>NC_134469.1:32761152-33045837 GCF_964194025.1 Convolutriloba macropyga
TGTACTTTTTGGATGTGTTTTGCATATGCATAGGTATATGTATATGTATAAATCTATTTTTATGAATTTGTATATATATATATATATATATATATATATATATATATATTTATATATATATATATGTATATGACTATGTATAGGTTTATGAATGTATAGGTACTTGTTTATGTTTGTTTATAGGTTTGTATTACCTTTATAGGTTTGTATATATATATATATATATATATATATATATGTGTATATATATATATATATATATATATATATATATATATAAATATATATATATATATATATAATTTTATATCTATATGTATGTATGTAAATGTTTTAAATTAATATGTTCATGATTATGTAATTATGTATATGTTTGTGTGTATGTATAGGCTTATGTATATGTATATTTGTATGTATGTGTATTTGTGTATGTTTATGTATATGTATATGTCTATATATATGTATATTTATACGTATATTTATATTTATTTGTATTTGTATATGTACAAGTATATGCATTTGTTTTTGTATGTATACGCATATGTATAATGTATATGTAAATTTATATGTATTTGTGTTTATTATATATATATATATATATATATATATATATATATATTATATTTATATATATATATATATATATATGTGTGTGTGTGTGTGTGTGCATAGGTATATATGTATATGTATATACGTAAATGTATGTGTTTTGTATATAATCATAAATATATGTAAGGTATATGTATATATGTAAATGTATATGTTTGTATATATTTATAAAATTATGTATGTTTATATTGAAAAACACAAAATCCCCAGGGATCTAATGAAGACTGTTCATACTATCTATAAAAACTCATAATCTTTTTTACATATGTATATCAAATTCATTAAACTGTTCATTCTGATTTCATGTACGTTTTGTGTTAGTCATATTTAAAGTGTTGAAGTGTTAGTTCGGCGATTGACATGTATTGTCTGGTCATCGCTTTTTCTCTACATACGCAAACTGCGAAAAGCGCAGAAAGTTACAAAAAGTGTTAAAGAAATCTAGCCATAGCTGAAAGTTTTAAAATTCAAAATTTAGCGAACCTGGTCTCCGATCCGCTAGTTTAGTGCATCACATGGCGCAGCCATGAATAAAATCGACAATAGCCATTCACATGTTCTGGTTGTCGGGACGAAAATCGACCCAGAAATTGACTAATCGGTTTTCAACAGTTGGCCGTAATGGCCTAGGAAAGCATGCAGGTCGAGAAATTACTTCGACTAAAACCTACATTAAACGATCTGTTCTACCCAACCATCCCGACATACAAGGATACCCCCAAAACTCGACGGAACAACAACAATGAAAAAAGAAATTTGTAACGAGAGAAGGAAAGTAGATTGAGAGAACGAGTGCAAACAAATCCGCAATAGAGCCCCAATTGTGGATAGACATACATGGGACGAAGCACACATTAAAGTTCGCAGCATATTATACCTATCCATAAGGAGCGAAACTACACTGACCTACCACCCAATAAATCACATACAGTGATCGATATGTGTTTGACACATGAGCTAGTGCACGAACTGGGAGTAGCATTTACCCGCCCTAGGAACATCACGTTCGAACGCTTCCAATTGTTCGCTGCAGCTCAAAACTCAAACGACAGCCTGGAAACGTTTTTCAGCTGAGACCGGGAACTGAGATCGAAAGCGGCATAAGGAACAGCAGAGGAGGACATAAGAAAAGATTTCTTCATCGCTAAGACGAACAATACAACTATCCAAATGCAACTACTATCTGAAGTGCGCAGTCCAGCCCAAATCTTCCATTGGCCCCATCACGAGAACGCGGTCAAGAGAACAAAAACCAAATTCGCAGAACCACAGGAACCAAGTAAAAGCGAATATAAACAAAACACAATCTTCCCGAGGGGCCATCCAACAACAAACAAGAACGACAACAGCAGACACCAAATATCCGCACTGTTGGTGATACGGGACAGTTTCGTTCCTAACCACAGCAATGTATGCCAAACCAAACAATCGCAATGCAACATTTGTAAAAAAAAAGATGGGATAGTATGCCAAGATGTGCAGGTCAAGCATACCATCAATCCCACCAAGACGCCCGACAAGCAATTCTTACACAGCCGCCTCAAACGCGTCGAGTAAGAAACGTGAATCAAAACGAAGACTCTAATACATCCCTAGAACAAATCCCGGAGGACGAAACAATAGATGGGGAGTCAGAATTCTATATTCATGAATTGACAGAGGATTGGGCCAGTATAAAGCACATTGACGAGAAAACATTTCAAAACAAAAATGTGATATTAAACAAATAAAATGGCGGAGAAAATTGGATACAGACATGGACAAATAACAAGAACGAAATCATCTGGCTGGCAAACACCGAGTCAGAATTCTATATTCATGAATTGACAGAGGATTGGGCCAATATACAGCATATTGACAAGAAAACATTTCAAAACGAAAATGTGATATTAAACAAATAAAATGGCGGAGAAAATTGGATACAGACATGGACAAATAACAACAACGAAATCATCTGGCTAGCAAACACCCTGTCCCCGGCGGGTTTCGTAACAGACGCAGTAGGCCAGAAAATTTTTAAAAAATCCCCAAGCAAAATGGACAGAATTCGGATCAGAAACAAAGTACAATTTTTTCAACAGCAACGATAGAGGAATCAAACGAAAAGATAAAAATAAATCTAAAGTCGAGATCGTGGGTTGCTAAAGATTGTGAACCACTACTGGTAAATCATCAGACACATAACCTGATGGGACGTGACATAATGAAAAAACTGGGCCTATCACTGCAGCAAACAAATCCCCAAGGAACAGGTAACAAAATTTACTTAATATCAGAAGCCAAATTAAAAAAACATAATTAAATATGTATTTAAAAGACAGCCACACCTATGTACAAGGCTTGGAAAATGAAAAAACTCTATTGCCAAATCGATATTTCGGCAAGACCACTACCCTTGCCAACAAAATGGAAGGAGAATCGCATTACATCTCCTCGAAAAAGTGGAACAAGAGTTAGAAAAACTAATAAACGACAAACAAATAATCCGCCTTGAAAAATGCCCAGAAGACCTATTCGTTAGCACTGCCCTGTGGTAATCACTGTAAAAAAAGACAAATCGATAAAACTAGCATTATATTCTCGAAAAGTAAAAAGTGGTACATAAAAACAAGTATCAAATGCAGAGCATAGACCATTCAATGGACGCCGTAGCTCTGTTCACCTCTGGAAGATTAAAGATCCCTGGGGAACTAAGTCAAATCCCTTTAGATTATTTTTTTGCAAGACATCGTAACTTTAGCAAACTAGGCGGAAAAGCAACCGGAACATATCGTTTCATCATCGGATTTTACGGACTTACGGATATGCCCGCAACGTTCCAAAAATTAATAGATAAAACACTGGAAGGGATTCACTCACAATTCGCATTCCTAGACAACATCTTAATTACAACAAAAGGAATACTAAAAAAAACATGAGGACGAATTACATAAAATACTAAACAAACTAGACAAAGAAGGACTAGCCTACAAAAATGAGAATTTGACAAAAACAAAATCGACGGGCTCGGATTCCATATTAATCCCCAGGAAGTAAGACCATTAATAAAAAAAACGGACGCAAAATCAAAATTAAACAAAGCCGAGACAATGACACAACTCAGATTATTTATGGGAAGCATCCACCATCTCATTAAATTCATTCCAAAGCTAGCGGAAAAGTCAGAACCTATCGGGCCACTACTACGAAAAACAGAACAAAAAATAACAAACAAACTTAGATTGAAGAACAGACAAACGCATTTGAAAGTATTAAAAACAACACCGAAGCAATATTAGAAAACAAACACTTCGATACTGAAAAAGAAACACGCATAAAATGCGATGCAAGCAAAAAAGGCCTGGGTGCCTGTATAGAACAAAAACACACAGGAACTATATGGCAACCCGTTGTATATGCAGGTAGATTCATAAAAGAATACGGTCAACGCTATAGCACAAACGATTTAGAGCTTTTGTCAGTAGTCTGGGATCTAGAACATTTCAAACACTACATAATAAGAACGGAATTTACATTACAAACCGATCACCATGCACTGTTAACAGCGCTAAAAGACCATAGAGGGAACAAAACCTACCAAAGTAGGTTAACAAGAGGAGACTACTCCCATTTAACTTTAATGTCGAACATGTCCCATAGACGAAAATAGGGTTTGCTGACTACTTAAGTAGACATCACAAACAAAACGCCCCAGAGCCTTCATCCGATGACGCTCAGTGCATAATTAAGTTAATTAACAAATTCACATTTGTTCTAAATAGCGATACGTTCAAAACAAATTACGAGCAATCAAATTCAATGACAGACAAAAATCAAACCTATAATGACGTCTAAGTATAAGCAGCGTGATACGCAAGGAAAGAACGTTTTTTGCAATTACTCGCTGACTGAACAGTCGAACAATAATTCTAATTCAATTAATTCCAACCAAAATTCCTATTTGCCAAGCAATCAAATCCTTGTTACTACACGCAATAGACCAAACCCTGAAACTTTTAAGAGGCAACTTATTAAAAGAAATTGTGCCGCAAACAAAACAATGAATAGAAAACCTGTTACCACAAGCACCCAAACCGAGGAGTCCAATTAAAGGAACGGTCGCGAACCCTTAAGACCCGACCCAAACAATGAAATCGTTCCCCTAAGTTTAGATAAAGACATGCTAGAATACCGGTAAAATTCATCGAGAGTATTTGGGGAGGAATTCGTTGCTCAAGCAACAGAAAAAGACAAATCCCTAGGGCTCATTATCAAACTCATTAAAGATAGGGATTGGGAAAATTTTAAAAAAGTAACCCCTGCTTCCATTCATTAAAACGAGACTTATCGATAACTCCAACTGGTTGTATTCTTTACCACAATCGTTTAATGATACCAAAAAAATTGAACAACTAGTTACATTGTTCAATAGTTACTAGATTCATTACATCAGACCCAACCGGGTCAAGCCGGGATGCTCAAATTAGCAGATTTAGTGTGGTTCCCCTACATCCAACGGGACGTAACAGCTCACGCACAAGCATGTCCAGTCTGCATAAAGAAAGGTAAAAACCTAAAACCCGTTATTAACAAAACAAATAGGTACTCTTCCAAAATTAAACGATCATAACGAAGAAGTACAAATAGACTTCGCGGGACCCATCCCATTTCGTAACCACGAACATAATTACTACATACAAAAAAAGAACATTGTTAATTTCCTCTGCTACACAAGAGAATATAATGCATATAGTGAAAGAGGCAATGTAATGTTAAATATATAACATTATGTAGAATTAAAAAATCATTAAATTACTTATCTTTCAATTAGACCTTACATTATGAAAAAAAATGCTAGCATAAAATGTTCTCACAATTTTATATGTACATCATGAAGGTTAAAAATTAAAATCTAATGCTCTCAATGTCATCTTTCATATCAGTTACTTTCGGTCCTTCAAAAGTTCCTTCCAAAAGATATTCCTTCCGTTCTTTTTTAAGGAAGTTTTCGATGTTGTTTTCAGTCTAATATTAGAAGAGTGACATTTTTAAATTGGAATAGCTTGTGCAATAAAAGAATCAGTTAGAAACTTATTGTTCTTTCTTATATCGAACCTTGTTTTTTTTGATGTTGTTTTCTGCTCATGGTAGAAAGGTTCATTTTTATATGCTGGAAGAGGGTTGCTGAGTAAGCGAAAAAAAAATTGCGCAATGATATTTCAAGAGATAAGAGACTGTTAAAACTAAGTTGCGAAGTTTGAGATCTGTGGACCAATCTTATTTTCTATTAAAGATGATTTTCATTCCCCCAATTCAATTGTTTTTCTAAAGTTGTGAGTATTGACTTTTGCAGCCCAATCAAAATCAATGCGGAATAAAGCAGATGACTTATTACGATTGCATTAAATATAAAGATTTTAGTTTTCTCTGGTAAACTTTTACTAAGTTTATTTAAAATTTTGATCCAAAAGTCATTCTCTGGAAAATCTTTTTCACTTCTCCAGCAAATTTTAGTTTGCCATCAATAATTACGCCAAGATACATCACACTATTTATTCTGCTCTTTTTTCCTTGTCAACATTCAGAACAGTATTTGTTAACCTCTTCCTGGTGCTGAACACAATATGTTCCGTTTTTTGTTTGTTCACCATTAACTGGGACTTCGCAAAAAATCGAAAATTTTTGAGATGTTATGTTCAAGTTTCAATTTTGACGTTATTTCATCAGCGTCGGATTTAAAAAGAAAAGCGTCGTCTGCATACTGGACGACCGTGCAATACTTTTCTACAGTCTCTGCTAAATTGTTGGCGTGAATGTTAAATAATAGAGGTCCTAAAATAGTTCCTTGTGGAACTCCTCTTTTTACAAGGTACTATTTTAGGGTTTACTATTTTAGGGGTACTATTTTTGAAAACCAGGCTTAGCGAACCTAGTTTTCAATCCGCTAAATCGGTGCATCACAAACATGTATATGTATATTTTGTGTCACATAATAGTAAGTGTAGATATATTTTGTGTCACATACTAGTAAGTGTAGATAGACTATCTAGATATCATAAGGCGCAAGTCTGTAAAGATTGTGACACAAAAACGGCCAGTTCATACTTAGAAGATTATTGATCATTTCACAAAGATTATTGCTCAAAAGTACCCCCTAAAATAGTCATTAAGATGCGACCAAGCGCAACTATTAAGTGTAGATATATTTTGTGTCACATACTAGTAAGTGTAGATAGACTATCTAGATATCCTAGTAAGTGTATATATCTTTTGTGTCATATACTAGTAAGTGTAGATAGACTATCTAGATATCCTAAGGCACAAGTCTGTGAAGATTGGGACACAAAAACGGCCAGTTCTTACTCAGAAGATTATTGCTCATTTCAATAAGATTATTGCTCAAAAGTACCCCCTAAAAAAGTCAGTAAGATGCGACCAAGCGCAACTACTAAGTGTAGATATATTTTGTGTCACATACTAGTAAGTGTAGATAGACTATCTAGATATCCTAGTAAGTGTAGATATCTTTTGTGTCACATACTAATAAGTGTAGATAGACTATCTAGACATCCTAATGTACAAGTCTGTAAAGATTGTGACACAAAAACGGCCAGTTAATACTTAGAAGATTTTTGCTCATTTCATGAAGATTATTGCTCAATAGTACTCCCTAAAATAGTTATTAAGATTCGACAAAGCGCAATCATTCAACGCGCGCGAATTCGAAATATTCTGTCAAGAAAAGAATAATAAACTGATACTCGCTCCCGCGGGAGAACATAAAGCTACATGCATGATTGAACGCATAATTAAAAAAAATTAAAAGAAGACTATTGTGGAATCCAACCCGTTATGGTCAGATGCGGACCTAGCAGAAATGGTATAAAAACTAATCGAAAATATAAAGTTAATCCCAAACAAAACTACAATAAATCCATTCGAAGCTCACTTCGGCCGCAAACAAAACACAGAGTTATCAAATATCATAACTAAACCATCAACATCGAACCTGTCATACAAATAAATACGTTCAATCGTTTTAGATAACAAACACTCAAGAATCCGACCAACCGCAGAGAGGTCATGTCGAACTACCGCAAAGATTCATAAACCGAACTGCAAATCCAGTACAATGAGTACCAACAAGAAGAACTCCCAGTGACGAGCCAAAAACTTGACTCCGAGGACTCAGAGAACGCGCCATTGTTTAGCCAGAAGCGCGCCTCTGGTAAGACCTCACCAATAAAACTAACACCATAAAAATTAGAGACAACATTTGGTGATAAAACACAAACCGTAATATTCGATAAGAAAAAAGGTAGCTCGAAAAACTATAGCTCGTAGAGCACCAGAACCCAGATGCTCACTCAAACCGCTATGGAATATCATCCCTGACGGAACGATTACAAAATATTCTCCAACTATTATATACTATAACTCTAGATACCACAAAAGGGAAAAATACGGAAAAAGACCAAACCACTTAGCCGTCATAACAGAAAACAAGACTTCTAGATTTTGTGGCATGTAAGACCGTAGAGTATTACAGAAGAAATGAAGCAAAAAGTTTTATTTAGTAGAGGGAAAAAAACGAAGAAACAAGAATCCCTAGGAAAACAGCAGAAGGCAAATACTTCAAATAGGAAACAAACATGCTTAACAGTCAATTCATCAACGACAAAGCACAAACAAGCAAAGAAGTCAAACTCCGAACCCATAAACACCGCTCCGATGTCTCACAACAACGTCGTCCAACTAGCCAGACAAAATCAGCGTCAAAATAATAGACGACCAATTCTAAAGCCCCAAGAAACGAGGAATATTTAAAAAAAAACCTCTCAAACCAAGTGGAACAATACTTTCCTATGTAGTTTTGTGTTAGTTTTTACTAATTAAACAACTTTTACACCAGAAATTTTTCTCTATGTCTTGTACCCTAAAAGGAAAAAATGGGAAACATTAACTAATAATTTGACCTTACGTTAGTAAAAACATGCTAGCATAAAATGTTATCACAATTTTATCTGTACATCATGAAGGTTAAAAATTAAAATCTAATGCTCTCAATGTCATCTTTCATATCAGTTACTTTGGGTCATTCAAAAATTCCTTCCAAAAATAGTCTTTCTGTTCTTTTTTAAGGAAGCTTTCGATGTTGTTTTCAGTCTAATATTAGAAGGCAGACTTTTATAAATTGGAATGGCTTGTGAAATAAAAGAATCAGTTTAAAACATATCGTTCTTTCTTATATCGAACCTTGTTTTTTGACATGTCCTGTTGTTTGATTCTCATGGTCGAGAGAGGTTCATTTTTATATGCTGGAAGGTGGTTGCTGAGTAAGCGAAAAAATATTTTGAGCAATGATATTTCAAGAGAAAAGAGACTGTTAAAATTTAGTTGCGAAGTTTGATATCTGTGGATCGATCGTATTTTCTATTAAAAATGTGTTTTATTGCCCAATTCAATTGTTTTTCTAAAGTTGTGAGTATTGACTTTTGCAGCCCAATCAAAATCAATAAGGGATAAAGCAGATGACTTATTACTATTGCATTAAATATAAAGATTTTAGTTTTCTCTGGTAAACTATTACTAAGTTTATTTAAACTTTTGTTCCAAAAGTCATTCTCTGGAAAATCTTTTTCACTTCTCTAGCAAATTTTAGTTTGGCAGCAATAATTACGCCAAGATATATCACACTATTTGAATCTGCTGTTTTTTCATTGTCAACATTCAGAACAGTATTTGTTAACCTCTTCCTGGTGCTGAACACAATATGTTCCGTTTTTTGTTTGTTCACCATTAACTGGGACTTCGCAAAAAATCGACAATTTTTGAGATGTTATGATCAAGTTTCAATTTTGACGTTATTTCATCAGCGTCGGATTTGAAAAGAAAAGCGTCGTCTGCATACTGGACGACCGTGCAATACTTTTCTACAGTCTCTGCTAAATTGTTGGCGTGAATGTTAAATAATAGAGGTCCTAAAATAGTTCCTTGTGGAACTCTTCTTTTTACAAGGTACTAATTTAGGGTTTACTATTTTAGGGGTACTTTTTTTGAAAACCAGGCTTAGCGAACCTAGTTTTCAATCCGCTAAATCGGTGCATCACAAACATGTATATGTATATTTTGTGTCACATACTAGTAAGTGTAGATATATTTTGTGTCACATACTATTAAGTGTAGATAGACTATCTAGATATCATAAGGCGCAAGTCTGTAAAGATTTTGACACAAAAACGGCCAGTTCATACTTAGAAGATTATTGATCATTTCACAAAGATTATTGCTCAAAAGTACCCCCTAAAATAGTCATTAAGATGCGACCAAGCGCAACTATTAAGTGTAGATATATTTTGTGTCACATACTAGTAAGTGTAGATAGACTATCTAGATATCCTAGTAAGTGTAGATATCTTTTGTGTCATATACTAGTAAGTGTAGATAGACTATCTAGATATCCTAAGGCACAAGTCTGTGAAGATTGGGACACAAAAACGGCCAGTTCTTACTCAGAAGATTATTGCTCATTTCACTAAGATTATTGCTCAAAAGTACCCCCTAAAAAAGTCATTAAGATGCGACCAAGCGCAACTACTAAGTGTAGATATATTTTGTGTCACATACTAGTAAGTGTAGATAGACTATCTAGATATCCTAGTAAGTGTAGATATCTTTTGTGTCACATACTAGTAAGTGTAGATAGACTATCTAGACATCCTAATGTACAAGTCTGTAAAGATTGTGACACAAAAACGGCCAGTTAATACTTAGAAGATTTTTGCTCATTTCATGAAGATTATTGCTCAATAGTACTCCCTAAAATAGTCATTAAGATTCGACAAAGCGCAATCATTTAACGCGCGCGAATTCGAAATATTCTGTCAAGAAAAGAATAATAAACTGATACTCGCTCCCGCGGGAGAACATAGAGCTACATGCATGATTGAACGCATAATTAAAAAAAATTAAAAGAAGACTATTGTGGAATCCAACCCGTTATGGTCAGATGCGGACCTAGCAGAAATGGTATAAAAACTAATCGAAAATATAAAGTTAATCCTAAACAAAACTACAATAAATCCATTCGAAGCTCACTTCGGCCGCAAACAAAACACAGAGTTACCAAATATCATAACTAAACCATCAACATCGAACCTGTCATACAAATAAATACGTTCAATCGTTTTAGATAACAAACACTCAAGAATCCGACCAACCGCAGAGAGGTCATGTCGAACTACCACAAAGATTCATAAACCGAACTGCAAATCCAGTACAATGAGTACCAACAAGAAGAACTCCCAGTGACGAGCCAAAAACTTGACTCCGAGGACTCAGAGAACGCGCCATTGTTTAGCCAGAAGCGCGCCTCTGGTAAGACCTCACCGATAAAACTAACACCATAAAAATTAGAGACAACATTTGGTGATAAAACACAAACCGTAATATTCGATAAGAAAAAAGGTAGCTCGAAAAACTATAGCTCGTAGAGCACCAGAACCCAGATGCTCACTCAAATCGCTATGGAATATCATCCCTGACGGAACGATTACAAAATATTCTCCAACTATTATATACTATAACTCTAGATACCACAAAAGGGAAAAATACGGAAAAAGACCAAACCACTTAGCCGTCATAACAGAAATCAAGACTTCTAGATTTTGTGGCATGTAAGACCGTAGAGTATTACAGAAGAAATGAAGCAAAAAGTTTTATTTAGTAGAGGGAAAAAAACGAAGAAACAAGAATCCCTAGGAAAACAGCAGAAGGCAAATACTTCAAATAGGAAACAAACATGCTTAACAGTCAATTCATCAACGACAAAGCACAAACAAGCAAAGAAGTCAAACTCCGAACCCATAAACACCGCTCCGATGTCTCACAACAAAGTCGTCCAACTAGCCAGACAAAATCAGCGTCAAAATAATAGACGACCAATTCTAAAGCCGCAAGAAACGAGGAATATTTAAAAAAAACCTCTCAAACCAAGTGGAACAATACTTTCCTATGTAGTTTTGTGTTAGTTTTTACTAATTAAACAACTTTTACACCAGAAATTTTTCTCTATGTCTTGTACCCTAAAAGGAAAAAATGGGAAACATTAACTAATAATTTGACCTTACGTTAGTAAAAACATGCTAGCATAAAATGTTATCACAATTTTATCTGTACATCATGAAGGTTAAAAATTAAAATCTAATGCTCTCAATGTCATCTTTCATATCAGTTACTTTGGGTCATTCAAAAATTCCTTCCAAAAATAGTCTTTCTGTTCTTTTTTAAGGAAGCTTTCGATGTTGTTTTCAGTCTAATATTAGAAGGCAGACTTTTATAAATTGGAATGGCTTGTGAAATAAAAGAATCAGTTTAAAACATATCGTTCTTTCTTATATCGAACCTTGTTTTTTGAGGTGTCCTGTTGTTTGATTCTCATGGTAGAGAGAGGTTCATTTTTATATGCTAGAAGGCGGTTGATGAGTAAGCGAAAAAATATTTTGAGCAATGATATTTCAAGAGAAAAGAGACTGTTAAAATTTAGTTGCGAAGTTTGAGATCTGTGGATCGATCGTATTTTCTATTAAAAATGTGTTTTATTGCCCAATTCAATTGTTTTTCTAAAGTTTTGAGTATTGACTTTTGCAGCCCAATCAAAATCAATGCGGAATAAAGCAGATGACTTATTACTATTGCATTAAATATAAAGATTTTAGTTTTCTCTGGTAAACTTTTACTAAGTTTATTTAAAATTTTGTTCCAAAAGTCATTCTCTGGAAAATCTTTTTCACTTCTCTAGCAAATTTTAGTTTGCCATCAATAATTACGCCAAGATATATCACACTATTTGAATCTGCTGTTTTTTCATTGTCAACATTCAGAACAGTATTTGTTAACCTCTTCCTGGTGCTGAACACAATATGTTCCGTTTTTTGTTTGTTCACCATTAACTGGGATTTCGCAAAAACTCGACAATTTTTGAGATGTTATGTTCAGGTTTCAATTTTGACGTTATTTCATCAGCGTCGGATTTAAAAAGAAAAGCGTCGTCTGCATACTGGACGACCGTGCAATACTTTTCTACAGTCTCTGCTAAATCCTTGGCGTGAATGTTAAATAATAGAGGTCCTAAAATAGTTCGTTGTGGAACTCCTCTTTTTACAAGGTACTATTTTAGGGTTTACTATTTTAGGGGTACTATTTTTGAAAACCAGGCTTAGCGAACCTAGTTTTCAATCCGCTAAATCGGTGCATCACAAATATGTATATGTATATTTTGTGTCACATACTATTAAGTGTAGATATATTTTGTGTCACATACTAGTAAGTGTAGATAGACTATCTAGATATCATAAGGCGCAAGTCTGTAAAGATTGTGACACAAAAACGGCCAGTTCATACTTAGAAGATTATTGATCAATTCACAAAGATTATTGCTCAAAAGTACCCCCTAATATAGTCATTAAGATGCGACCAAGCGCAACTATTAAGTGTAGATATATTTTGTGTCACATACTAGTAAGTGTAGATAGACTATCTAGATATCCTAGTAAGTGTAGATATATTTTGTGTCACATACTAGTAAGTGTAGATAGACTATCTAGATATCCTAAGGCACAAGTCTGTGAAGATTGGGACACAAAAACGGCCAGTTCTTACTCAGAAGATTATTGATCATTTCACAAGGATTATTGCTCAAAAGTACCCCCTAAAATAGTCATTAAGATGCGACGAAGCGCAACTATTAAGTGTAGATATATTTTCTGTCACATACTAGTAAGTGTAGATAGACTATCTAGATATCCTAGTAAGTGTAGATATATTTTGTGTCACATACTAGTAAGTGTAGATAGACTATCTAGATATCCTAAGGCACAAGTCTGTGAAGATTGAGACACAAAAACGGTCAGTTCTTACTCAGAAGATTAATGCTCATTTCACTAAGATTATTGCTCAAAAGTACCCCCTAAAATAGTCATTAAGATGCGACCAAGCGCAACTATTAAGTGTAGATATATTTTGTGTCACATACTAGTAAGTGTAGATAGACTATCTAGATATCCTAGTAAGTGTAGATATATTTTGTGTCACATACTAGTAAGTGTAGATAGACTATCTAGATATCCTAAGGCACAAGTCTGTGAAGATTGGGACACAAAAACGGCCAGTTCTTACTCAGAAGATTATTGATCATTTCACAAGGATTATTGCTCAAAAGTACCCCCTAAAATAGTCATTAAGATGCGACGAAGCGCAACTATTAAGTGTAGATATATTTTCTGTCACATACTAGTAAGTGTAGATAGACTATCTAGATATCCTAGTAAGTGTAGATATATTTTGTGTCACATACTAGTAAGTGTAGATAGACTATCTAGATATCCTAAGGCACAAGTCTGTGAAGATTGGGACACAAAAACGGTCAGTTCTTACTCAGAAGATTAATGCTCATTTCACTAAGATTATTGCTCAAAAGTACCCCCTAAAATAGTCATTAAGATGCGACCAAGCGCAACTATTAAGTGTAGATATATTTTGTGTCACATACTAAAAAGTGTAGATAGACTATCTAGATATCCTAGTAAGTGTAGATATATTTTGTGTCACATACTAGTAAGTGTAGATAGACTATCTAGATATCCTAAGGCACAAGTCTGTGAAGATTGGGACACAAAAACGGCCAGTTCTTACTCAGAAGATTATTGATCATTTCACAAGGATTATTGCTCAAAAGTACCCCCTAAAATAGTCATTAAGATGCGACGAAGCGCAACTATTAAGTGTAGATATATTTTCTGTCACATACTAGTAAGTGTAGATAGACTATCTAGATATCCTAGTAAGTGTAGATATATTTTGTGTCACATACTAGTAAGTGTAGATAGACTATCTAGATATCCTAAGGCACAAGTCTGTGAAGATTGGGACACAAAAACGGCCAGTTCTTACTCAGAGGATTTTTGATCATTTCACAAAGATTGTTGCTCAAAAGTACCCCCTAAAATAGTCATTAAGATGCGACGAAGCGCAACTATTAAGTGTAGATATATTTTGTGTCACATACTAGTAAGTGTAGATAGACTATCTAGATATCCTAGTAAGTGTAGATATATTTTGTGTCACATACTAGTAAGTGTAGATAGACTATCTAGATATCCTAAGGCACAAGTCTGTGAAGATTGGGACACAAAAACGGCCAGTTCTTACTCAGAAGATTATTGATCATTTCACAAAGATTATTGCTCAAAAGTACCACCTAAAATAGTCATTAAGATGCGACGAAGCGCAACTATTAACTGTAGATATATTTTGTGTCACATACTAGTAAGTGTAGATAGACTATCTAGATATCCTAGTAAGTGTAGATATATTTTGTGTCACATACTAGTAAGTGTAGATAGAATATCTAGATATCCTAAGGCACAAGTCTGTGAAGATTGGGACACAAAAACGGCCAGTTCTTACTCAGAAGATTAATGCTCATTTCACTAAGATTATTGCTCAAAAGTACCCCCTAAAATAGTCATTAAGATGCGACCAAGCGCTACTATTAAGTGTAGATATATTTTGTGTCACATACTAGTAAGTGTAGATAGACTATCTAGATATCCTAGTAAGTGTAGATATATTTTGTGTCACATACTAGTAAGTGTAGATAGACTATCTAGATATCCTAAGGCACAAGTCTGTGAAGATTGGGACACAAAAACGGCCAGTTCTTACTCAGAAGATTAATGCTCATTTCACTAAGATTATTGCTCAAAAGTACCCCCTAAAATAGTCATTAAGATGCGACCAAGCGCAACTATTAAGTGTAGATATATTTTGTGTCACATACTAGTAAGTGTAGATAGACTATCTAGATATCCTAGTAAGTGTAGATATATTTTGTGTCACATACTAGTAAGTGTAGATAGACTATCTAGATATCCTAAGGCACAAGTCTGTGAAGATTGGGACACAAAAACGGCCAGTTCTTACTCAGAAGATTATTGATCATTTCACAAAGATTATTGCTCAAAAGTACCCCTTAAAATAGTCATTAAGATGCGACCAAGCGCAACTATTAAGTGTAGATATATTTTGTGTCACATACTAGTAAGTGTAGATAGACTATCTAGATATCCTAGTAAGTGTAGATATATTTTGTGTCACATACTAATAAGTGTAGATAGACTATCTAGATATCCTAAGGCACAAGTCTGTGAAGATTGGGACACCAAAACGGCCAGTTCTTACTCAGAAGATTATTGCTCATTTCACTAAGATTATTGCTCAAAAGTAACCCCTTAAAAAGTCATTAAGATGCGACCAAGCGCAACTAGTAAGTGTAGATATATTTTGTGTCACATACTAGTAAGTGTAGATAGACTATCTAGACATCCTAATGTACAAGTCTGTAAAGATTGTGACACAAAAACGGCCAGTTAATACTTAGAAGATTTCTGCTCATTTCACGAAGATTATTGCTCAATAGTACTCCCTAAAAAAGTCATTAAGATGCGACCAAGCGCAACTATTAAGTGTAGATATATTTTGTGTCACATACTAGTAAGTATAGATAGACTATCTAGATATCCTAGTAAGTGTAGATATCTTTTGTGTCACATACTAGTAAGTGTAGATAGACTATCTAGACATCCTAATGTACAAGTCTGTAAAAATTGTGACACAAAAACGGCCAGTTAATACTTAGAAGATTTTTGCTCATTTCACGAAGATTATTGCTCAATAGTACTCCCTAAAATAGTCATTAAGATGCAACCAAGCGCAACTATTTAGTGTAGATATATTTTATTTCACATACTATTTAGTGTAGATAGACTATCTAGATATCCTAACGCACAAGTATGTAAAGTTTGTAACATATAAACGGCCAGTTCATACTTAGAAGATTATTGCTCATTTCTCGCGATCCCTAGGTCATAAAGATGAGACCAAGCGCAATCACTTAAGGCGCGCCAATTCGAACCCATAAATACCGCTCCGATGTCTCACAACGACGTCGTCCAACTAGCCAGACAAAATCAGCGTCAAAATAATAGACGACCAATTCTAAAGCCCCAAGAAACGAGGAATATTTAAAAAACCTCTCAAAACAAGTGGGACAATACCTTCCTATGTAGTTTTGTGTTAGTTTTTACTAATTAAACAACTTTTACATCAGAACCTTTTCTCTGTCTTGTGCCCTAAAAGAGAAAAAATGATGCGCAATTGACCTTTGATAATTCACATAAGCTTTATCTGAACAATATTGATACTTTAAAAGTAGTTTTTGTGTTAGTTTTGACTAACTAAATAACTTATTTCAGAACATTGTCTCTATAACCCATTTTTCTTTATTTTTTTCTTAATTTTTTGGCTGTGACTTTACATTAGGAGGAGACAACTGATGTGCAATTGACCTTTGATGACTCATACTTACTTTAATTGAACATTATTGCTCTTTTCAAATTAGTTTTTCAAAAAAGACTATCGGTAGTGGAATCCAACCCGTTATGGTCAGTTGCGGACCTAGCTGAAATGGTAAAGAAAATAATCGAAATTATAAAGTTAATCCCAAAAAAACGACAATAATTCCATTCGAAGCTCATTTCTGCCGCAAACAAAACACAGAGTTATCAAATATTATAACTAAACCATCAACATCGAACCTATCATACAAACAAATACGTTTGTTTGCTTTAGATAAACAAACACTCAAGAAGCCGGCCATCTGCAGAGAGGTCATGTCGAACTATCACGAAGATTCCAAACCCGAACTGGATATCCAGTACAATGAAGAACAACAAGAAGAATCCCCAGGGATGAGCCAAGAACTTGACTCCGAGGACTCAGAGAACGCGCCGTGTTTTAGCCAGAAGAGCGCCTCTGATAAAACCTCACCATTAAAACTAACACCATCAAAATTAGAGACAACATTCGGTGATAAAACACAAACCGTAATATTCGATGAGAAAAATTTAGCTCGAAAAGCAATAGCTCGTTGAGCACCAGAACCCAGAGGCACACTCAAAGCGCTATGGAATATCATCCCTGACGGAACAATTTCAAAATATTCTCCACATAATATAACTCTAGATACCCCAAAACGAAAAATACGGTAACAGGACTAAACGACTTAACCATAATAACAGAAAAAAACCCAGACTTATAGATTTTGTGGCATGTAAGACCGTAGAAGATTACAGAAGAAATGAAGGAAAAAGTTTTATTTAGTAGAGGAGAAGACAACGAAGAAACAAGAATTCCTAGGACAACAGCAGAAGGCAAATACATCAAATAGGAAACAAACAAGCTCAACAGCCAATGCATTAACGACAAAGCACAAACAAGCAAAAGAGTCAAACTCCGAACCCATAAACACCGCTCCGACGTCTCACAACGACGTCGTCCAACTAGCCAGACTAAATCAGCGTCAAAGGAATAGACGACCAATTCAAAAGCCCCAAGAAACGAGGAATATTAAAAAAACCTCTCAAAACAAGTGGGACAATACCTTCCTATGTAGTTTTGTGTTAGTTTTTACTAATTAAACAACTTTTCCATGAGAAACTTTTCTCTGTCTTGTAACCTAAAAGGGAAAAATGATGCGAAATTGACCTTTGATAACTCACATAAGCTTTATCTGAACAATATTGATACTTTAAAAGTAGTTTTTGTGTTAGTTTTGACTAATTAAATAACTTATTTCAGAACATTTTCTCTATAACTCGTTTTTCTTTTTTTCCGAAATTTTTCGCTGTGACTTTTTATTAGGAGGAGACAACTGATGTGCAATTGACCTTTGATGACTCATACTTAATTTAATTGAACATTATTGCTCTTTTCAAATTAGTTTTTGTTAGTTTTCACTAATTAAACAAATTTTAATGAAAATTTTTTTTCTATGACTTCTACATTAAGAGGGGGAGAATGATTTACATTTCACCTTTTTTGACTCACATATACTTTTTGCGAACAACAATGACATTTTTAAGTAGCTTTGTGTAGTTTTCACTAATAAACAACTTTTATTTAAGAATTTTTTCTCTATGGCTTGTAGATAACGAAAAACATTATTTGAAATTGACAACTCATATACATACTTTGTGGAAAATGTCAATATTTTTAAGTATTTTTTTGTTAGATTTCACTAAAAAGCCAACTTTTACTTATGAAATTTTTATGAATCGTAAATTAGGATGAAGAAATGATGTGCAATTGACATTTGACAACTCATTTCTACATTATTTGAACAATTTTGATATTTATTTTTAATTTTGTGTTTCACTATATAAACAGCTTTTGCTTAAGAAATTTTTCTCTCTGGCTTTTGTATTACGAAAAAAATGATGTACAATTGACAACTCATATATACTTTGTGAACACCATAAATTTTTTTAAAAAAGTTTTGTGTTAGTTTTGTGCTATTCAGCCCACTTTTACTTACGAAATTTTTTTCTTTGACTCGTAAGTTAGGCGGGACAATTGATGTAAAATTGACCTTTGATGACTCATTTATATATTATTTCAACAAAATTGTTGTTTATTTTGTAGTTTTGTGTCAGTTTTCACTAATTAAACAACTTTTACTGAAGATATTTTTTGTATGATTTGTAAGTTAGGAGGAAAAATTCATGTACAATTGGCCTTTGATGACTCATATATACTTTATATGAACATTACTATTATTTTCTTATGTAGTTTTGTATTAGTTTTCACTAGTTAAGGGAAAAATTATGTACAATTGAAATTTGATGACTCACAAAAATTTGTGTGAGCAAAATTGACATTTTTCAGGTAGCTTTGTGCTAGTTTTACAAGGTACTATTTTAGGATTTACTGTTTTAGGGGGTACTATTTTGAAAACCAGGTTTAGCGAACCTGGTTTTCAATAAGCTAAATTGATGCATCACAAATATGTATATGTATTATTTGTGTCACATACTAGTAAATATAGATATATTTTGTGTCACATACTTGTAATTGTAGATAGATTATCTAGATATCCTTATGCACAAGTCTGTAAAGATTGTGACAAAAAACGACCAGTTCATACTTAGAAGATTATTACTCATTTCACGCGATCCATAGGTTATAAGGATGCGACCAAGCGCAATCATTTAACGCATGAATTATCAACCCTGGCTTTAGATAACAAACACTCAAGAATCCGACCAACCGCAGAGAGGTCATGTCGAACTACCACAAAGATTCATAAACCGAACTGCAAATCCAGTACAATTGAGTACCAACAAGAAGAACTCCCAGTGACGAGCCAAAAACTTGACTCCGAGGACTCAGAGAACGCGCCATTGTTTAGCCAGAAGCGCGCCTCTGGTAAGACCTCACCAATAAAACTAACACCATAAAAATTAGAGACAACATTCGGTGATAAAACACAAACAGTAATATTCGATAAGAAAAATGTAGCTCGAAAAGCAATAGCTCGTAGAGCATCAGAACCCAGAGGCACACTCAAGCCGCTATGGAATATCATCCTTGACCGAACAATTACAAAATGTTCTCCACATACTATAACTCTAGATACCCCAGTAGGGAAAAATAGATTTTGTGGCATGTAAGACCGTAGAGAATTACAAAAGAAATGCAGAAAAAATATTTTATGTAGATGAGGAGAAAGCAAAGAAGAAACCAGAATCCCTAGGAAAACAGCTGAATGCAAATAGGAAACAAACAAGCTCAACAGCCAATGCATCAACAACAATGCACAAACAAGCAAAAAAGTCAAACGCCGGACCCATAAACACCGCTTCGATCTCTCACAACAACTTCGTTCAACTAGCCAGACAAAATCAGCGTCAAAAGAATAGACGACCAATTCTAAAGACCCACGAAACGATGAATATTAAAATAACCTCTCAAACCAAGTGGAACAATACTTTCCTATGTAATTTTGTGTTAGTTTTTACTAATTAAACAACTTTTTCAACTTTTTCTCTATGTCTTGTACCCTAAAAGGGTAAAAAATGATAAATAATTGACCTTTGATAAACCACATAAACTTTATCTGAACAATATCGATATTTCCAAAGCAGTTTTGTGGTAGCTTTGACTAATTAAATAATTTATTTAAGAAAATTTTCTCTATGACTCGTACATTAGGAGCAATAAATGCCGTATAAATGACCTTTGGTGACTTACATTTACTTCTTGTGAGCAAAATTGACACAGAATTGACACAAAATTGTTAGTTTTCTTAAACGAAACACCTTTTTCTTAAATTTTTCTCTGTGACTTTACATTAGGAGAAAACTGATGTGCAATTGACCTTTGATGACTCATATTTAATTTAATTGAACACTATTGCTTTGTTCAAATTAGTTTTGTGTTAGTTTTCACTAATTAAACACATTTTACTGAAAATTTTTTCTATGAATTGCACATTAAGAGGAGAAAAATGATGTACAATTGAACTTTTGTGACTCACATATACTTTTTGCGAACAATATTGACATTTTTAAGTAGCTTTGTGTAGTTTTCACTAATTAAACGACTTTTATTTAAGAATTTTTCTCTATGGCTCGTAGATAACGAAAAAAATGATTTAAAATTGACAGCTCATATATATATATATATACTTTGTGGATAATATTAAAATTTTTTATGTAGTTTTGTGTTAGATTTCACTAATAAGCCAAATTTTACTTATAAAATTTTTATGAATAGTAAATTAGGATAAAGAAATGATTAATAATGTTCGGTCCGGACCCTCCGGACCGAACATTATTAATATTTTCTTATGTAGTTTTGTATTAGTTTTCACTAGTTAAAGGAAAATAATGTACAATTGAAGTTTGATGACTCACAAAAATTGGTGTGAGCAAAATTGACATTTTTTAGGTAGATTTGTGCTAGTTTTACAAGGTACTATTTCAGGATTTATTGTTTTAGGGGGTACTATTTTGAAAACCAGGTTTAGCGAACCTGGTTTTCGATAAGCTAAATTGGTGCATCACAAATATGTATATGTATATTTTGTGTCACATACTAGTAAGTATAGATATATTTTGTGTCACATACTAGTAATTGCAGATAGACTATCGAGATATTCTAATGCAGAAGTCTGTAAAGATAGTGACAAAAAACGGCCAAGTCATACTTAGAAGGTTATTGCTCATTTCACGCGATCCTTAGGTCATAAAGATGCGACCAAGCGCAATCATTTAACGCTCGTGAATTCGAAATATTCTTTAAAGACAGGAATTTTAAACTAATACTCGCTCCCGCGGGAGACCATAGAGTTACAGGCATGGTTGAACGCATAATTAAAACAATGAAAAGAAGACTATCGGTAGTGGAATCCGACCCGTTATGGTCAGATGCGGACCAAGCAGAAATGGTAAAGAAATTAATCGAAAATATAAAGTTTATCCCAAACAAAACAACAATAACTCCATTCGAAGCTCATTTCGGCCGCAAACAAAACACAGAGTTATCAAATATCATAACTAAACCATCAATATTGAACCTATCATACAAACAAATACGTTTGTTCGCTTTAGATAAACAAACACTCAAGTAGCCGGCCATCCGCAGAGAGGTCATGTCGAACTATCACGAAGATTCCAAACCCGAACTGGATATCCAGTACACTGAAAACAAAAAG
This sequence comes from Convolutriloba macropyga, assembly GCF_964194025.1. Classification (NCBI taxonomy): domain Eukaryota; kingdom Metazoa; phylum Xenacoelomorpha; order Acoela; family Convolutidae; genus Convolutriloba; species Convolutriloba macropyga. Next base: position 32,783,354 of record NC_134469.1, read on the forward strand.
AAGAATCCCCAGGGATGAGCCAACAACTTGACTCCAAGGAATCAGAGAAAGCGCCGTGATTTAGGCAGAAGCGCGCCTCTGGTAAGACCTCACCAATAAAACCAACAACATCAAAATTAGAGACAACATTCGGTGATAAAACACAAACAGTAATAATCGATAAGAAAAATGTAGCTCGAAAAGCAATAGCTCGTAGAGCACCAGAACCCAGTGGCACACTGAAAGCGCTATGGAATATCATCCTTGACCGAACAATTACAAAATGTTCTCCACATACTATAACTCTAGATACCCCAGTAAAGAAGAATAGATTTTGTGGCATGTAAGACCGTAGAGGATTACAAAAGAAAAGCAGAAAAAAGTTTTATTTAGAAAAGGAGAAAGCAAAGAAGAAACAAGAACCCCTAGAAAACAGCAGAAGGCAAACAGTGCAATTAGGAAACAAACAAGCTCAACAGCCAATGCATCAACAACAAAGCACAAACAAGCGAAAAAGTCAAACTCCGGACCCATAAACCCCGCTCCGATATCTCACAACGACATCGTTCAACTAGCCAGACAAACTCAGCGTCAAAAGAATAGAAGACCAATTCTAAAGCCCCACGAAACGAGGAATAATAAAATAACCCCTCAAACCAAGTGGAACAACACTTTCCTATGTAGTTTTGTGTTAGTTTTTACTAATTAAACAACTTTTACAGAAGAAATTTTTCTCTATGTCTTGTACCCTAAAAGGGAAAAAATGATGCGCAATTGACTTTTGATAAACCACATAAACTTTATCTGAACAATATCGATATTTTCAAAGTGGTTTTGTGGTAGTTTTGACTAATTAAATAACTTATTTAAGAACGTTTTCTCTATGGCTCGTACATTAGGAGCAAAAAATGCTGTATAAATGACCTCGGTGACTTACATTTACTTCTTGTGAGCAAAATTGAGACAGACTTGACACAAAATTCTAAGTTTTCAGAAACAAAACAACTTTTCTTAAATTTTTTTCAGTGACTTTATATTAGGAAGAGAAAACTGATGTGAAATTGACCTTCGATGACTCATTTTTAATTTAATTGGACATTTTTGCTCTGTTCAAATTAGTTTGGTGTTAGTTTTCACTAATTAAACAAATTTTACAGAAAATTTTTTCTCTGACTTGTACATTAAGAGGGGAAAATGATGTACAATTGACCTTTTGTGACTCACATATACTTTTTGCGAATAATATAGACAATTTCAAGTAGCTTTGTGTAGTTTTTCACTAATTAAACGACTTTTATTTAAGATTTTGTTCACTATGGCTTGTAGATAACGAAAAAAATGGTTTAGAATTGACAACTCTTATATACACTTTGTGGAAAATATTAATATTTTTCAATCAGTTTTGTGTTAGATTTCACTAATAAGCCAACTTTTACTTATGAAAATTTTATGAATTGTAAATTAGGATGAAGAAATGATGTACAATTGACATTTGATTACTCATTTCTACATTATTTGAACAATATTGATATTTTTTTTGTTGCTGTGTGTTTCAATAATTAAACATTTTTTGGTTAAGAAGTTTTTCTCTCTGGCTTATGTAGTACAAAAAAAAATGATGTACAATTGACAACTCATATATACTTTGTGAACACTATAAATATTTTTTAAATAGTTTTGTATTAGCTTTGTGCTATTAAACCCACTTTTACTTACGAATTTTTTTCTTTAACTCGTAAATTAGGACAATTGATGTAAAATTGACCTTTGAAGACTCATTTATATATTATCGGAACAAAATTATTGTTTATTTTGTAGTTTTGTGTCAGTTTTCACTAATTAAACAACTTTTACTGAAGATTTTTTTTGTATGACTTGTAGATTCGGAGGAAAAAATTATGTACAATTGGCCTTTGATGACTCATATAAACATTATATGAATATTATTGTTACTTTCTTATGTAGTTTTTTATTAATTTTCACTAGTTAGGGGGAAAATGATGTACAATTGAAATCTGATCACTCACAAAATTTGTGTGAGCAAAATTGAAATTTTTTTACGTAGCTTTGTGCTAGTTTTCACAAATGAAACAACTTTTACTAAAACAAATTTTATCTGTTACTTTTCATTAAGAGAGGAAAAACGATTTGCAATTGACTTTTGATGACTCATATTTACTATAATTGAACATTATTGCTGTTTTTTAAGTGTCTTTCTGTTACTTTTCACTAATTAAACAAATTTTACTTAACAAAGTTTACTCTTGGCTTGTACATTAAGAGGAGAAAATGATGTACAATAGACCTCTGATGACTCCTATATACCTTAGGCTAAGAATATTGACATTTTTGAAGTAGTTTTAAGTTAGTTTTCACTTGTTAATTTTAAAGTAGTTTTTTGTTAGTTTTCACTAATGAAATAAATTTACTTAAAAAATTTCTCTATGAATCGCCCAATGAGACGGAAATAACGATGTACAACTGAGCTCTGATGACTCATATATATATATATATATATATATATATATATATTATGTTAACGATATTGCTAATTTTAAAGTAGCTTTATGTTAGTTTTCATTATTTAAACAACTTTTACTTTTTTCTCTATGACTTGTGCATTAAGAGGGGAAAAATGATGTAAAATTGAACTTTGAGAAGTCACATATATTTAAATGATATGCATTTGACCTTTGATGGCTCATATTTACTATAATTGAACAATATTGCTGTTTTTAAAGTAGTTTTGTGTTAGTTTTCACTAATGAAACAAATTCTACTTAAAATGTCATCTATGGCTTGTACATAGATGAAGTACAATTGACCTTGATGACGCATATAATTTTTAGGTGAATAATATTGATTTTTTTAAAGTAATTTTGTGCTAGTTTTCAATAATCAAAAAACTTTTACTTAAATTTTCTCTATGACTAATGCAATAAGAAAAACTGATTGACCTTTGATGACTCCCATAATTTATGTGAAAAATATTGATTTTTTCATAAAGGAACTGTTTCAGCTTTAATTATTAAGAAATTTTTCTCTGACTTGTAAATTCAGAGAGAAAAATATGTACAATTGACCTTTGATGACTCACATGAAAACTATCTGAATAATATTGGCATTTTAAAAGTATTTCTGTGTTAATTTTGACTAATTAAATACCTCATTTAAGGAAACATTTTCAATGACGCTTACATTAAGAGCAAAAAGATTTATTTGCCCTACGATGACTCACGACACAAAACTGGTAGTTTTTACAAACAAAACAACTTTTTCTTAAGTTTTTCTCTCTGATTTAACATTAGGAAAAACCGATGGGCAATTGACCTTCGATGACTCAAATACATTTTATTTGAACAATATTGCCATTTTTAATCAGTTTATTGTTAGTTTTCAATAAATAAACAACTTTTACAAGACATTTTTTCTATGTCTTGTAAATTAAGAGGAAAAAATCATGTACAATTGACCTTTGATGACTCATATATACCTTATGTAAACAATATTAAATTGTGTATTAATATTCAACACGTAGTTTTATTATAGCTTTCGTTAATTAAACATCTTTTATTCAAGAAATTTCTCTCTATGTCTTGTACATAAAGAGGAAAAAAATGATGTTCAATTCACGTTTGATGACTCATATTTATTTAAATGAACATTATTGCTGTTTTTAAAGTAGTTTTGTGTTAGTTTTCGCTAATTAAACAAATTATACTCTACGACTAGTATAGAATGTACAACTTATATTCAATACTAGTCTCTAAGTATCTTTTCCATGAGAACATTAAGATGGAAAACTGATGTACAATTGACCTTTGTCGACTCACATACTTTATGTGAACAATATAGATACTTTTAAAGTAGCTATGTGTTAGCTTCCACTATTAATGTTTTTCATCTGAACTTAGAGCAAAAAATCATGTACAATTGACCTTTGATGACTCATATATACCTTATGTAAACAATATTAAATTGTGTATTAATATTAAACACGTAGTTTTATTATAGCTTTCACTAATTAAACATCTTTTATTCAAGAAATTTCTCTCTATGTTTTGTACATAAAGAGGGAAAAAATGATGTGCAATTCACTTTTGATGACTCATATTTATTTAAATGAACATTATTGCTGTTTTTAAAGGAGTTTTGTGTTAGTTTTCGCTAATTAAACAAATTATACTCTACGACTAGTATAGAATGTACAACTTATATTCAATACTAGTCTCTAAGTATCTTTTCCATGAGAACATTAAGATGGAAAACTGATGTACAATTGACCTTTGTTGACTCACATATTTATGTGAACAATATAGATACTTTTAAAGTAGCTATGTGTTAGCTTCCACTATTAATATTTTTCATCTGAACTTAGAGGAAAAAAACATCTACAATTGACTTTTGATGACTCATATATACTTCATAAGAACAAAATCAAAATTTTCTTATGTAGTTTGGTGTTAGTTTTCATTAACGAAACAACTGACTTCAAAAACTTCTCTATGACTTACACTACATTAAGAGGGAAAGAATGATGTACCACTAAATTTTGATGACGCACTGATAAAATGTGAACAATATTGATATTTTTTGAAGTAGTCTTTTGTTCTTTTTAACTAATTAAACAATTTTTACTCGACAAAATGTTCTCTTTGACTTCTTCCTAATGAAGAAAAAATAATGTACAATTGACCTTTGATGATAGACATAAGTTTATCTGAACCACCTTGTGACTCATATTTACTTTTATTGAACAATATTGCTATTTTTAAATCAATTTTGTGTTAGTAAGACATTTTTTCCCACGACATGATAATTAGGAGGAAAAATCATATAAAATTGACCTTTGATGACTCATACATACCTTTTATGAACAACATTAATTTTTCTTATTTGGTTTGGGTTAGTTTTTACTAACTAAACAACTTACTTAGAAAATTTTTCACTGACTTGCACATTAAGAGGGAAAAATGATGTACAATTGACCTTTGATGACGCTCATATACTTTCTTTGAACAATTTTGATGTTTTTAAAGCAGTTTTTTGTTTATTTTCATTAAGGAAATAAATTTTACTTAAGAAGTTTTCTCTGTGACTTGACCTTCAGAGCGAAAAAAATATGTACAATTGACCCTTGACGACTCATATATATTTCATGTGAACAATATCAATAGTTTCCTATACAGATTTGTGTTAGTTTTCACTAATTAAACACCTTTTACATAAGAAACTTTTCTCTATATCTTGTACCCTAAGAGGGAAAAAATGATGCGCAAATGACATTTGATGACTCACAAAAACTTTCTGTAAGCAAAATTTATATTTTTAAGTAGTTTTGAGTTAGTTTTCAAAAATGAACAATTTTACTTAAGAAATTTTTCTCTGTAACTTGACATTCAGAGGGAAAAAATATGTACAATTGACCCTTGACGACTCATGTATATCTCATGTGAACAGTATCAATAGTTTCCTATGTAGTTTTGTGTTAGTTTTCACTAATTAAACACCCTTTACATAAGAAATCTTTCTCTATTTCTTGTACACTAAAAGGGAAAAAATTGATGTGCAAGTGACCTTTGATGACTCACATAAACTTTATCTGAACAATATCGATACTTTCAAAGTAGTTTTGTGTTAGTTTTGACTATTTAAATAACTTATTTAAGAAAATTTTCTCTATAACTCGTACATTAAGAGCAAAAAATGCTGTATAAATGACCTTTGGTGACTTACATATAGTTTTTGGGAGCAAAATTGAAACAGAATTGACACAAAACTGTTAATTTTCTTAAAACAACTTTTTCTTAAATTTTTCTCTCTGATTTGAATGTTAAGAGGAAAAATTGATGTGCAATTGAGCTTTGATCACTCACATTTACTTTATTTGAACAAAATTTCAATTCAATCAGTTTTGTGTTAATTTTCACTAATTAATCAACTTTTAATTAGGACATTTTTTAAGACATGTAAATTAGCAGGAAAAAATCATGTACAATTGACCTCTGATGACTCATATATATTTTAAAAAAACAATATTAGCATTTTCTTATTTGGTTTCTGTTAGTTTTCACTAATTAAACCAGTTTTACTTTAAAAAATTTTATCTATGAATTGTACATTAAAAATGGAAAATGATGTGCAATTGACCTTTGATGATGCACATATAGAGTTTGTGAAACTTTTTGATGCTTTTAAAGTAGTTTTTTGTTAATTTCCATAAATGAAATAGCTTTTACTTAGGAAAATTTTCACTAATACTCTTACATAAAGAGGGAAAAAATGATGTACAATTGACCTTTGATGACGCACATATACTTTCTGTGAACAGTTTTGATGTTTTTAAAGTTGTTTTTTGTTAATTTTCATTAATGAAATAAAATTTAATTAAGAAAATTTTCACTATGACTAGTACACAAAGAGGGGGGAAAAGATGTGCAATTGACCTTTGATGACTCACCAAAAAGTTTGTGTGAGCAAAATTGACAAATTTTAAGTAGTTTTTGTGTTAGTGTTTACAAATGAAATAATTTTTACTTAAAAAGTTTTTCTCTGTGACTTGACCTTCAGAGCGAAAAAAATATGTACAATTGACCCTTGACGACTCATATATATTTCATATGAACAATATCAATAGTTTCCTATGTAGTTTGTGTTAGTTTTTACTAATTAAACACCCTTTACATAAGACATTTTTCTCTATATCTTGTACTCTAAGATGGAAAAATGATGCGCAAATGACATTTGATGATTCACATAAACTTTTTCTGAACAATATTGATACTTTCAAAGTAGTTTTGTGTTAGTTTTGACTAATTAAATAACTTATGTAAGAAAATTTTCTCTATAACTCGTACATTAAGAGCAGAAAATGCTGTATAATTGACCTTTGGTGACTTACATATACTTTTTGTGAGCAAAATTGAAATAGAATGACACAAAACTGTTAGTTTTCTTCACGGAACAACATTTTCTTAAATTTTCCTCTCTGATTTTTATGTTAAGAGGAAAAATTGATGTGCAATTGAGCTTTGATTACTCATATTTACTTTATTTGAACAAAATTTCAATTTAATCAGTGTTGTGTTAATTTTCACTAATTAAAATACTTTTAATTAGGACATTTTTTAAGACATGTAAATTAGGAGGAAAAAATCATGTACAATTGACCTTTGATGACTCATATATACTTTTTATGAACAACATTCATTTTTCCTATTTGGTTTGGGTTAGTTTTCACTAAAGAAACAATTTACTTAAAAAAATTCTTTTTGACTTGTACATTAAGAGGGGAAAATGATGTACAATTAACCTTTGATGACGCAAATATACTTTCTGTGAACAGTTTTGAAGTTTTTAAATTAATTTTTTGGTAGTTTTCTTTAATGAAATAAATTTTAATTAAGAAATTTTTCACTATGAGTAGTACACAAAGCGGGGAAATAAGATGTGCAATTGGCCTTTAATGACTCACAAAAATTTTCTGTGAGCAAAATTGATATTTTTAAGTTGTTTTTTGGTTTTCAAAAATGAAACAATTATTACTTAAAAAGTTTTTCTCTTTGACTTGACCTTCAGAGCGAAAAAAATATGTACAATTGACCCTTGACGACTCATATATATTTCATGTGAACAATATCAATAGTTTCCTATGTAGTTTGTGTTAGTTTTTACTAATTAAACACCCTTTACATAAGAAATTTTTCTCTATATCTTGTACTCTAAGATGGAAAAATGATGCGCAAATGACATTTGATGATTCACATAAACTTTATCTGAACAATATTGATACTTTCAAAGTAGTTTTGTGTTAGTTTTGACTAATTAAATAACTTATGTAAGAAAATTTTCTCTATAACTCGTACATTAAGAGCAGAAAATGCTGTATAATTGACCTTTGGTGACTTACATATACTTTTTGTGAGCAAAATTGAAACAGAATGACACAAAACTGTTAGTTTTCTTCACGGAACAACTCTTTCTTAATTTTTTTCTCTGATTTTTTTGTTAAGAGGAAAAATTGATGTGCAATTGAGCTTTGATTACTCATATTTACTTTATTTGAACAAAATTTCATTTTAATCAGTGTTGTGTTAATTTTCACTAATTAAAATACTTTTCATTAGGACATTTTTTAAGACATGTAAATTAGGAGGAAAAAATCATGTACAATTGACCTTTGATGACTCATATATACCTTTTATAAACAACATTAATTTTTGCTATTTGGTTTGGGTTAGTTTTCACTAACTAAACAATTTACTTAAAAAAATTCTTTTTGACTTGTACATTAAGAGGGGAAAATGATGTACAATTAACCTTTGATGACGCAAATATACTTTCTGGGAACAGGTTTGAAGTTTTTAAATAAATTTTTTGTTAGTGAATTTTTTGTAATTTTTTGTAATTTAATTAATTTAATGAAATAAAATTTAATTAAGAAAATTTTCACTATGAGTAGTACACAAAGCGGGGAAAAAAGATGTGCAATTGGCCTTTAATGACTCACAAAAACTTTCTGTGAGCAAAATTGATATTTTTAAGTAGTTTGTTGGTTTTAAAAAATGAAACAATTTTTACTTAAGATTTTTTCTCTGTGACTTGACCTTCAGAGCGAAAAAAATATGTACAATTGACCACTGACGACTCATATATATTTCATGTGAACAATATCAATAGTTTCCTATGTAGTTTGTGTTAGTTTTTACTAATGAAACACCCTTTACATAAGAAATTTTTCTCCATATCTTGTACCCTACGAGGAAAAAATGAAGCGCAATTGACCTTTGATGACTCACATAAAATTTATCTGAAAATATTGATACTTTCAAAGTAGTTTTGTGTTAGTTTTGATTAATTAAACAACTTATTTAAGAAAATTTTCTCTTCAACTCGTACATTAAGAGCAAAAAATGCTGTATAATTGATCTTTGGTGACTTACATACACTTTTATTGAGCAAAATTGAAAGAGAATTGACACAAAACTGTTAGTTTTCTTAATGAAACGGATTTTCTGAAATTTTTCTCTCTGATTTTTATGATAAGAGGAAAAATTGATGTGCAATTGAGCTTTGATGACTCATATTTACTTAATTTGAACAAAATTTCAATTTGATCAGTGTTGTGTTAGTTTTCACTAATTAAACAACTTTCAATTAGGACATTTTTTAAGACAGGTAAATTAGGAGGAAAAAATCATCTACAATTGACCTTTGATGACTCACATATAGCTTTTATTAACAACATTAAATTTTCTTATTTGGTTTGGGTTAGTTTTCACTAAATAAACAACTTACTTTAGAAATTTTTCACTGACTTGCACATTGAGAGGGGAAGAATGATGTACAATTGACCTTTGATGGCGCACATATACTTTATGTGAACAGTTTTGATGTTTTTAAAGAAGTTTTTTGTTAGTTCTCATTATTGAAATAAATTTTAATTAAAAAAATTTTCACTATGACTAGTACACAAAGAGGGGGAAAAAGATATGCGATTGACCTTTGATGACTCACAAAAATTTTGTGTGAGCCAAATGGATATTTTAAAGTAGATTTGTACGAGTTTTCAAAAGTGAAACAGTTTTTACTTAAGAAAGTTTTCTCTGTAACTTGACATTCACAGGGAAAAAAAATATGTACAATTGACCCTTGACGACTCATATATATTTCATGTGAACAATATCAATAGTTTCCTATGTAGTTTTGTTTTAGTTTTTACTAATTAAACACCCTTTACATAAGAAATTTTTCTCTATATCTTGTACCCTAAGAGGGAAAAAATGATGCGCAATTGACCTTTGATGACTCACATAAAATTTATCTGAAAAATATTGATACTTTCAAATTAGTTTTGTGTTAGTTTTGATTAATTAAACAACTTATTTAAGAAAATTTTCTCTTCAACTCGTACATTAAGAGCCAAAAATGCTGTATAATTGATCTTTGGTGACCTTCATACACTTTTATTGAGCAAAATTGAAACAGAATTGACACAAAACTGTTAGTTTTCTAACGGAAAAACTTTTTCTTAAATTTTTCTCTCTGATTTTTATTTTAAGAGGAAAAATTGATGAGCAATTGAGCTTTGGTGACTCATATTTACTTTATTTGAACAAAATTTCAATTTAATCAGTGTTGTGATAGTTTTCACTAATTAAACAACTTTTAATTCGGACTGTTTTTAAGACATGTAAATTAGGAGGAAAAAATCATGTACAATTGACCTTTGATGACTCATATATACCTTTTATGAACAACATTAACTTTTCTAATTTGGTTTGGGTTAGTTTTCACTACTTAAACAAATTAATTAAGAAATTTTTACCTGACTTGTACATTAAGAGGGGAAAAATGATGTACAATTGACCTTTGATGACGCACATATACTTTCTGTGAACAGTTTTGATGTTTTTAAAGTAGTTTTTTGTTCGCTTTCATTAATGAAATAAATCTTAATTAAGAAATTTTTCACTATGACTAGTACACAAAGAGGGGACAAAAAGATGTGCAATTGACCTTTGATGACTCACAAAATTTTTCTGTGAGCAAAATTGATATTTTTAAGTAGTTTTGTGTTAGTTTTCAAAAACTACTATCAGTTGCGAAGTTTGAGATCTGTGGACCGATCGTATTTTCTATTAAAAATGGGTTTTATTCCCCAATTCATTTGTTTTTCTAAAGTTGTGAGTATTGACTTTTGCAGCTCTATCAAAATTAAAGCGGAATAGTGCAGATGACTTGTTACGATTGCATTAAATATAAAGATTTTAGTTTTCTCTGGTAAACTTTTACTAAGTTTATTTAAAATTTTGTTCTAAAAGTCATTCTCTGGAAAATCTTTTTCACTTCTCCAGCAAATTTTAGTTTGCCATCAATAATTACGCCAAGATACATCACACTATTTATTCTGCTGTTTTTTCATTGTCAACATTCAGAACAGTATTCGTTAACCTCTTCCTGGTGCTGAACACAATATGTTCCGTTTTTTGTTTTTTCACCATTAACTGGGACTTCGCAAAAAATCGACAATTTTGAGATGTTATGTTCAAGTTTCAATTTTGACGTTATTTCATCAGCGTCGGATTTAAAAAGAAAAGCGTCGTCTGCATACTGGACGACCGTGCAATATTTTTCTACAGTCTCTATTAAATCGTTGACATGAATGTTCAATAATAGAGGTCCTAAAATAGTTCTTTGTGGAACTCTTCTTTTTACAAGGTACTATTTTAGGGTTTACTATTTTATGGTACTATTTTGGAAAACCAGGCTTAGCGAACCTAGTTTTCAATCCGCTAAATTGGTGCATCACAAACATGTATATGTATATTTTGTGTCACATAATAGTAAGTGTAGATATATTTTGTGTCACATACTAGTAATTATAGATAGACTATCTAGATATCCTAAGGCACAAGTCTGTAAAGATTGTGACACAAAAACGGCCAGTTCATACTTAAAAGATTATTGCTCATTTCACGAAGATTATTGCTCAAAAGTACTGCCTAAAAAAGTCATTAAGATGCGACCAAGCGCAACTAGTAACTGTAGATATATTTTGTGTCACATACTAGTCAGTGTAGATAGACTATCTAGATATCCTAGTAAGTGTAGATATATTTTGTGTCACATACTAGTAAGTGTATATAGACTATCTAGATATCCTAATGCACAAGTCTGTAAAGATTGTGACACAAAAACGGCCAGTTCATACTTAGAAGATTATTGCTCATTTCACGAAGATTATTGCTCAATAGTACCCCCTAAAATATTCATTAAGATTCGACCAAGCGCAATCATTTAACCCGCACGATTTCGAAATATTCTGTGAAGACAAGAAAAATAAACTAATACTCGCTCCCGCGGGAGAACATAGAGCTACATGCATGGTTGAACGCATAATTTAAAAAATTAAAAAAAGACTATTGGTATTTGAATCCAACCCGTTGTGGTCAGATGCGGACCTAGCAGAAATGGTATAAAAAACAATCGAAAATATAAAGTTAATCCCAATAAAAGGACAATAATTCCATTCGAAGCACACTTCGGCCGCAAACAAAACACAGAGTTATCAAATATCATAACTAAACCATCAACATCGAACCTATCATACAAATAAATACGTTCATTCATTTTAGATAAACAAACACTCAAGAAGCCGGCCATCCGCAGAGAGGTCATGTCGAACTATCACGAAGATTCCAAACTCGAACTGGATATCCAGTACAATGAAGAACAACAAGAAGAATCCCCAGGGATGAGCCAAGAACTTGACTCCGAGGACTCAGAGAACGCGCCGTGTTTTAGCCAGAAGAGCGCCTCTGATAAGACCTCACCATTAAAACTAACACCATCAAAATTAGAGACAACCTTCGGTGATAAAACACAAAAAGTAATATTGGATAAGAAAAATGTAGCTCGAAAAGCAATAGCTCATAGAGCACCAGAACCCAGAGGCACACTCAAGCCGCTATGGAATATCATCCTTGACCGAACAATTACAAAATGTTCTCCACATACTATAACTCTAGATACCCCAGTAAAGAAAAATAGATTTTGTGGCATGTAAGACCGTAGAGGATTACAAAAGAAAAGCAGAAAAAAGTTTTATTTAGAAAAGGAGAAAGCAAAGAAGAAACAAGAATCCCTAGAAAACAGCAGAAGGCAAACAGTGCAATTAGGAAACAAATAAGCTCAACAGCCAATGCATCAACAAAAAAGCACAAACAAGCGAAAAAGTCAAACTCCGGACCCATAAACCCCGCTCCGATATCTCACAACGATATCGTTCAACTAGCCAGACAAACTCAGCGTCAAAAGAATAGAAGACCAATTCTAAAGCCCCCCCGAAACGAGGAATAATAAAATAACCCCTCAAACCAAGTGGAACAATGCTTTCCTATGTAGTTTTGTGTTAGTTTTTACTAATTAAACAACTTTGACAACTTTTTCTCTATGTCTTGTACCCTAAAAGGGAAAAAATGAAGCGCAATTGACCTTTGATAACCCACATAAACTTTATCTGAACAATATCGATATTTTTAAAGTAGTTTTGTGTTTGTTTTGACTAATTAAATAACTTATTTAAGAAAATTTCCTCAATGACTCGTAAATTAAGAGCAAAAAATGCTGTATAAATGACCTTTAGTGACTTACATATACTTCTTCTGAGCAAAATTGACACAGAACTGACACAAAATTGTTAGTTTTCTTAAACGAAACACCTTTTTCTTACATTTTTCTCTGTGAGTTTACATTAGGAGGGAAAAAAATTATGTGTTATTAACCTTTGATGACTCATTTTTAATTTAATTGAACATTATTGCTCTTTTCAAATTAGTTTTGTTTTAGTTTTCACTAATTAAACATTTTTTTTAACCTTTATCTTGTACCCTATAGATTGTATTGTCGTAAAGAATACTGGTTGTATACTTTACGACAATCGTTTAATGATACCAAAACAAATTGAACAACTAGTTATCGGTTCAATACATCAGACCCACCCGGGTCAAGCCGGGATGCTCAAATAAGCAGATTTAGTGTGGTTCCCCTGCATCCAACGGGACATCACAGCTCACGCACAAGCATGTCCAGACTGCATAAAGGTAAAAAGCTAAAACCCGTTGTTAACAAAACAAAAATAGGTACTCTTCCAAAATTAAACAAAACTAACGAAGAAGTACAAAGACATTTCGTAACCACAAAGACATTTCGTATCCACATCCCATTTCGTAACCACAAAAATATTTACTGCATACAAAAAATAGGAACATTGTTAATTTCCTCTGATACAGAAGAGAATAAAATGCAAATGGTAAAATAGACAATGTAACGTTAAATATATAAAATTATGTAAAATTAAAAAAAAATTTATATTACTTAACTAATAATTTGACCTTGCGTTAGTAAAAAAATGCTAGCATAAAATGTTCTCACATTTTTGTCTGTACATAATGAAGGTTAAAAATTAAAATCTAATGCTCTCAATGTCATCTTTCATATCAGTTACTTTGGGTCATTCAAACGTTCCTTCCAAAAATATTCTTTTAGTTCTTTTTTAAGGAAGCTTTCGATGTTGTTTTCAGTCTAATATTAGAAGGCAGACTTTTATAAACTGGAATGGCTTGTGCAATAAAAGAATCAGTTAAAAACTTATTGTTATTTCTTCTATCGAACCTTATTTTTTTGACGCGCCCTGTCGTTTTATTCTCATGGTAGAGAGGCTCATTTTTATATGCTGGAAGAGGGTTGCTGAGTAAGCGAAAAAAATTTTGCGCAATGATATTTCAAGAGATAAGAGACTGTTAAAACTAAGTTGCGAAGTTTGAGATCTGTGGACCGATCGTATTTTCTATTAAAAATGGGTTTTATTCCCCAATTCACTTGCTTTTCTAAAGTTGTGAGTATTGACTTTTGCAGCCCTATCAAACTTAAAGCGGAATAATGCAGATGACTTATTACTACTGCATTAAATAAAAAGATTTTCCTTTTTCTCATCGTTTTCAATTCTCCAGAAAACTTTAGTTTGCCATCAATATTTACGTCAAGAAACATCACACTATTTGATTCTGCTATTTTTTCATTGTCGTCACTTAGAACAGTATTTGTTAGCCTCTTCCTGGTGCTGAACACAATATGTTCCGTTGTTTTGTTTGTTCACCATTAACTGGGACTTCGCAAAAAAATCGACAATTTTTGAGATGTTATGTTCAAGTTTTAATTCTGACGATATTTCATCAGCGTCGGATTTAAAAAGAAAAGCGTCGTCTGCAAACTGGACGACCGTGCAATACTTTTCTACAGTCTCTGCTAAATCGTTGACGTGAATGTTGAATGACAGAGGTCCTAAAATAGTTGTTTGTGGAACTCCTCTTTTTACAAGGTACTATTTTAGGATTTACTATTTTAGGAGTACTATTTTGAAAACCAGGTTTAGCGAACCTGGTTTTCAATACGCTATATTGGTGCATCACAAATTTGTATATGTATATTTTCAGCCACATACTAGTAAGTATAGATATATTTTGTGTCACATACTAGTAAGTGTAAATAGACTATCTAGATATCCTAATGCACAAGTCTGTAAAGATTGTAACACAAAAACGGCCAGTTCATACTTAGAAGATTATTGCTCATTTCACGCGATCCCTAGGTCATAAAGATAAGACGAAGCGCAATCATTTAACGCGCGCGAATTCGAAATATTCTGTAAAGACAAGAATATTAAACTAATACTCGCTCCCGCGGTAGATCATAGAGCTACAGGCATGGTTGAACGCATAATTAAAACAATTAAAAGAAGACAATCGGTTGTCCAATCCGACCCGTTATGGTCAGATGCGGACCTAGCAGAAATGGTAAAGAAAATAATCGAAAACACAAAGTTAATCCCAAACAAAGAGACAATAACTCCATTCGAAGCACATTTCTGCCGCAAACAAAACACAGAGTTATCAATTATCATAACTAAAACATCAACATCGAACCTATCATTCAAATAAATACGTTCATTCATTTTAGATAAACAAACACTCAAGAAGCCGGCCATCCGCAGAGAGGTCATGTCGAACTATCACGAAGATTCCAAACCCGAACTGGATATCCAGTACAATGAAGAACAACAAGAAGAATCCCCAGGGATGAGCCAAGAACTTGACTCCGAGGACTCAGAGAACACGCCGTGTTTAAGCCAGAAGAGCGCCTCTGGTAAGACCTCACCAATAAAACCAACAACATCAAAATTAGAGACAACATTCGGTGATAAAACACAAACAGTAATAATCGATAAGAAAAATGTAGCTCGAAAAGCAATAGCTCGTAGAGCACCAGAACCCAGTGGCACACTCAAAGCGCTATGGAATATCATCCCTGACGGAACAATTACAAAATATTCTCCACATACTATAACTCTAGATACCCCAAAAAGGAAAATTGCGGTAATAAGACTAAACGAATTAGCCATAATAACAGAAAAAAACCCAGACTTATAGATTGTATTATTAGTTGTGGCATGTAAGACCGTAGACGATTACAGAAGAAATGAAGAAGAAAAATTTTATTTAGTAGAAGAGAAAAGAACGGAGAAACAAGAATCCCTAGGAAAACAGCAGAAGGCAAATACTGCAATTAGGAAACAAACAAGCTCAACAGCCAATGCATCAACGACAAAGCACAAACAAGCAAGAAATCAAACTCCGAACCCATAAACACCGCTCCGATGTCTTACAACGACGTCGTCCAACTAGCCAGACAAAATCAGCGTCAAAAGAATAGACGATCAATTCTAAAGCCCCAAGAAACGAGGAATATTTAAAAAAACCTCTCAAAACAAGTGGGACAATATCTTCCAATGTAATTTTGTGTTAGTTTTTACCAGTTAAACAATTTTACATCAGAAAATTTTCTCTGTCTTGTACCCTAAAAGGGAAAAAATGATGCTCAATTGACCTTTGATAACTCACATAAACTTTATCTGAACAATATTGATACTTTAAAAGTAGTTTTGTGTTAGTTTTGACTAATTAAATAACTTATTCAAGTACATTTTCTCTATAACTCGTACATTAAGTGCAGAAAATGCTGTATAATTGACCTTTGGTGAATTACATATACTTTTTGTAAGCAAAAATGAAACAGAAGTGACAAAATTGTTAGTTTGATTAAACGAAACACCTTTTTCGTAAATTTTTCTCTGTGACTTTACATTAGGAGGAGAAAACTGATGTGCAATTGACCTTTGCTGACTCATATTTATTTTAATTGAACATTATTGCGCTTTTCAAATTAGTTTTGTTTTAGTTTTCACTTATTAAACAAATTTTACTGAATATTATTTTCTATGATTTGTACATTAAGAGGGGAAAAATGATGTACAATTGAACTTTTGTGACTCACATATACTTTTTGCGAACAAAAATTGACATTTTTAGTAGCTTTATGTAGTTTTCACTAATTAAACGACTTTTACTTAAGAATTTTTTCTCTATGTCTTGTAGATAACGAAAAAAGATGATTTACTTTGTGGAAAATATTAAAATTTTTTAAGTATTTTTGTGTTAAATTTCACGAAGAAGCCAACTTTTACATATGAAATTTTTATAAATCGTAAATTAGGATGAAGAAATTGTGTACAATTGACATTTCATTACTCATTTCTACATTATTTGAACAATATTGAAATTTATTTTGTATGTGTTTCACTAATTAAACAGCTTTTGCCTAGGAATTTTTTCTCTCTGGCTTATGTATTACGAAAAAAAATGATGTACAATTGGCAGCTCATATATACTTTGTGAACACTATAAATATTTTTTAAATAGTTTTGTGTTAGTTTTGAGCTATTAAGCCCACTTTTACTTACGAATTTTTTTTCTTTGACTCGTAAATTAGGGGGGACAAATGATGTCAAATTAAACTTTGATGACTCATTTATAAATTATTTGAACAAAATTGTTGTTTATTTTATAGTTTTGTGTCAGTTTTCATTAATTAAACAACTTTTACTGAAGATATTCTTGTATGACTTGTAAATTAGGAGGAAAAAGTCATGTACAATTGGCCTTTGATGACTCATATATACTTTATATGAACATTATTCTTATTTTCTTATGTAGTTTTGTATTAGTTTTCACTAGTTAAGGGAAAAATGATGTGTAATTGTAATTTGATGACTCACAAAAATTTGTGTGAGCAAAATTAACATTTTTTAGGTAGCTTTGTGCTAGTTTTAGAAGGTACTATTTTAGGATTTACTGTTTTAGGGGTACTATTTTGAAAACCAGGTTTAGCGAACCTGGTTTTCAATCAGCTAAATTCGTTCATCACAAATATGTATATGTATATTTTGTGTCACATACTAGTAAGTATAGATATATTTTGTGTCACATTCTAGTAATTGTAGATAGACTATCTAGATACCCTAATGCACAAGTCTGTAAACATTGTGACAAAAAAACGGCCAGTTCATACTTAGAAGATTATTGCTCATTTCACGCGATCCCTAGGTCATGAAGATGCGACCAAGCGCAATCATTTAAAGCGCGCGAACTCGAAATATTCTGTAAAGACAAGAATATTAAACTAATACGCGCTCCCGCGGGAGACTGTAGAGCTACAGGCATGGTTGAACGCATAATTAAAACAATTAAAAGAAGACTATCGATAGTGGAATCCAACCCGTTATGGTCAGATGCGGACCTAGCAGAAATTGTAAAAAAAATAATCGAAAATATAAAGTTAATCCCAGACAAAACGACAATAACTCCATTCGAAGCTCATTTAGGCCGCAAACAAAACACAGAGTTATCAAATATCATAACTGAGCCATCAACATCGACCCTATCATACAAACAAATACGTTCGTTCGCATCAGATAAACAAACAATCAAGAATCCGGCCATCCGTAGAGAGGTCATGTCGAACGATCAAGACGATTCCAAACCCGAACGAACTGGATATCCAGTACAATGAAAAAACAAAAGTATCCCCAGGGATGAGCCAACAACTTGACTCCGAGGACTCAGACAAAGCGCCGTGATTTAGGCAGAAGCGCGCCTCTTGTAAGGCATCACCAATAAAACTAACACCATCAAAAGTAGAGAGAACATTCGGTGATAAAACAAACCGTAATATTCGATAAGAAAAAGATAGCTCGAAAAGCAATAGCTGGTAGAGCATCAGAGCCCAGAGGCACACTCAAACCGCTATGGAATATCATCCCTGACAGAACAATTACAAAATATTCTCCACATCCTATAACTCTAGATACCCCAGTAAGGAAACATATATTTTGTGGCATGTATGACATTAGAAGATTACAAAAGAAATGCAGAAAAAAAACATTTTTTTTATAGAAGAGGAGAAAGCAAAGAAGAAACAAGAATCCCTAGGAAAACAGCAGAATGCAAATACTGCAATTAGGAAACAAACAAGCTCAACAGCCAATGCATCAACAACAAAGCAGAAACAAGCAAAAAGTCAAACTCCGAACCCATAAACACCGCTCCCATATCTCACAACAACATCGTTCAACTAGCCAGACAAAATCAGCGTCAAAAGAATAGACGACGCTGATTTTGAAAGAATTCTAAAGCTCCACGAAATGAGGAATATTAAACTAACCTCTCAAACCAAGTGAAACAATACTTTCCTATGTAGTTTTGTGTTAGTTTTTACTAATTAAACAACTGTACAACTTTTTCTCTATGTCTTGTACCCTAAAAGTGAAAAAAATGATAAACAATTGACCTTTGATAAACCACATAAACTTTATCTGAACAATATCGATATTTCCAAAGTAGTTTTGTGGTAGTTTTGACCAATTAAAGAAAAGTGGTAGTTTTGACCAGTTTTGTGGTAGTTTTGACCTACTTATTTTAGAAAATTTTCTCTATGACACGTACATTAGGAGCAAAAAATGCTGTATAAATGACCTTTGGTGACTTACATTTACTTCTTGGGAGCAAAATTGACACAGAATTGACACAAAATGGTTAGTTTTCTTAAAAGAAACACCTTTTTCTTAAATTTTTCTCTGTGACTTTATATTAGGAGAAAACTGATGTGCAATTGACCTTTGATAACTCATATTTAATTTAATTGAACATTATTGCTCTGTTCAAATTAGTTTTGTGTTAGTTTTCGCTAATTAAACAAATTTTACTGAAAATTTTTTTCTGTGAGTTGTACAATAAGAGGGGTAAAATGATGTACAATTGACGTTTTGTGACTCACATATACTTTTTGCGAACAATATTGACATTTTTAAGTAGCTTTGTGTAGTTTTCCTTAATTAAACGACTTTTATTTAAGGATTTTTCTCTATGGCTTGTAGATAACGAAAAAAAAATGATTTAAATATGCCAACTCATATACATACTTTGTGGAAAATATTAAAATTTTTTAAGTATTTTTTTTGTTACATTTCACGAATAAGCCAACTTTTACTTATGAAATTTTTGTAAATCGTAAATTAGGATGAAGAAATGATGTACAATTGACATTTGATTACTCATTTCTACATTATTTGAACAATTTTGATATTTATTTTGTAGTTTTGTGTTTCACTAATTAAACAGCTTTTGCCTCAGAAGTTTTTCTCTCTGGATTATGTATTACAAAAAAAAATTATGCACAATTGCCAACTCATATATACTTTGTGAACACTATAAACATTTTTTAAATAGTTAGTTTTGTGCTATTAAGCCCACATTTACTTTCAAATTTTTTTCTTTGACTCGTAAATGAGGGGGGACAATTGATGTAAAATTGACCTTTGATGACTCATTCATATATTATTTGAACGAAATTGTTGTTTATTTTGTAGTTTTGTGTCAGTTTTCACTAGTTGAGGGAAAATGATGTACAATTGAAATTTGACGACTCACAAAATTTTGTGTGAGCAAAATTGACATTTTTTAGGTAGCTCTGTGCTAGTTTAACAAGGTACTATTTGAGGATTTACTGTTTTAGGGGGTGCTATTTTTCAAACCAGGTTTAGCGAACCTGGTTTCAATAAGCTAAATTGGTGCATCACAAATATGTATATGTATATTTTGTGTCACATACTAGTAAGTGTAGATAGACTATCTAGATATCCTAAGGCACAAGTCTGTAAAGATTGTGACACAAAAACGGCCAGTTCATACTTAGAAGATTATTGATCATTTCACAAAGATTATTGCTCAAAAGTACCCCCTAAAATAGTCATTAAGATGCGACCAAGCGCAACTATTAAGTGTAGATATATTTTGTGTCACATACTAGTAAGTGTAGATAGACTATCTAGATATCCTAGTAAGTGTAGATATATTTTGTGTCACATACTAGTAAGTGTAAATAGACTATCTAGATATCCTAATGCACAAGTTTATAAAGTTTGTAACACAAAAACGGCCAGTTCATACTTAGAAGATTATTGCTCATTTCACGCAATCCCTAGGTCATAAAGATGCGACCAAGCGCAATCATTTAAGGCGCGCGAAGTCGAAATATTCTGTAAAGACAAGAATATTAAACTAATATTCAGTCCCCCAGGAGACCATAGAGCTACAGGCATGGTTGAACACATAAATAAAACGACTAAAAGAAGACTATCGGTAGTGGAATCCGACCCGTTATGGTCAGATGCGGACCTAGCAGAAATGGTAAAGAAAAAACTCGAAAACACAAAGTTAATCCCAAACAAAGAGACAATAACTCCATTCGAAGCACATTTCTGCCGCAAACAAAACACAGAGTTATCAATTATCATAACTAAACCACCAACATCGAACCTATCATACAAACAAATACGTTCGTTCGCTTTAGATAAACAAACACTCAAGAAGCCGGCCTTCCGCAGAGAGTTCATGTCGAACTATCAGGAAGATTTCAAACCCCAACTGGATATCCAGTACAAAGAAAAACCACAAGAAGTATCCCCAGGGATGAGCCAACAACTTGACTCCGAGGACTCAGAGAACGCGCCGTGTTTTGGGCAGAAGCGCGCCTCGGGTGAGACCTCACCAATAAAACTAACAACATCAAAATTAGAGACAACATTCGTTGATAAAACACAAACCGTAAAATTCGATAAGAAAAATGTAGCTCGAAAAACAATAGCTCGTAGAGCATCAGAACCCAAAAGTACACTCAAACCGCTATGGAATATCATCACTGACAGAAAAACTACAAAAAATTCTCCACATACTATAACTCTAGATACCCCAGTAAGGAAAAAAAATTTTGTGGAATGTAAGACCGTAGAGGATTGCAAGAGAAATGCAAAAAAAAGTTTTATTTAGAAGAGGAGAAAGCAAAGAAGAAACAAGATCCCCTAGGAAAACAGCAGAAGGCAAATACTGCAATTAGGAAACAAACAAGCTCAACAGCCAATGCATCAACAACAAAGTACAAACAAGCAAAAAAGTCAAACTCCTGACCCATAAACACCGCTCCGATATCTCACAACGACATCGTTCAACTAGCCTGACAAAATCAGCGTCAAAAGAATCGACGACCAATTCTAAAGCCCCACGAAACGAGGAATACTAAAATAACCTCTCAAACGAAGTGGAATACTTTCCTATGTAGTTTTGTGTTAATTTTTACTAATAAAACAACTTTTACATAAGAAATTTTTCTCTATGTCCTGTACCCTTCACCAATAAAACTAACAACATCAAAAGTAGAGACAACATTCGTTGATAAAACACAAACCGTAAAATTCGATAAGAAAAATGTAGCTCGAAAAACAATAGCTTGTAGAGCATCAGAACCCAAAAGTACACTCAAGCCGCTATGGAATATCATCACTGACAGAAAAACTACAAACAGTTCTCCACATACTATAACTCTAGATACCCCAGTAAGGAAAAAAAATTTGTGGAATGTAAGACCGTAGAGGATTACAAGAGAAATGCAGAAAAAATTTTTTACTTAGAAGAGGAGAAAGCAAAGAAGAAACAAGAACCCCTAGGAAAACAGCAGAAGGCAAATACTGCAATTAGGAAACAAACAAGCTCAACAGCCAATGCGTCAACAACAAAGTACAAACAAGCAAAAAAGTCAAACTCCTGACCCATAAACACCGCTCCGATATCTCACAACGACATCGTTCAACTAGCCTGACAAAATCAGCGTCAAAAGAATCGACGACCAATTCTAAAGCCCCACGAAACGAGGAATACTAAAATAACCTCTCAAACGAAGTGGAATACTTTCCTATGTAGTTTTGTGTTAATTTTTACTAATAAAACAACTTTTACATAAGAAATTTTTCTCTATGTCCTGTACCCCTCACCAATAAACCAATAAAACTAACAACATCAAAAGTAGAGACAACATTCGTTGTTAAAACACAAACCGTAAAATTCGATAAGAAAAATGTAGCTCGAAAAACAATAGCTCGTAGAGCATCAGAACCCAAAAGTACACTCAAACCGCTATGGAATATCATCACTGACAGAAAAACTACAAAAAATTCTCCACATACCATAACTCTAGATACCCCAGTAAGGAAAAAAAATTTTTGTGGAATGTAAGACCGTAGAGGATTTCAAGAGAAATGCAGAAAAAAAAATTTTATTTAGAAGAGGAGAAAGCAAAGAAGAAACAAGAACCCCTAGGAAAACAGCAGAAGGCAAATACTGCAATTAGGAAACAAACAAGCTCAACAGCCAATGCATCAACAACAAAGTACAAACAAGCAAAAAAGTCAAACTCCTGACCCATAAACACCGCTCCGATATCTCACAACGACATCGTTCAACTAGCCTGACAAAATCAGCGTCAAAAGAATCGACGACCAATTCTAAAGCCCCACGAAACGAGGAATACTAAAATAACCTCTCAAACGAAGTGGAATACTTTCCTATGTAGTTTTGTGTTAATTTTTACTAATAAAACAACTTTTACATAAGAAATTTTTCTCTATGTCCTGTACCCTAAAAGGGAAAAAATGGTGCGCAATTGATCTTTGTTAAACCAGATAAACTTTATCTGAACAATATCGATATTTTCAAAGTGGTTTTGTGGTAGTTTTGACTAATTAAATAACTTATTTGAGAAAATTTTCTCTATGGCTCGTAGATTTGGAGCAAAAAATGCTGTATAAATGACCTTTGGTGACTTACATTTACTTCTTGTGAGCAAAATTGACCCAGAATTGACACAAAATTGTAAGTTTTCTTAAACGAAACACCTTTTTCTTAAATTTTTCTCTGTGATTTTATATTGGGAGGAGAAAACTGATGTGCAATTGACCTTTGATAACTCATATTTAATTTAATTGAATATTATTGCTCTGTTCAAATTAGTTTTGTGTTAGTTACTGAAATTTTTTTCTATGACTTGTACAATAAGAGGGGAAAAATGATGTACAATTGACTATTTGTGACTCACATATATTTTTTGAGAAAATTATTGACATTTTTAAGTAGCGTTGTGTAGTTTTCACTAATTAAACGACTTTTATTTAAGAATTTTTTCTCTATGGCTTGTAGATAACGAAAAAAAATTATTTAAATGACAACTCATATACATACTTTGTGGAAAATTTTAAAATTTTTTAAGTAGTTTTGTGTTAGATTTCACTAATAAGCCAACTTTTACTTATGAAAATTTTATGAATCGTAAATTAGGATGAAGAAATGATGTACAATTGACATTTGATTACTCATTTCTGAATCATTTAAACAATATTGATATTTATTTCGTAGTTTTGTGTTTCACTAATTAAACAGCTTTTGTTTAAGAAGTTTTTCTCTCTGGCTTATGTATTACGAAAAAAATGATGTACAATTGACAACTCATATATATACATTTTGAACGCTATAAATATTTTTTAAATAGTTTTGTGTTAGTTTTGTGCTGTTAAGCCCACTTTTAATTACAATTTTTTTTCTTTAACTTGTAAATTAGGGGGGACAATTGATGTAAAATTGACTTTTGATTACTCATTTTTATATTATTTGAACAAAATTGTTGTTTATTTTGTAGTTTTGTGTCAGTTTTCACTAATTAAACAACTTTTACTGAAGATATTTTTTGTATGACTTGTAGATTAGGAGGGAAAAAATCATGTACAATTGGCCTTGGATGACTCATATATACTTTATATGAACATTATTATTATGTTCTTATGTCGTTTTTTATTATTTTATTATGTAGTAGGGAAAAAATGATGTTCAATTGACCTTTAATGACTCAAAAAAATTTTGTGTGAGCAAAATCGGCAATTTTTAAGTAGTTTTTGTGTTAGTGTTTACAAATGGAACAACTTTTAATCACGGCTGTTTTCTGTGATTTGACACTAAGAGGGAAAAAACGACGTGCAATTGACCTTTGATGACTCATATTTACTTTAATTGAACATTATTGCTGTTTTAAGTAGTTTTGTGTTAGTTCTCACTAATTAAACAAATATTACTTAAAGTTTGTCAATGGCTTGTACATTAAGAGGAAAGAACGGAATCACAATTGACTTTTGATGACTTTAGGTGAGCAATATTGATAGTTTTCAAGTAGTTTTACAATAGTTTTCACTAATCAAATAACTTCTAGTTGAGAACTTTTTCTCTATGACTAGTACTTCATGACGGAAAACTGATGTACAATTGACCTTTCTTTACTCATATACTTTATGTAAACAATATCGATTTTTTTAAAGTAGCTATGTGTCAGCTTTCACTATTAAGCATTTTTTCTCTGAATTGCACATTAAGAGGAAAAACACTTACATTTGACCTTTGATGACTCATATATATTTCATGTGAACAAAATCAATAGTTTCCTATGTAGTTTTGTGTTAGTTTTTACTAATTAAACACCCTTTACATAAGAAATTTTTCTCTATATCTTGTATCTAAGAGGGAAAAAATGATGCGCAATTGAACTTTGATGACTCACATAATCTTTATCTGAACAATATTGATACTTTCAAGGTAGTTTTGTGTTAGTTTTGACTAATTAAACAACTTATATAAGAAAATTTTCTCTATAACTCGTACATTAAGTGCAGAAAATGTTGTATAATTGACCTTTGGTGACTTACATATACTTTTTGTGAGCAAAATTGAAACATAATTGACAAAAAAATGTTAGGTTTCTTAAAGAAACAAATTTTTCTTAAATTTTTCTCTCTGATTTTTATGTTAAGAGGAAAAATTGATGTGCCATTGAGCTTTGTTGACTCATATTTACTTTATTTGAACAAAATTTCAATTTAATAAGTGTTTTGTTAATTTTCACTAATTAAACAACTTTTAATTAGGACATTTTTTAAGACATGTAAATTAGGAGGAAAAATCATGTACAAATGACCTTTGTTGACTCATATATACCTTTTATGAACAACATTAACTTTTCTTATATGGTTTGGGTTAGTTTTCACTAACTAAACAACTTACTTCAGAAATTTTTCACTGACTTGTATATTAAGAGGGGAAAAATGATGTACAATTGACCTTTGGTGACGCACATATACTTTCTGTGAACAGTTTTGATGTTTTCAAAGTAGTTTTTTGTTAGTTTTCATTAATGAAATAATTTTTAATGAAGAAAGTTTTCACTATGACTAGTACACAAAAAGGAGAAAAAGATTTGCAATTGACCTTTGATGACTCACAAAAACATTATGTGAGCAAAATTGATATTTTTAAGTAGTTTTGTGTTAGTTTTTGAAAATGAAACATTTTTTACTTAAGAAATTCTTCTCTGTGACTTGACATTCAGAGGGAAAAAAATATGTACAATTGACCCTTGACAACTTATATATATATATTTCATGTGAACAATATCAATAGTTTCCTATGTAGTTTTGTGTTAGTTTTTACTAATGAAACAACTTTTACATAAGAAATTTTTCTCTATATCTTGTACCCTAAGCGGGAAAAAATGATGCGCAATTGACCTTTGATGACTCACTTAAACTTTATCTGAAAAATATTGATACTTTCAAAGTAGTTTTGTGTTGTTTTGACTAATTAAATAACTTATTTAAGCAAATTTTCTCTATAACTCGTACATTAAGAGCAGAAAATGCTGTATAATTGACCTTTCTTTGGTGACTTACATATACTTTTTTGAGCAAAATTGAAACAGAATTGACACAAAACTGTTAGTTTTCTTAACGAAACAACTTTTTCTTAAATTTTTCTCTCTAATTTTTATGTTAAGAGAAAAAATTGATGTGCAATTGAGCTTTGATTGCTCATATTTACTTTAATTAAATTTAATCAGTTTTGTGTTAATTTTCACTAATTAAACAACTTTAAATTAAGACATTTTTTAAGACATGTAAATTAGGAGGAAAAAATCATGTACAATTCACCTTTGATGACTCATATATATACTTTAAAAGAGCAATATTAGTATTTTCTTATTTGGTTTGTGTTAGTTTTCACTAATTAAACAACTTTTACTTAAGAATTTTTTATCTATGAATTGTACATTAAGAGGTGAAAAACGATGTACAGTTGACCTTTGGTGACGCACATATACTTTCTGTGAACAGTTTTGATGTTTTTAGAGTAGTTTTGTGTTAGTTTTCAAAAATGAAACATTTTTTACTTAAGAAATTCTTCTCTGTGACTTGACATTCAGAGGGAAAAAAATATGTACAATTGACCCTTGACGACTTATATATATATTTCATGTGAACAATATCAATAGTTTCCTATGTAGTTTTGTGTTAGTTTTTACTAATGAAACAACTTTTACATAAGAAATTTTTCTCTATATCTTGTACCCTAAGCGGGAAAAAATGATGCGCAATTGACCTTTGATGACTCACTTAAACTTTATCTGAAAAATATTGATACTTTCAAAGTAGTTTTGTGTTGTTTTGACTAATTAAATAACTTATTTAAGCAAATTTTCTCTATAACTCGTACATTAGGAGCAGAAAATGCTGTATAATTGACCTTTCTTTGGTGACTTACATATACTTTTTTGAGCAAAATTGAAACAGAATTGACACAAAACTGTTAGTTTTCTTAACGAAACAACTTTTTCTTAAATTTTTCTCTCTAATTTTTATGTTAAGAGAAAAAATTGATGTGCAATTGAGCTTTGATTGCTCATATTTACTTTAATTAAATTTAATCAGTTTTGTGTTAATTTTCACTAATTAAACAACTTTAAATTAAGACATTTTTTAAGACATGTAAATTAGGAGGAAAAAATCATGTACAATTGACCTTTGATGGCTCATATAAACTTTAAAAGAACAATATTAGTATTTTCTTATTTGGTTTGTGCTAGTTTTCACTAATTAAACAACTTTTACTTAAGAATTTTTTATCTATGAATTGTACATTAAGAGGTGAAAAACGATGTACAGTTGACCTTTGGTGACGCACATATACTTTCTGTGAACAGTTTTTATGTTTTTAGAGTAGTTTTGTGTTAGTTTTCAAAAATGAAACATTTTTTACTTAAGAAATTCTTCTCTGTGACTTGACATTCAGAGGGAAAAAAATATGTACAATTGACCCTTGACGACTGATATATATATTTCATGTGAACAATATCAATAGTTTCCTATGTATTTTTGTGTTAGTTTTTACTAATGAAACAACTTTTACATAAGAAATTTTTCTCTATATCTTGTACCCTAAGCGGGAAAAAATGATGCGCAATTGACCTTTGATGACTCACTTAAACTTTATCTGAAAAATATTGATACTTTCAAAGTAGTTTTGTGTTGTTTTGACTAATTAAATAACTTATTTAAGCAAATTTTCTCTATAACTCGTACATTAAGAGCAGAAAATGCTGTATAATTGACCTTTCTTTGGTGACTTACATATACTTTTTTGAGCAAAATTGAAACAGAATTGACACAAAACTGTTAGTTTTCTTAACGAAACAACTTTTTCTTAAATTTTTCTCTCTAATTTTTATGTTAAGAGAAAAAATTGATGTGCAATTGAGCTTTGATTGCTCATATTTACTTTAATTAAATTTAATCAGTTTTGTGTTAATTTTCACTAATTAAACAACTTTAAATTAAGACATTTTTTAAGACATGTAAATTAGGAGGAAAAAATCATGTACAATTGACCTTTGATGGCTCATATAAACTTTAAAAGAACAATATTAGTATTTTCTTATTTGGTTTGTGCTAGTTTTCACTAATTAAACAACTTTTACTTAAGAAATTTTTATCTATGAATTGTACATTAAAAATAGAAAAATATGTACAATTGACCTTTGATGATGCACATATAGAGTTTGTGGACCATTTTGATGCTTTTAAAGTAGTTTTCTGTTATTTTCCATAATTGAAATAACTTTTACTTTGGAAAATTTTCACTATGACTTGTACATAAAGAGGGAAAAAAATGATGTTCAATTGGCTTTTGATGACTCATATTTACTTTAATTGACCATTATTGCTGTCTTAATTAGTTTTGTGTTAGTTCTCACTAATTGAACAAATTTTACTTAAAGTTTATCAATGGCTTGTACATTAAGAGGAAAGAAAAGAAATACAATTGACTTTTGATGACTTTAGGTGAACAATATTGATATTTTTAAGTAGTTTTGCAACACTTTTCGCTAATCAAATAACTTCTAGTTAAGAACATTTTCTCTACGACTAGTACATCAAGATGGAGAACTGATGTACAATTGACCATTCTTTCCTCATATACTTATTGTAAACAATATTGATATTTTTAAAGTAGCTATGTGTCAGCTTTCACTATTAAGATTTTTTTCTCTGAATTGCAAGAGGAAAAACACTTACATTTGACCTTTGATGACTCATATATATTTCATGTGAACAATATCAATAGTTTCCTATGTAGTTTTGTGTTAGTTTTTACTAATTGAACAACTTTCAATTGGGGCATTTTTTAGGACATGTAAATTAGGAGGAAAAAATGATGTTTAATTGACCTTTGATGACTCATATATACCTTTTATGAACAACATTATTTTTTTATCTGGTTTGAGTTAGTTTTCACTAACTAAACAACTTAATCAAGAAATTTTTTACTGACTTGTACATTAAGAGGTGAAAAACGATGTACAGTTGACCTTTGGTGACGCACATATACTTTCTGTGAACAGTTTTGATGTTTTTAGAGTAGTTTTGTGTTAGTTTTCAAAAATGAAACATTTTTTACTTAAGAAATTCTTCTCTGTGACTTGACATTCAGAGGGAAAAAAATATGTACAATTGACCCTTGACGACTTATATATATATATTTCATGTGAACAATATCAATAGTTTCCTATGTAGTTTTGTGTTAGTTTTTACTAATGAAACAACTTTTACATAAGAAATTTTTCTCTATATCTTGTACCCTAAGCGGGAAAAAATGATGCGCAATTGACCTTTGATGACTCACTTAAACTTTATCTGAAAAATATTGATACTTTCAAAGTAGTTTTGTGTTGTTTTGACTAATTAAATAACTTATTTAAGCAAATTTTCTCTATAACTCGTACATTAAGAGCAGAAAATGCTGTATAATTGACCTTTCTTTGGTGACTTACATATACTTTTTTGAGCAAAATTGAAACAGAATTGACACAAAACTGTTAGTTTTCTTAACGAAACAACTTTTTCTTAAATTTTTCTCTCTAATTTTTATGTTAAGAGAAAAAATTGATGTGCAATTGAGCTTTGATTGCTCATATTTACTTTAATTAAATTTAATCAGTTTTGTGTTAATTTTCACTAATTAAACAACTTTAAATTAAGACATTTTTTAAGACATGTAAATTAGGAGGAAAAAATCATGTACAATTGACCTTTGATGGCTCATATAAACTTTAAAAGAAAAATATTAGTATTTTCTTATTTGGTTTGTGCTAGTTTTCACTAATTAAACAACTTTTACTTAAGAAATTTTTATCTATGAATTGTACATTAAAAATAGAAAAAGATGTACAATTGACCTTTGATGATGCACATATAGAGTTTGTGGACCATTTTGATGCTTTTAAAGTAGTTTTATGTTATTTTCCATAATTGAAATAACTTTTACTTTGGAAAATTTTCACTATGACTTGTACATAAAGAGGGAAAAAAATGATGTTCAATTGACTTTTGATGACTCATATTTACTTTAATTGACCATTATTGCTGTCTTAATTAGTTTTGTGTTAGTTCTCACTAATTAAACAAATTTTACTTAAAGTTTATCAATGGCTTGTACATTAAGAGGAAAGAAAAGAAATACAATTGACTTTTGATGACTTTAGGTGAACAATATTGATATTTTTAAGTAGTTTTGCAACACTTTTCGCTAATCAAATAACTTCTAGTTAAGAACATTTTCTCTACGACTAGTACATCAAGATGGAGAACTGATGTACAATTGACCATTCTTTCCTCATATACTTATTGAAAACAATATTGATATTTTTAAAGTAGCTATGTGTCAGCTTTCACTATTAAGAAATTTTTCTCTGAATTGCAAGAGGAAAAACACTTACATTTGACCTTTGATGACTCATATATATTTCAAGTGAACAATATCAATAGTTTCCTATGTAGTTTTGTGTTAGTTTTTACTAATTGAACAACTTTCAATTAGGGCATTTTTTAAGATATGTAAATTAGGAGGAAAAAATGATGTTTAATTGACCTTTGATGACTCATATATACCTTTTATGAACAACATTATTTTTTTATCTGGTTTGAGTTAGTTTTCACTAACTAAACAACTTAATTAAGAAATTTTTTTCTGACTTGTACATTAAGAGGTGAAAAACGATGTACAGTTGACCTTTGGTGACGCACATATACTTTCTGTGAACAGTTTTGATGTTTTTAGATTAGTTTTGTGTTAGTTTTCAAAAATGAAACATTTTTTACTTAAGAAATTCTTCTCTGTGACTTGACATTCAGAGGGAAAAAAATATGTACAATTGACCCTTGAAGACTCATATATATTTCATGTGAACAATATCAATAGTTTCCTATGTAGTTTTGTGTTAGTTTTTACTAATTAAACACCCTTTACATAAAAAATTTTTCTCTATATCTTGTACCATAAGAGGGAAAAATGATGCGCAATTGGCCTTGGATGACTCACATCAGCTTTATCTGAACAATATTGATACTTTCAAAGTAGCTTTGTGTTAGTTTTGACTAATTAAATAACTTATTAAAGAAAATTTTCTCTATAACTCGTACATTAAGAGCAGAAAATGCTGTATAAATGAACTTTGGTGACATACTTATACTTTTTGCGAGCAAAATTTGAACAGAATTGACACAGACTTTTAGTTCTCTTAACGAAACAACTTTTTCTTAAATTTTTCTCTCTGATTTTTATGTTAAGAGAAAAAATTGATGTGCAATTGAGCTTTGATGACTCATATTTACTTTATTTGAACAAATTTCAATTTAATCAGTTTTGTGTTAATTTTCACTAATTAAACAACTTTTAATTAGGACATTTTTAAGACATGTTAATTAGGAGGAAAAATCATGTACAATTGACCTTTGATGACTCATATATACTTTAAAAGAACAATATTAGCAATTTCTTATTTGGTTTGTGTTAGTTTTCACTAATTAAACCAGTTTTAATTAAAAAAAATTTATCTATGAATTGTACATTAAAAATGGAAAATGATGTGCAATTGACCTTTGATGATGCACATATAGAGTTTGTGAAACATTTTGATGCTTTTAAAGTAGTTTTTTGTTAATTTCCATAAATGAAATAGCTTTTACTTAGGAAAATTTTCACTATGACTCTTACATAAAGAGGGAAAAAATGATGTACAATTGACCTTTGATGACGCACATATACTTTCTGTGAACAGTTTTGATGTTTTTAAAGTTGTTTTTTGTTAGTTTTCATTAATGAAATAAATTTTAATTAAGAAAATTTTGACTATGACTAGTACACAAAGCGGGGAAAAGAGAAGTGCAATTGGCCTTTAATGACTCACAAAAACTTTCTGTGAACAAAATTGATATTTTTAAGTAGTTTGTTGGTTTTCAAAAATGAATCAATTTTTACTTAAGAAATTTTACTCTGTGACGTGACATTCAGAGGGAAAAAAGTATGTACAATTGACCCTTGACGACTCACATATATTTCATGTGAACAATATCAATAGTTTCCTATGTAGTTTTGTGTTAGTTTTTATTGATTAATCACCCTTTACATAAAAAATTTTTCTCTATATCTTGTACCCTAAGAGAGAAAAAATGATGCGCAATTGACCTTTGATGACTCACATAAACTTTATCTGAACAATATTGATAATTTCAAAGTAGTTTTGCAATAATTTTCACTAATCAAATAACTTCTACTTAAGAACATTTTCTCTATGACTAGTACATCAAGATGGAAAACTGATGTACAATTGACATTTCTTTACTCGTATACTTTATGTAAACTGTTAAGGCTTATTCAAAACGAATTGGTTTGAATCTTCAATTTCTCTTTTCACCGAGGGATTCGGTTAAATTTTCTTTAAGTTCAATATAACATTCAATGTCACAGTTTATCTCACAACGATTCAGTTCAAGTTTTTGCGCTAGTCAGTTTTAAAGTGGAGAGATTCAGACGATAACAGAAGGTACCTGTCAAATCAGTTCCTAGTTACAGTTTGCAAATAAGTTCAATAACAGAAAGTTAATATGAGCAACAGAAGGAAATGAAAGTTTAGTGACATGAGTTTTAATGTAGATTACTGTAAGTATCCCTGGGGATTGGTGATTCCCTCACCACACACCCCCGTCGACCAAGAATTTTAGCGCAGTTAAAATTCGTCGGGGTTGTAGAAATCGTTGGGGTGGATGCTGGAGATGGAACTTTTAGTTGGTGATGTTGACAGGGGAGCATGTTCCTCATCCGTATTTTCGTTTGGATTGTCCGATGTTAACTCATTTCCCGTGATAGCGGGGGTTTCAGCTTGGTTCGTGGTTTCATCCTGTGTTCCCGTGTTTTGCGTGTTTTCGGATGAGTCGAGAAACACAACTGCGATTTGTTTGATTGGGGGTTGTACTGGAGAATCTTCAGTCGAGCTATCCCCGAGGATTATAACTTCGTCATGTCCTGGTGATTTCCATATCTTTTCGACGATCTTGTCTATTTTTGGGGACGACTTCATGATTCCTTTGGGGGGAGTGTACGAGCAATAGGGTAGACCGGGAGAATGTTGGAAGGTGAGTAGTATTGGTTGTCGGCTGTGGTTGTTCGTTCGTGTCTTGCATAAAGTCGTTTGGGTTTGACGACGTTAAAATTTCGATTGGTGGCGTCCCTGGGGACTCGATGCTCATGATCTTCACCGTTGGTGAGAATTTAAGTTTTTGCTTGTTTATGCTCGCGTAGCTTACGTTGTCGGAGGAACTCGAGTAGAGTTGTTTCCGTTTGTTTAGGTTGTCTTCTCTTGATTGTTGCAACGCAGCCGCTTTTGATTGTTGCAACGCAGCCGCTTTTGATTTTTGATCAAATTCAGAGGGTTTTGTAAGGCGTGCTTTAGCATTCTTTAGCCATTGTGGCCTCGTTTGCGTCACTGGGGATTTTGGTTTGAGCGGACGTTTTTGGGATTTTTGTACTTGTTTGGGTTGATGAGTTGTTGGTGCGGTTCGGGGTCGTTTTTGTGCTCTCTGGTTCTTTGTCGCCATAGCTACCACTTCCTCGTGTCCCATTGGTCGAGTGTTGATGATGTTAGAGGGTTGTGGGATTGCTGCTTGATGGAGGGGTGCGGACCTTGACTGTATTGCTTTGGCCTCTTGCTGTCTGGCCTGTTCCGCTTTTTCTTCTAAACAGAATTTTTTCATTTTTTCTTGATTTTGTTTGTGCCGACTGTTTTACATGCTAACATGTGTATTAAGCGTGGTTTTGGTTCCGGTTCATGATGTATTTTTTCTGTTACTATTGCTAAGTTGTTTTTTCTTATTACTGTATTCTTTCTATTAGTAGTGTCTAGTGTTATGGTGTGGGGGGAATAGTTTGTTATTGTACCGTCTTGAATTATGTTCCATTGGGGTTTTAGAGTTCCCCTGGGTTCAGGTGCTTTTCGTGCTATTGATTTACGAGCGATGTTTTTTCTATTGTATATTATTGTAGACGTTTTATCACCGAATGTTATTTGAAGTTTGTCGGGGATAATTTTACCAGGAATGCGCATGTGGCTAAGCAGCGGCGCGTTCTCTGAATCATCGGGGTCACTCGTGTGGGGCGTTGGCTGCGACTGAGCTTTGTATTCGATGTTTAGTTCCGGCTCTGAGTCGTTATCCCAGTCCCACATAATTTCCCTGGGGAGCACTGGGTGTCGGTGTCGGAGCGTCGCTTGATCTGAAGCAAATTTGTTTTTTAGTTTGTATGACAGATTTTTGCTTGACGGTTTGGTTATTATGTTTGACAGCTCCGTGTTTGGGGGTCTACCGAAATGTGCTTCGAATGGTTTTAATTTTGTTGTTGTGTTTGGAATAAGTCTTATGGATTCTATGATCTTGGCTACTATTGTTGCTAGGTCGGATGATGACCACAACGGGTCATGTTCCATAACGGCGATGCGACGTTTAATTGTTTGTATTAGCCTCTCTACCATGCCGGTTGCTCTATGATCTCCCGCGGGAGCTAGGATTAGTTTGATGTTTTTGTTTTTGCAGAATATTTCAAATTCTCTAGCTTTAAATGCTCGCGCTTGGTCGCAGCGGAGGGACCTAGGGATTCCGTGCAATCGGCAATATTCTTCTAAGTAATTCAAAGCTGTTTGTGTGTCGCAATCTTTGAATACTTGGGCGTGGGGGTATCTAGTTAATCTGTCGACTGATACTAAAATATAATAATTTTGTTTATGTTCCCTAAAAGGGAAAGTCTATTTGGACCTCTTCGTTTGGTTCTGTCAGTTTAGGTAAAATCCCTAGGGATTGTTTCGGAATTATTGGTTTTAAGTTTTTACCTTTTTTAATGCAATCTGTACATGATTGTGCTTTGGCGGTGACTCTCCTGTGGATTCGAGGGAACCAAACTAAGTCCGCCAAACGCAACATTCCTGTTTGTCCCGGGTGCGTTTGGTGTAGTGCATTTATGACTAGTTGTTTTAGGGCAGCCGGGACCATTAGGCGGTTGTCATAAAGTACACACCCTGATGGTGTGACTGCGAGGTCCCTTTTTAAAGAATAGAAGTAAGGGCTGACTCGTTTCAGCGTTTCCCAGTCCTTTTCTTAAATTAATTTGATAATTGGGGCCATGTTTTTGTCTTTTTGTGTGGCTTCTGCCAGAAATTCCTCGCCGAATACCTGACAGAGATTTTTTCGGTATTGCGGCAAATCCACGGTGTTGCTTAGAGGAAATATCGGGTCTTCTGGGTTCGGTCTTAGGGCTGATCTTCCTAGGCCTTCATTGGATACTTCGTCCGTTTGGGTAGCAATTGTGTTTTGTTTATGATTCATTTTTGTAAGTTGTTTATTTGTGGAACGTTTGCGTCTAATAATCTTTTGTTCCAATGTGTTGTGTTTCGGCCGATTTCTTGTTGTTACGTTTACTGAACTATATCCCTGGGGAAGGTAATTAGAATTTTTGTTTTGAAAGTTATGATTGGTAGGATGAATTGAGCTGATGGAATTAATTGAATTGTAATTTGGAGATGATATTCCCTGGGGATTGAATGTTCTAGTAGAATGAAGTTGATATTTTTTGAAATTTTGACTTGGATTAATGTTGTTTAATTTTGATTCAATTAGCGGATAAAGAAGAGGCGACTGTAAATTGGAACGATTACGGCAAAAAGCGCTGTCGCTATTATACGCGTGCGTATTATTATTTGCTGTTAAGTATGTTGTCTGGTATTTGTCTGTCATTGTGCGCGTAGCCGAACAGTGGTTAATCGAATTTTGTGTTAGGATTTGAAATTATTTATTAAGTTTATTATATATTGTGTGTCATCGGAAGCTGGTGGGGGTGGTTTTTGTTTTGGATGGCGGCTAAGGTAGTCCGCAAATCCCATGTTTTTCCCCGTGATATGTTCGAGGATAAAATTAAACGGAAGTAGTCTATCTACCCATCTAGTTAATCTACTTTGATATATTCCGTTCCCGCGGTTTTCGTTAAGAGCCGTAAGTAGTGCCCGGTGATCTGTTTGTAACGTGAATTCGGTGCCGTACAGATAATGTTTAAAGTGTGCGAGTGACCACACTACGGCGAGTAATTCGAGTTCGTTAGTACTGTATCTAGATTCATGGTTGTTTAGGAATCTGCTTGCGAATGCGATTGTATGCCACTCATTATTATGTTTTTGTTCGATGCTGGCACCTAAACCTTTTGCGCTTGCGTCGCATTTTACGCGTGTTTGTTTTGTAGTGTCGAAATGTTTGTTTTCGATCATTTGGTGTATTTTTTCTTTGATATTATTGAATGCTGAGCTATGTTCTTCTTTCCAATCCAGTTTATTTTTTCCCTCGGGATTTTTCTTTAGTAGGGGTCGGAGTGGTTCCGAAAGTTCCGCGAGTTTCGGGATAAATTTAGTTAGGTGATGTACGCTCCCTAGGAACGACCGAAGTTGTTTTAGTGTTTTTGGGTTATCGAGTTTTGTTATGGCTTCTGTTTTGGTGATTAATGGTGTTATTCCACTTGGTGTTATTGTAAAACATAACCATTCTATATTTTGTTTAGCGAACTCGTGTTTTTGAAGGTTAATTGCGAGTCCTTCGTTGTCTAGTTTTTTGAGAATTCTATTTAATTCTTTTTCATGTTCTGAAATTGAGCCTTTTGTGATAACCAGAATATCATCCAGGAAAGCGAATTTTGAGCTGATACCTTTCAGTGTTTTGTCGATCGTTTTTTGGAAAGTTGCGGGCATATCTGTTAATCCATAGAACCCATTTAGAAATCTGTAAGTTCCTGTTGCCCTGCCTCCAAGGATGCTAAAGTTAGTGCTTTGATATTGATTCGTCAAGGGGTATTTGACTGTACGCATACTTGAGGTCTATTTTTGAGAACCAAAATGTCCCTGGGGAATTTTCTCTTTGAGTAATATATAGTCCTACGGCATCCACTAGGTGGTCTATACTTTGCATTTGGTATTTGTTTTTGTGAAATGCCTTGTTTAGCTTTTTTGAATCCAGAGCAATTTTTACTGTCTTATCCTTTTTTTACCGTTATAACGACGGGGCTAACGAATAAGACGTCGGACATTTTTCAAGTTTTGTGATTTGTTTGTCTTGTATTAGCTTGTCGAGTTCCATCTCGACTTTTTCTAATAAATGTAGTGGGACTCGGCGTCCTTTTTGTTGTATTGGGTTTTGATTTCGTTTGAAGATTGACTTTGCGATGTGATTTTTTGATTTTCCGAGTCTTGTGCAAAGATGGGGGTATTTGTTGTATATCCATTTTATAACATTCTTTTCCGTTTCAACTGAATTAATAGCGTGAATTTTATTACCTGGGTATTTGCATTGTTGTTGCTGGAGGGTAATTCCCAGCTTCCGCAAAACATCTCTTCGCATCAAGTTGTTAGTTTTGTGGCCTACCACGAGGATTCTACATTGTTCTGCTGTCCACGATCCGGAACACAGTGTTAGACTCAATTCTCCCTCTATTTTGATGTTGTTGTTGTTGAAATATTTATATTTTGTTTGGCTTTTGTATGGCTGGAGTTGAATCTTGGGGTTGTTGGCCATGATTGTGTTTGCTTGCTCTTTGGATACAAATGTCCTTGGGGATCCTGTGTCCGCCAGCATTGTATTTTCGGATTGTTTGCTGTCACTGTTTCAACCCAAATTTCTTTGGTTAGGGATGTATTGAGTTGTGTATTTTTGACCTCTGACAATATCTCTGGGGCGATATGATTTATGTCTGCCCAGTCCTCTGATAATTCCTTTATGTACAATGCCGACTCAGGATTAACCGATTCGACTTCTTCGTCCTCTTGTTCTTCTTCTGTTATTAGCTGCTCTTGAATTTGTCGGACTTTGAGTTGGCTGTTTTGTCCCTGGGGACGTTGGTACGGTCCTCTTTGCTTTGGTTTCCGAGCTGGTAAGGGGGGGAATTTTTGATCGACACATTTTCGCGAAGTGTCCGGTTTTCTTGTAAATATTGCATATCGCTTGTTTTGCGGGGCATTGGTTCATGTGACCCGCTGAGAACGTTCCACCACATCTCCAGCATTGTTCGTTTGTTTTATTTGTTTGAGGACTTTGCTGTTGTTGAGGGCGGGGTGCCGGGCGTGTGTTGTTGACGGCATTGATTTGGTTATTCCAGTTGGGGGCCGATGACCAAAGAATTTCTTTCTGATTTTCCTGGCCTCTTGCTCTGGATAGTGCGAAATTGAGAAATTGGGCTGGTGTGCGTACCTCTGAGAGTAGTTCCATTTGGATCGCTGTATTATTCATTTTAGCAATGAAAAAATCTTTGATCAAATCTTCTTCTACGTTCCCCAGGGCCGCTTTTGAACCGAGTTTGCAAAGTCTGCTGAAGAAAGTCTCCAGGTTCTCGTTTGGGTTTTGTTGGACAGTGATTAATTGAAATCTGTCAAAGGTTAGATTGCGGGGACGAGTGAAGGTGAGGCCCAATTCATACACCAGTTCGGCGGTAGAACACTGATTTATCATGGTGTGTGGATTTCTCTGGTGGAATATCCTAGTTGCTTCGGTCCCTAGGGACAAATATGTTAAACTTTTGACTTTAAGTCGGCCTCGTCCCAGGTGAAACGATCAATCATTGGTCCTCTATTCCTAATTTGTTTGCACTCGTTCTCCCAGTCTGCTTTGCGACGTTCATCTTTTTCTTTCCTCTTCTTCGTTTGCGTTTTCTACCCGTTCTTCGAACGTTGGCATACTGGGGTAGAAGAGGTCGTTTATTGTGGGTTTTAGTCTAAGGAGGAGGTCCACGTGCATGTTTTCTTTTGCCATTACTGCCATTCGTTTGTTGGATTGGCTCCGCTTTCCCAGAATAGGGGTAAACCAATTGGTGATATCATTGTTGACTGCGCCATGTTAAGGCTTATTTAAAACGAATTGGTTTGAATCTTCAATTTCTCTTTTCACCTTGGGATTCGGTTAAATTTTCTTTAAGTTCAATAAAACATTCAATGTCACAGTTTATCTCACAACAATTCAGTTCAAGTTTTTGCGTTAGTCAGTTTTAAAGTGGAGAGATTCAGACGATACCAGAAGGTACCTGTCAAATCAATTCGTAGTTACAGTTTGTAAAAAACTTCAATAACACAAAGTTAATATGAGCAACAGAAGGAAATGAAAGTTTAGTGACATGAGTTTTAAAGTAGATTACTGTAAGTATCCCTGGGGATTGGTGATTCCCTCACCACAAACAATATTGATGTTTTTAAAGTAGCTATGTGTCAGCTTTCACTATTAAAAGTTTTTTCTCTGAATTGCAAATTAAGAGGAAAAACACTTACATTTGACCTTTGATGAATCATATATATTTCATGTGAACAATATCAATTTTTTCCTATGAAGTTTTGTGTTATTTTTTTACCAACTAAACACCCTTTAAATAAGAAATTTTTCCGCTATCTTGTATCCTAAGAGGTTTCAATGTAGTTTTGTGTTAATTTTGACTAACTAAATAACTTTTTTAAGAAAATTTTCTCTATAACTCGTACATTAAGAGCAGAAAATGCTGTATAATTGCCCTTTGGTGACTTACATATACTTTTTGTGAGCAAATTGAAACAGAATTGACACAAAACTGTTAGTTTTCTTGACGAAACAACTTTTTCTTAAATTTTTCTCTCTGATTTTAAGAGGAAAAATTGATGTGCAATTGAGCTTTAATGTCTCATGTTTACTTTTTTTGAACAAAATTTCAATTTAACCAGTGTTGTGTTAATTTTCACTAATTAAACAACTTTTAATTAGGACATTTTTTTAAGACATGTAAATTAGGAGGAAAGATCATGCACAATTGACCTTTGATGACTCATATATAACTTTTATGAACATCAATTTTTTTATTTGATTTGGGTGAGTTTTCACTAACTAAACAACTTACTTAAGAATTTTTTCACTGAAATGTACATTACGAGGGGGAAAATGATGTACAATTGACATTTGGTGACGCACATATACTTTCTGTGAACAGTTTTGATGTTTTTGAAGTAGTTTTTTTGTTAGTTTTCATTAATGAAATAAATTTTAATTAAGAAAATTTTTCACTATGACTAGTACACCAAGAGGGGAAAAAGATGTGCGATTGGCCTTTGATGTTTCTCAAAAACTTACTGTGTGCAAAATTTATAGTTTTAAGTAGTTTTGTGTTAGTTTTCGAAAATGAAACATTTTTTACTTAGGAAATTTTTCTGTGACTTGACATTCAGAGGGAAAAAATATGTAAAATTGACCTTTGACGACTCATATATATTTCATGTGAACAATATCAATAGTTTCCTATGTAGTTTTGTGTTAGTTTTTATTAATTAATCACCCTTTACATAAAATTTTTTTCTGTATATCTTGTACCCTAAGAGAGAAAAAATGATGCGCAATTGACCTTTGATGACTCACATAAAATTTATCTGAACAATATTGATACTTTCAAAGTAGTTTTGTGTTAGTTTTGACTAATTAAATAACTTATTTAAGAAAATTTTCCCTATAAATCGCAAATTAAGAGCAGAAAACACTGAATAATTGACCTTTGGGACTTACATATACTTTTTGTGAGCAAAATTGAAACAGAATTGACACAAAACTGTTAGTTTTCTTAACGAAACAACTTTTGATTAAAATTTTCTCTCTGATTTTTATGTTAAGAGGAAAAATTGATGTGCAATTGAGCTTTGATGACTCATATCTTTTTTTTGAACAAAAATTCAATTCAATCAGTTTTGTGTTAATTTTCACTGATTAAACATTTTTCAATTAGGACATTTTTTAAGTCATGTAAATTAGGAGGAACAAATCATGCACAATTGACCTTTGATGACTCATATATACTTTAAGAGAACAATATTAGTATTTTCTTATTTGGTTTGTGTTAGTTTTCCCTAATTAAACAAATTTTAATTACATTAAAAATGGAAAATGATGTACATTTGACCTTTGATGATGCACACATGGATTTTGTGAACCCTTTTGATGCTTTTAAAGTAGTTTTTTGTTAGTTTCCATTAATGAAATAACTTTTGCCTAAGGAAATTTTCACTATGACTTGTACATAAAGGAGAAAATGATGTTCAATTGACATTTGATGACTCGAAAAAACTTTGTGTGAGCAAAATTGACGATTTTTAGGCAGTTTTTGTGTTAGTTTTGACAAATGAAACAACTTTTACACACTAATTTTTTCTGTGGCTTGACATTAGGAGGGAGAAAACGATGCGCAATTGACCTTTGATGACTCATATTTATTTTAATTGACCATTATTGCTGTTTTTTAAGTAGTTTTGAGTTAGTTCTCACTAATTAAACAAATTTTACTTAAACTTATCAATGGCTTGTACATTAAGAGGAAAGAAAAGAAGTGCAATTGACTTTTGATGACTTTAGGTAAACAATATGGCTATTTTTTAAGTAGTTTTGCAATAGTTTTCACTAATCAAATAACTTCTAGTTAAGAACATTTTCTCTATGACTAGTAAATCAAGACGAAAAACTGATGTACAATTGACCTTTTTTGAGTCATCTACTTTATGTAAACAAAATTGATATTTTTAAAGTAGCTATGTGTCAGCTTTCACTATTAAGAATTTTTTCTCTCAATCGCAAATTAGGAGGAAAAACACTTACATTTGACCTTTGATGACTCATATATACTTTATGCGAATAAAATCAGCATTTTCTTATGTAGTTTTTGTGTTAGTTTTTACTAATTAAACACCCTTTACATAAAAATTTTTTCTGTATATCTTGTACCCTAAGAGAGAAAAAATGATGCGCAATTGACCTTTGATGACTCACATAAATTTTATCTGAACAATATTGATACTTTCAAAGTAGTTTTGTGTTAGTTTTGACTAATTAAATAAGTTATTTAAGAAAATTTTCCCTATAAATCGCACATTAAGAGCAAAAAACGCTGAATAATTGACCTTTGTGACTTACATATACATTTTGTGAGCAAAATTGAAACAGAATTGACACAAAACTGTTAGTTTTCTTAACGAAACAACTTTTACTTAAATTTTTCTCTCTGATTTTTATGTTAAGAGGAAAAATTGATGTGCAATTGAACATTGATGACTCATATTTTTTTTTGAACAAAAATTCAATTCAATCAGTTTTGTGTTAATTTTCACTGATTAAACATTTTTCAATTAGGACATTTTTTTAAGTCATGTAAATTAGG
This sequence comes from Convolutriloba macropyga, assembly GCF_964194025.1. Classification (NCBI taxonomy): domain Eukaryota; kingdom Metazoa; phylum Xenacoelomorpha; order Acoela; family Convolutidae; genus Convolutriloba; species Convolutriloba macropyga. Next base: position 32,826,052 of record NC_134469.1, read on the forward strand.
AGGAACAAATCATGTACAATTGACCTTTGATGACTCATATATACTTTAAGAGAACAATATTAGTATTTTCTTTTTTGGTTTGTGTTAGTTTTCACTAATTAAACAAATTTTAATTACATTAAAAATGGAAAATGATGTACAATTGACCTTTGATGATGCACACATGGATTTTGTGAACCCTTTTGATGCTTTTAAAGTAGTTTTTTGTTAGTTTCCATTAATGAAATAACTTTTGCCTAAGAAAATTTTCACTATGACTTGTACATAAAGGAGAAAATGATGTTCAATTGACATTTGATGACTCGAAAAAACTTTGTGTGAGCAAAATTGACAATTTTTAAGCAGTTTTTGTGTTAGTTTTGACAAATGAAACAACTTTTACACACTAATTTTTTCTGTGGCTTGACATTAGGAGGGAGAAAACGATGCGCAATTGACCTTTGATGACTCATATTTATTTTAATTGACCATTATTGCTGTTTTTTAAGTAGTTTTGAGTTAGTTCTCACTAATTAAACAAATTTTACTTAAACTTATCAATGTCTTGTACATTAAGAGGAAAGAAAAGAAGTGCAATTGACTTTTGATGACTTTAGGTAAACAATATGGCTATTTTTTAAGTAGTTTTGCAATAGTTTTCACTAATCAAATAACTTCTAGTTAAGAACATTTTCTCTATGACTAGTAAATCAAGATGAAAAACTGATGTACAATTGACCTTTTTTGAGTCATCTACTTTATGTAAACAAAATTGATATTTTAAAAGTAGCTATGTGTCAGCTTTCGCTATTAAGAATTTTTTCTCTCAATCGCAAATTAGGAGGAAAAACACTTACATTTGACCTTTGATGACTCATATATACTTTATGTGAATAAAATCAGCATTTTCTTATGTAGTTTTTGTGTTAGTTTTTACTAATTAAACACCCTTTACATAAAAATTTTTTCTGTATATCTTGTACCCTAAGAGAGAAAAAATGATGCGCAATTGACCTTTGATGACTCACATAAAATTTATCTGAACAATATTGATACTTTCAAAGTAGTTTTGTGTTGTTTTGACTAATTAAATAACTTATTTAAGCAAATTTTCTCTATAACTCGTACATTAAGAGCAGAAAATGCTGTATAATTGACCTTTCTTTGGTGACTTACATATACTTTTTTGAGCAAAATTGAAACAGAATTGACACAAAACTGTTAGTTTTCTTAACGAAACAACTTTTGATTAAAATTTTCTCTCTGATTTTTATGTTAAGAGGAAAAATTGATGTGCAATTGAGCTTTGATGACTCATATCTTTTTTTTGAACAAAAATTCAATTCAATCAGTTTTGTGTTAATTTTCACTGATTAAACATTTTTCAATTAGGACATTTTTTAAGTCATGTAAATTAGGAGGAACGAATCATGTACAATTCACCTTTGATGACTCATATATATACTTTAAAAGAGCAATATTAGTATTTTCTTATTTGGTTTGTGTTAGTTTTCACTAATTAAACAACTTTTAATTACATTAAAAATGGAAAATGATGTAAAATTGACCTTTGATGATGCACACATGGAATGTGTGAACCCTTTTGATGCTTTTAAAGTAGTTTTTGTTAGTTTCCATTAATGAAATAACTTTGCCTCAGAAAATTTTCACTATGACGTGTACATAAAGGAGAAAATGATGTTCAATTGACATTTGATGACTCACAAAAACTTTGTGTGAGCAAAATTGACGATTTTTAAGCAGTCTTTGTGTTAGTGTTGACAAATGAAACAACTTTTACACACTACTTTTTTCTGTGGCTTGACATTAAGAGGGAGAAAACGATGTGCAATTGACCTTTGATTACTCATATTTACTTTAATTGACCATGACTGCTGTGTTCTAAGTAGTTTTGAGTTAGTTCTCACTAATTAAACAAATTTTACTTAAAGTTTATCAATGGCTTGCACATTAGGAGGAAAGAAAAGAAGTACAATTCACTTTTGATGACTTTAGGTGAACAATATGGATATTTTTAAAGTAGTTTTGCAATAGTTTTCACTAATCAAATAACTTCTAGTTGAGAACACCTTCTCTATGACTAGTAAACCAAGATGGAAAACTGATGTACAATTGACCTTTCTTGAGTCATATACTTTATGTAAACCAAATTGATATTTTTAAAGTGGCTATGTGTCAGCTTTCACTATTAAGCATTTTTCTCTCAATCGCAAATAAGGAGGAAAAACACTTACATTTGACCTTTGATGACTCGTATATACTTTATGTGAATAAAATCAGCATTTTCTTATGTAGTTTTTGTGTTAGTTTCCACTAATGAAAAAACTTTTACTCAAATAACTTCTCCAGGACTTGTACATTAAGAGGAAAAATTGATGTACAACTGACCTTTGATGAATCATATATACATTATGGGAACAATATTGATATTTTTTAAAGTAGTTTCTTGTTAGCTTTCACTAATTAAACAACTTTTATTTAAGAATTTTTTCCCTATGACTTGTCCATTAACAGGGGGAAAATAATGTAAATTTGACCTTTGATGACTCACATACTTTTTGTGAGCAAAACTGAAATTTTTAAGTAGTTTTGTGTTAGTTTTCACAAATGAAATAACTCTTATTTGAGAAAACTTCCCCTATGACTTGTATATAAAGATGAGAAAATGATGTACAATTGATCTTTGATGACTCACAAAATTTTTGTGTGAGCAAAATTGACAATTTTTAAGCAGTTTTTGTGTTAGTGTTGACAAATGAAACAACTTTTACTCACTATTTTTTCTGTGGCTTGACATTAAGAGGGAGAAACGATGTGCAATTGACCTTTGATGACTCATATTTACTTTAATTGACCATTACTGCTGTGTTTTAAGTAGTTCTGAGTTAATTCTCACTAATTAAACAAATTTTACTTAAAGTTTATCAATGACTTGCACATTAGGAGGAAAGAAAAGAAGTACAATTCACTTTTGATGACTTTAGGTGAACAATATGGATATTTTTAAAGTACTTTTGCAATAGTTTTCACTAATCAAATAACTTTAGTTAAGAACATCTTCTCTATGACTAGTAAATCAAGATGGAAAACTGATGTACAATTGACCTTTCTTGAGTCACATACTTTATGTTAACAAAATTGATTTTTTTAAAGTGGCTATGTGCCAGCTTTCACTATTAAGCATTTTTTCTCTCAATCGCAAATTAGGAGGAAAAACACTTACATTTGACTTTTGATGACTCATATATACTTTATGTGAATAAAATCAGCATTTTCTTATGTAGTTTTTGTGTTAGTTTCCACTAATGAAAAAACTTTTACTCAAATAACTTCTCCAGGACTTGTACAGTAAGAGGAAAAATTGATGTACAACTGACCTTTGATGAATCATATGTATATTATGGGAACAATATTGATATTTTTTAAAGTAGTTTCTTGTTAGCTATCACTAATTAAACAACTTTTATTTAAGATTTTTTTCCCTATGACTTGTACATTAACAGGGGGAAAATAATGTAAATTTGACCTTTGATGACTCACATACTTTTTGTGAGCAAAACTGAAATTTTTAAGTAGTTTTGTGTTAGTTTTCACAAATGAAATAACTCTTATTTGAGAAAACTTCCCCTATGACTTGTATATAAAGATGGGAAAATGATGTACAATTGATCTTTGATGACTCACAAAAACTTTGTGTGAGCAAAATTGACAATTTTTAAGCAGTTTTTGTGTTAGTGTTGACAAATGAAACAACTTTTACTCACTATTTTTTCTGTGGCTTGACATTGAGAGGGAGAAAACGATGTGCAATTGACCTTTGATGACTCATATTTACTTTAATTGACCATTACTGCTGTGTTTTAAGTAGTTCTGAGTTAGTTCTCACTAATTAAACAAAATCTACTTAGAAGTTTATCAATGGCTTGCACATTAGGAGGAAAGAAAAGAAGTACAATTCACTTTTGATGACTTTAGGTGAACAATATGGATATTTTTAAAGTAGTTTGCAATAGTTTCACTAATCAAATAACTTCTAGTTAAGAACATCTTCTCTATGACTAGTAAATCAAGATGGAAAACTGATGTACAATTGACCTTTCTTGAGTCATATACTTTATGTAAACAAAATTGATATTTTTAAAGTGGCTATGTGTCAGCTTTCACTATTAAGAATTTTTTCTCTCAATTGCAAATTAAGATGAAACACACATACATTTAACGTTTGATGACTCATATATACTTCATGGGAATAAAATTAGCATTTCTTTATGTAGTTTTTGTGTTAGTTTCCACTAATGAAAAAACTTTTACTCAAATAACTTCTCCAGGACTTGTACATTAAGAGGGAAAAATGATGTACAACTGACCTTTGAGGAATCATATAAACATTATGTGAACAATATTGATATTTTCTAAAGTAGTTTCTTGTTAGCTAACACTAATTAAACAACTTTTATTTAAGAAATTTTCCCCATGACTTGTACATTAACAGGGGGAAAATGATGTAAATTTGACCTTTGATGACTCACATATACTTTTTGTGATTAAAATTGATATTTTTAAGTAGTTTTGTGTTAGTTTTCACAAATGAAATAACTTTTACTTGAGAAAAAGTCCCCTATGACTTGCATAAAAGAGAGGAAAACAATGTACAATTGATCTTTGATGACTCACAAAACTTTGTCTGAGAAAAATTTATATTTTTAAAGTAATTTTTTGTTAGTTTTCACTAGTCAACTAACTTTACTTGGGAAAATCTTCTCTAAGACTAGTATATTAAGATGGAAAACTGATGTACAGTTGACCTTTGATAACTCACATACTTTATGTGAACAAAATCGTTATTTTTCAAGTAGCTATGTGTTAACTTTCACTATTCAGAATTTTTTCTCTGACCTGTAATTTCAGAGGAAAAATAACATGAAAATTGACCCTTGATGTCTCATATGTACTTTATGTGTGTAAAACTGTTATTTCAAAGTAGTTTTGTGTTAGTTTTCACAAATGAAACATTTTTTACTTAGGAAATTTTTCTCTGTGATTTGACATTCAGAGGGAAAAAATGTATACCATTGACACTTGACGACTCATATATATTTCATGTGAACATTATCAATACTTTCCTATGTAGTTTTGTGTTAGTTTCCACTAATGAAAAAACTTTTACTCAAATAACTTCTCCAGGACTTGTACATTAAGAGAAAAAATTGATGTACAACTGACCTTTGATGAATCATATATATATTATGGGAACAATATTGATATTTTTTAAAGTAGTTTCTTGTTAGCTATCACTAATTAAACAAATTTTATTTAAGAATTTTTTTCCCTATGACTTGTACATTAACAGGGGGAAAATAATGTAAATTTGACCTTTGATGACTCACATACTTTTTGTGAGCAAAACTGAAATTTTTAAGTAGTTTTGTGTTAGTTTTCACAAATGAAATAACTCTTATTTGAGAAAACTTCCCCTATGACTTGTATATAAAGATGGGAAAATGATGTACAATTGATCTTTGATGACTCACAAAAACTTTGTGTGAGCAAAATTGACAATTTTTAAGCAGTTTTTGTGTTAGTGTTGACAAATAAAACAACTTTTACTCACTATTTTTTCTGTGGCTTGACATTGAGAGGGAGAAAACGATGTGCAATTGACCTTTGATGACTCATATTTACTTTAATTGACCATTACTGCTGTGTTTTAAGTAGTTCTGAGTTAGTTCTCACTAATTAAACAAATTTTACTTAGAAGTTTATCAATGGCTTGCACATTAGGAGGAAAGAAAAGAAGTACAATTCACTTTTGATGATTTTAGGTGAACAATATGGATATTTTTAAAGTAGTTTTGCAATAGTTTTCACTAATCAAATAACTTCTAGTTAAGAACATCTTCTCTATGACTAGTAAATCAAGATGGAAAACTGATGTACAATTGACCTTTCTTGAGTCATATACTTTATGTAAACAAAATTGATATTTTTAAAGTGGCTATGTGTCAGCTTTCACTATTAAGAATTTTTTCTCTCAATTGCAAATTAAGATGAAACACACATACATTTGACGTTTGATGACTCATATATACTTCATGGGAATAAAATTAGCATTTCCTTATGTAGTTTTTGTGTTAGTTTCCACTAATAAAAAAACTTTTACTCAAATAACTTCTCCAGGACTTGTACATTAAGAGGCAAAAATGATGTACAACTGACCTTTGATGAATCATATAAACATTATGTGAACAATATTGATATTTTCTAAAGTAGTTTTTTGTTAGTTTACACTAATTAAACAACTTTTATTTAAGAAATTTTCCCCATGACTTGTACATTAACAGGGGGAAAATGATGTAAATTTGACCTTTGATGACTCACATATACTTTTTGTGATTAAAATTGATATTTTTAAGTAGTTTTGTGTTAGTTTTCACAAATGAAATAACTTTTACTTGAGAAAAAGTCCCCTATGACTTGCAAAAAAAGAGAGGAAAACAATGTACAATTGATCTTTGATGACTCACAAATCTTTGTCTGAGAAAAATTTATATTTTTAAAGTAATTTTTTGTTAGTTTTCACTAGTCAACTAACTTTACTTGGGAAAATCTTCTCTAAGACTAGTATATTAAGATGGAAAACTGATGTACAGTTGACCTTTGATAACTCACATACTTTATGTGAACAAAATCGTTATTTTTCAAGTAGCTATGTGTTAACTTTCACTATTCAGAATTTTTTCTCTGACCTGTAATTTCAGAGGAAAAATAACATGAAAATTGACCCTTGATGTCTCATATGTACTTTATGTGTGTAAAACTGTTATTTCAAAGTAGTTTTGTGTTAGTTTTCACAAATGAAACAATTTTTACTTAGGAAATTTTTCTCTGTGATTTGACATTCAGAGGGAAAAAATGTATACCATTGACACTTGACGACTCATATATATTTCATGTGAACATTATCAATACTTTCCTATGTAGTTTTGTGTTAGTTTTTACTAATGAAACAACTTTTACATACGAAATTTTTTTCTATATCTTGTACCCTAAGAGTGAAGAAATGATGCGCAATTGACCATTGATGACTCACATAAACTTAATCTGAACAATATTGGTACTTTCAAAGTAGTTTTGTGTTAGTTTTGACTAATTAAATAACTTATTTAAGAAAATTATCTCTATAACTAGTACATTAAGAGCAGAAAAAGCTGTATAATTGACCTTTGGTGACTTACAAATACTTTTTATGAGCAAAATTCATACAGAATTGACACAAAACTGTAGTTTTCTTAACGAACCAACTTTTTCTAAAATTTTTCTGTGATTTTTACGTTAAGAGGAAAAATTGATATGCAATTGAGCTTTGATAACTCATATTTACTTTATTTGAACAAAATTTAAATTTAATCAGCTTTGCGTTCATTTTCACTAATTAGAGAACTTTTAATTAGGACATTTTTTATGACATGTAAATTAGGAGGAAAATATCATGTACAATTGACCTTTGATGACTCATATATATTATAAGAGAACAATATTAGTATTTTCCTAATTGGTTTGTGTTAGTTTTTACTAATTAAACAACTTTTACTTAAGAAACTTTTCTCTGTGAATTGTACACTAAAAATGAAAAAATGATGTATAATTGACCTTTGATAACGCACATTGATCTTGTGAACACATTTGATGTTTTTAAAGTAGTTTTTTGTTCGTTTCCTTAAATGAAATAACATTACGTAGGAAAAGTTTCACTATGACTTGTACATAAAGAGGGAAAAAATGATGTTCAATTGATCTTTGATGACTCACAATAACTTTGTGTCAGCAAAACTGACAATCTTTAAGTACTTTTTGTGTTAGTGTTCACAAATGAAACAAATTTTACTTTCGAATTTTTTCTGTGACTTGCCATTAAGAGGGAAAAAACGATGTGCAATTGACCTTTGATGACTCATATTTACTTTAATTGACCATTAATGCTGTGTTTTAAGTAGTTTTGTGTTAGTTCTCACTAATTAAACAAATTTTGAAGTTTATCAATGGCTTGTACATTAATAGGAAACAAAAGAAGTACAATTGACCTTTGATGACCTTAGGTGAACTGATCAAATAACTTCTAGTTGAGAACATTTTCACTATGACTAGTACATCAAGATGGAAAACTGATGTACAATTGACCTTTCTTGACTCATATACTTTATGTGAACAATATTGATATTTTTAATAGCCATGTGTCAGCTTTCACTATTAAGAATTTTTTCTATGACTTCTAAATTAAGACAAAAAACAGTTACATTTGACTTTTGTTGACTCGTATACACTTTTTCTGAACAAGATTAGCATTTTCTTATGTAGTTTTTGTGTTAGTCTCCACTAATGAAATAACTTTTGCTCAAAAAAACTTCTCCGGGACTTGTACATTAAGAGGGAAAAATGATGTACAACTGATCTTTGATGACTCAAATATACATTATGTGAACAATATTGATATATTTTTAAAGTAGTTTCTTGTTAGTTTTCACTATTTAAACAACTTTTATTTAAAAAATTTTTCTCAATGACTTGTACATTAACAGGGGGAAAATGATGTATATTTGACCATTGATGACCCACATATACTTTTTGTGAGCAATATAGATATTTTCAATTAGTTTTGGCTAGTTTTCAGAAATGGAGAAACTCTTGAGAAAATCTTTGTCTGAGAATTGATATTTTTAAAGTAATTTTGTGTTAGTTTTCCCTAATCAAATAACTTTACATGGGAAAATTTTCTCTAACACTAGTACCTTAAGATGGAAAACTGACGTACAATTGACCTTTGATAACTCACATACTTTATGTGAACAATATCGTTATTTTTCAAGTAGCTAGGTGTTAGCTTTCACTATTAAGAATATTTTCTCTGACTTGAAACTTCAGAGGAAAAAGAACATAGAAAATTGATCTTTGATGACTCATATGTACTTCATGTGAAGAGTATTAAAATTTTCTGATATAGTTTTGTGTTAGTTTTCACTAATTAAATAATTTTTATTAAGAAATTTCTCTCTATGGCGAAGGAATTAAACCTGTCTGATTCAAAATGGAGTTGAGGCAAGTCTTTTACATATTCAGGCAACAATCTTAACATACAGGAAATAATTGACAAGAACTTTCAATCCGCGCGCATGATCGAACATGTTTGGGGAAAACCAAAAAGTGGCCTAGGGTGTATAGGTTTGTTACTACTCATGGTTCTGAGTACAAAACTTTCCGGATTAAAAGAGTAGCTTGTAATAAATTAATTTGAAATAATTTAACAAATTGAATTAGTTCTTTTTCATAACCAATTGAAACCTTTTCGCTGCAACCGGGACACTTTTCATTGCAGTCAATGACATCAAAACATTCCAGTTTAGTTGACTTTTGAGTTGCAATCAGTAGCAAAAAAATTCCAGGATCAATTAATTTGAGTTGAATATGAAGCACATTTGAGCTAGCTACTCGGTAGAAAGAGCGAATAAAAATAGGGCAAATGAGAACAAAGCAGTCTATAATAGAAATTGAATTTGGACATGATAACAGTCGTCAATGGTTGACATGACATGTTGTTGTTGTTAGTACCATTGTAGCCTTCGATAGATGACACTATTGTAACCACCACGCACATGCAAGCCAATCAATCAGTCTGAGGAGTTGCGATCCTAGCATTTCTATTCATATTATTCATTTACTGCTCCGTTCACTCCTTTGAGAGCTTCAGGAATTCCCACAGGTTGCTATCTTCAACTGCATTGTAGAAGGCATCGTAGTCCTAGAAAACAAGTACATCACTTCTATTACTTCGTCGAATAACACTGCGTCAACTTCTTCGACAAAATGGTCGGAACAAAGAAAAATAATATAACTGTCAAAATAACTGCAATTTTTCTCAAATATTTAAAACATTTTTGTGCCCTTAACGTTGCCCAACAGTTCATAAAATTGACTTTGACACAAAACCAACTCAAAAAATACCCGGCAGATTGCCAGAAAATAGCCGCCGTTGATACCCATAGCTAAGATTGGGATTGAAAGAAGAGAAAAACTAATGAAAAAAATGATTTTTGTAAACTAACAATTTTATGCAAACTTTTTTGGTGTCAATTTGGAGCTGAATATACTCCTGTTTCCTAATGAGCCGACACAGGGGCTAGTATCAAAACCAATAAGAATTAGTATGGTAACAAACAAAGTTTGAGAAACGGCCATCTAAAATTGCGCTTCTTGGGTTTATCTCCTTTCTATTTCTGATTTCGTTTTTTGATACTGACTCTGTTCATTTTGAATTGCGTTACTGAGCAACTGCAGTTTTAAAACGCTTTTACCAGGATGAGAGAACAGTGAAATTTGCCTAAAAGATTCAAAAAGATTGAACGCAAAATGTTGAACAAGCTGTAAACTAAGGTAAAGCGAAAAAAATTTAGTACGACAGTAAAAAATAACTAAAATCTGAGCGCTATAATAGCCGGCTCACAAGCTTAGGCGGCTATTAACAAACGTAGCCGGCATATTGCCGAAAAATGGCTGCCGTTGACGCGCTTGATGCACATCGGGATTGCAACAGAAAAAAAAGAAGACACATTGACTGAATTTTTTATTTCTTTTTGTCAAATGTTCAAATTTGGCGTGCAGTTTCAGTTAGAGTCTAATACCATACTTAATTGAGCTTGTAAAAAGGAAGCTAATAAGCTTAATACAGATATCAGCCAGCAAACGCTCTAATGAACTTTGATAACCTAATTCTCAATGACTTTATCGGTTTATCCCGTCTCTTTTGATTTTGATCTTTTGACTTTGCAGTATTCAATACATCGCCTAATTCATTGAAAGAAATAATTTAAAAACCATTCAATTGAAACAATGAGAAGTAGGTCAGAAGTCAAACGTGAAAATCGTGATTTTATATATTCGTGTAAAACGAAAAACGGGATCAAAAGGAAAAGCGAAAACAGGAGAGCGCCTAAATAATAGCCGTTTCAGAGGCTGACGGCGGCTATTAACCACAAAAGATTGAAAAGCCTATAAACTACCATAAAAACAAAACCAACGCACACTAACTTGTGTCGGTAAAAAAGCGTAAAAAACTCCCTAGAAAGAGCAGGTGGACAAAAAAATTAATCGTCGACAGAAAATCTTCTTACACCTACTTCTCTCGCTCTTTTAACATAGCGGCGAGAACTTTTATGCTCTGCACTCCAATTGTGTTCAGCATTTTGACGGAAACACTTTCCCGTGCAGATTTCAAGTACACAACAACAAATTTGTCGATGAAAAAACAAGCCGAAAGATTTCCTGTAACAACTCAAAGAGTACTCTTTGGCAAAAATAACCTTTCGATTAAAAACCTAAAGACCTTGACGCAACAAATAAAGCCGCCAACTTTTGCGGTTGATCCGGCTGACGCATATCGGGATTGAAACAAAAAATGACCAAAATTGTTTCAAAGTTTCAAAAAATGTTCTTATTTGGTGTGCAGAGTCAATCAGATTCTAAAATTATACCTAAATCAGTCTCAAAGACCAGCTAGTAGTAAGAAATGAGGGCGTCTGTCGCCAACTTTTGACTCATTTCAAATATGTATAATACATGTATGGTACGCGTATAACACGCATAAACTGCAATTCGACGAAAACCATCAAAATCGTTTCAAATCTAACGCAAAGCATTCTCTCAAAATCGCTATCACCAAAAGAGCAAATTAAAAGTCTCAAAACCATTTCCATCACAAGTTTTTGTCAAAAAATGGAACATCACGTAGTTTCAAAAAGATTTTTGATAAATTTTGTCCCGAAATTTGAATTTTTCAACAAATGTCTGTCTCAGCTGTACTCCACGGGTAAGTTTGTATTTTGTTCCTCTTAAGTCTGAGGTTTTTCCTGGCTGCTTGGGTGCACCTTCTGACTTCAGAGGTCTTCTCTTTTTGGGGGGCTGCAAAAGTGGCCCTCAGCTCTTAAATCTTCGAAAATGAAAATTTCAGAACTAGAATTGTATTCTACAATGCTTGAACTATACAAAACAAATTCTCTCGCTACTAACTTGAAAATACCTAGCTATTTGATAGCAGATAATTAATCCAGCTTTGTGAATTTTCAACACAAACATCTTAATAGCTATTAACTCAACGGGCATATTCTAAAAAATTTTGCCCTTGACGACTTCAAGAATTTAGTTTTTCTGAGCCCAATCGAGCAATTGAAGTGCAGTATCATCCTAACTATTGAACTGTAAGCGGAACACCGAGAAAAACAGTCAACTTACATTAATTTCGTACTTATTATGATCCTAAATGTTTTAATACCCCATATAATCAATTTTTTGGGGTTTCTCAACAACCTTTCTTACTTTATACGTGTTTGAAATGGCAAGTAGGACTTAGTTCCTTAAGTCACGGCGGTGTCAGGGTTCCGCCGGCCCCAATAATCGGTTCGGGCTGCGCTTCCCAAGCTGCTACAGTAAGGTTCAGTTCTAATATTCAGCCTCGGGTTAATGCAAATTAGGTGCCGGGGTTGTCCGCCTGGAAACAAAAACCGTCTCGAGTCTCTAGAACGTCCCCCATTGTAGTATAGATGGCATGCTCTCTTCGTTTTGCTATAAATTGTATTTAATATATAGAACACACGCATCAAAGAAATGTGTTTCAACTGTTTCATTCAATGTAATCGCAATGCTAGTTCTCAAATAAGAATGGCTTTTTGCTGAATTATAGCTTAAACCAAACAGCTACGAAGAAACGATCCAGGGACTTTATTGACCCATTAAAGTTTTAAAAAAATAATTGCAGAGTATCATACAGATTTTAAGCCGCAACATTACTTAACGGTAAAATGAACAAAAGTGTTTTGTCAATTGTCTTTGCAGTACATTGCCTTGGAGAATTTTCTTTTCTGGGCTCTCTTCGCGCTGTGTTAAGCGCATTTTTGGGAATGATGTATTCGTTTTCATTATTTCGGCCGGAGCTTGATTCAGGCAAACTTCTGATGAAATTTGACCTCTTTTGATCACAGTGATAAAGAAAGAGGCCAAAGAACTCCCTAATACTCAGCGTCGCGTTGAATTCGGTAAAAATTTTGAAGTGAAAATTTGTGCTCCTCCTGTTTACTTCGGGATTGAAGACCACATAGTTGAAGCCAGCATACTTCTTTGCGTTTACTGATGCCGACTATGTATCGGCTATGCCAGAACAAACAATTTGAAAGTCTGGTTTGCAGATTTTCGTGCAGAATTTTAATGAAGCTTTAATCTCACCTGATACTGATGCCGACTATGTATCGGCCATGCCAGGACAAACAATTTGAAAGTCTGGTTTGCAGATTTTCGTGCAGAATTTTAATGAAGCTTTAATCTCACCTGATACGTCATAATTGTTCCTTCGTTGGCTTCTTGATTCAATCTTGCGTGGTCGGCAAACTTCACCACATGAGGGGATGAATAATATAGATCTCCATGGACAGTCACATATGCTGCCGGTATAGAGAGAATGTCTCCATCAGCCTCTCTTTAGCTTTTTTGCAACACCCAGCCTTGATGTAGTTTCCCCGATCTCTTGTGAACTTCTATCAAGTAAGTTTAACGACTGACTCTCGTTTCACAAACACTTCGCGAGAGAGAAAAAACTCTCAAAGGAGTCGACTTCCACAGTAGTCAATTTCCACAGTTCTCGCTCATTGTAGCAAATAAAGATTAGCTAAGTCTTAATTTAAAGATTTAATTTAGTTTTGGAGCAGATTTTCATTTGGCTGGTTAGAGAACAATTTAAATTAAATCAATTCACTGTGTAAACCGGGACAGGTGACAATATCAACCAACATATAACATCGTTCAAGCAAGGAAAAATGATTTTCAACTAAAAAATGGTAGAAACATTGGAAAAATGATATTATTATTCAGGGAAAATTAATTAAGTGATTAAATTTTCCACTTCTATTTAATCTAACGACATTAACGATCAAAAGGGCTTTGTTCAAGCTCCGAAAACCCATTGGCTTTATCTGAAACAACAGATTGAAGCAACAAAGACCAAGCACAGCAAATTTGAGAAATATCTATCAAGAAAAACTTTCGCACTAGAGTTAAGCGATACAATTTTTCGCCTTGAAGTACTTTGATACGTTACGTTCAAGAAAATTCAATACAAAAAACATGAATTAGGTAAAAAGAAAAAACAAAAGTTCTAAACACCGCCGCTTAGAGATAGGATTGACGTTCAACTTCAGTTAGGGTCAAATTCCCTGTGACAAGCATTTTGGGCGTCAATTTCAAATTAGTAGCAAAGACAAATCCATTTTGTTAATCAGGCTCGGAAAACATTTCGCTGAGAGAGCAGCCAAGCTAAGCGCAATCTAATCTGTAGCTGTTTCGGGATGAATGAGTCCCGGTATTTCGGCACGCGCCCATCCAAATGAATTTAGAAGTCCTCTGGCCGACGTCGGATGTTGAGCCATAGTAAAATAAATTCAAGCGCTGGCAGTATTCTACATGTTCATTGTATGATCCAAAAACTCCGTAAGAAGTGGCAATTACTTATATCGTCAACTAAAATGTTAGGTTGTTTCAGGCACCTACTGTCGCAACTTGATACACAAATGCACAAGTTGTAATGAATCCTTTGCCATTCTGTATGAACTCACTATACATAGAGGTCAACAGCATCCCAACAAACCAATAACGCATTTTTGTTACGAGCATTGAACGAGCGTATGTTCTTAGCTCGTAACATAGTGCAACACCTAAAAACACAGCATAAATTTCCACGATCTGAAATGAGTGCTCGAGCTTCCCGACCTTTTTCGGCACCCAAAACGCGTTGACGGAACGTTCGCATTTCAATCAATGTCAAACAACAACCAACGAGCTAGTCAAGGACTTTGGGGATAAGTCATTTGAACATTGAAAAGGTCGGCAAACGGTTTTTTCCGCACGTTTCGATTTACAATCAAAGACGAAGAGCATTATGATCCGTTCAAATCTTTGGTCAATTTGCAAATTGTTGAATCATGACCTCTGACCCAATGAAGTTCTCACTGCCTTCAAAATGAATTCGAAAAGCAGCTTAAAGGTGAAAAAACGATCTGTTTTTTCAATCGTAACATGGCGAATGTGTCATCATTAGGATTGTAAACACTAAAATTAGCGTATTGACCAAGTTCTGACGCAAATCAATTTTTTTGGGGGCGGATGGGCCATTAAGAGACTCCAACTGATCGACATAAAGATATAAAATTATCGTTCACTGGGCATTGGCTGCTTTATTACCAGGCCAAGATTCAGCCTCTCTGATGGACCATTCTTACTATTGAAAAATTTGAGATGTCTGGATTTACTGAGTCTCGGCAGCCCTCTTTCCAGTGCGTAACAATCAAGAACGCCCGAAAATATACTCCTCATGTGAAAAAATGAGGTTCAACAAGGATCGTATGCCACTGCCCCTCAGCCAAATAACGCGTTTTGAAAAAACTAACAGGGTGAATATTAACGTTTACGCTTTTGAAGAATTTTGCACAATGTTGAGCCATAGTAAAATAAATTCAAGTGCTGGCAGTATTCTACATGTTCATTGTATGATCCAAAAACTCCGTAAGAAGTGGCAATTACTTATATCGTCAACTAAAATGTTAGGTTGTTTCAGGCACCTACTGTCGCAACTTGATACACAAATGCACAAGTTGTAATGAATCCTTTGCCAGTCTGTATGAACTCACTATACATAGAGGTCAACAGCATCCCAACAAACCAATAACGCATTTTTGCTACGAGCATTGCACGAGCGTATGTTCTTAGCTCGTAACATAGTGCAACACCTAAAAACACAGCATAAATTTGCACGATCTGAAATGAGTGCTCGAGCTTCCCGACCTTTTTCGGCACCCAAAACGCGTTGACGGAACGTTCGCATTTCAATCAATGTCAAACAACAACCAACGAGCTAGTCAAGGACTTTGGGGATAAGTCATTTGAACATTGAAAAGGTCGGCAAACGGTTTTTTCCGCACGTTTCGATTTACAATCAAAGACGAAGAGCATTATGATCCGTTCAAATCTTTGGTCAATTTGCAAATTGTGGAATCATGACCTCTGACCCAATGAAGTTCTCACTGCCTTCAAATTGAATTCGAAAAGCCGCTTAAAGGTGAAAAAACTACCTGTTTTTTCAATCGTAACATGGCGAATGTGTCATCATTAGGATTGTTAATTAGCGTATTGACCAAGTTCTGACGCAAATCAATTTTTTTGGGGGCGGATGGGCCATTAAGAGCCCAACTGATCGTCATAAAGATATAAAATTATCGTTCACTTGGCATTGGCTGCTTTATTACCAGGCCAAGATTCAGCCTCTCTGATGGACCATTCTTACTATTGAAAAATTTGAGATAGTCTCTCTCATTTACTGAGTCTTGGCAGCCCTCTTTCCAGTGCGTAACAATCAAGAACGCCCGAAAATATACTCCTCATGTGAAAAAATGAGGTTCAACAAGGATCGTATGCCACTGCCCCTCAGCCAAATAACGCGTTTTGAAAAAACTAACAGGGTGAATATTAACGTTTACGCTTTTGAAGAATTTTGCACAATTTACCCTGCATATCTCTCAAAGATTAAAGGCGGAGGAAAACCAGTCAATCTTTTGCTTTTGAATGACGACAAAAGGTCTCAACAATTTACCCAGCATATCTCACAAAGATTAAAGGCGGAGGAAAACCAATCAATCTTTTGCTTTTGAATGACGACAAAAGGTCTCATTTTTGTTTGATAAAAAATCTGGATAGGCTTTTAAAGACATTTTTTGCGGTCTGACAGAACAGCTAGTTCTAAAAATGATCTCAGAAAACTTTGTGAGCAGTGTCTTCAGAGGGTTGCGGGAACAAAAAAGAAACAGCACCCACAATTTCGCCTTAACCAGCAACCCTTAAGGATTGAGATGCCACTTGAAGGCGCCGTCACTAAGTTTACAATCTGGTACAAGACAACAATGTCCTTTCGTTAATTACGCTTATCTGGAGGCATTCAAGTTAGAACAGATGGCTGCGATGATTTAACAATGCATGTTATTGAACAGCAATTTCTTCGCAGTTTTGGAGCCGTTCTGGTTGACGTGCAAGATGGAAAAGTCGAAAAAGAACAACGGAGAAAATTGTATCAAGTTTTTGGACACAACGAGCCATTGGTTAAGAACAGCGGTAGAACGGCACCTACATCGAAAAATACAAACAACTGATATTGCGAGACAGTTAATGATTGACAACTGGGTAGAGCCGTGTTGTATATGTGAAAGCGGTGGAGTCTCTCCAGACGATGGTGTTGAGGTCAAAGTTGTGCATCATTGTCATTCAACGGAAAATTTATTGGTGTCGCGCACTCTAATGTAGCTTGAAGGTTACTGCAAGTTATTTTGTTCCTACTTCTTCCAACAACCTTTCGCGTTACGCCTCGCACCACATAATAAAACATCCTTGACGCTTGAGCACATACAACTTTCAGTGATAGCTCGCACCGACGAAACGTTTAGTTCCTTTTCCATTAAGGTTCCAACTCGGACGTAATTTGACAAATTTGGTAAGGAGAAAACGATCAATTATGAACCACGTTTTCTCGACAGCATGAATTTTATGGCTTCCATCCTTGACTCGCTCAGTAAAACTCTTCAACAGGCAGATTTTCGAGTACTACGCCCAGGGTTTCAGCATCTCAATGACAACGATTTTAGAAAGATTGCGAAAAAAAGTGTATTTCCCCATATAGTTTTCCTGACAGCCAAGAAAAAATCAACGCCCTATTTCCTGTATTTAGCATGGGGTGGAAAAACACTCTTAACAGTAAAACTTGATATTTCAGAGCAGCAATATAACGAAGCGGTGCAGACTTATGATTTTGGAGAGTAATGACTTTGGAGACAATCACGATGCATAACTTAAAATTGATATTCTTGTTCTCGCTGACGTTTTTGAAAAATTCAGAGATGTTTGTATGAAAGCGTATAAACTTAATCCTGCTCATTTCTACAGTGCATCTAATCTCAATTGGTACGCAATGCTAATAACAACAAAAGTGATAATTGAGCTACTTGATGACATTGACAAATATATGTTTTGTGAGAAAGCAATAAGAGGGGCATTTGAACGGTTTCGGCTCTTTGCGGTTTTTTAAAGCAGACAACAAATACTTGAAAACCTATAATGAAGACGAGATATCGGCCCTGGAAGCTTTCTTTGACGCAATGTCTCTCGACAGTGAACTATCAGAATACCGGGAAGATAACGACCATGCTTACTTTTTGAGGTGAATTTATAACATCCAGCATCCTTGCATATCGCGCATCAAGACCTCCCTCTAGCACCTGCAAAACTTAGTATTCAAACCGACTGGCTGCCATCTTACAGCTCTCAACAAAATCTCAACGGGTCCCGATCTGAGCAAGTGCCCAAGTTGGTTGAAAGGCTCTTTGATAAAAACTCCTATGTTCATCACATCAACAATCTGATGTTCTATGAGCGGCACGGCCTCATCATAAAAAAATTCATCGAGCTCATCGCTTCAAAAAATCTGAATGGCTTCATTCGAACATTGAAATAGAACAGTTATGAGGAAGCAAGCTAAGACATTTGACAAGAAATTTTACAAGCTAAAGTCCAACGCGTGATTTGGAAAGACAATGGAGAACAACCGCAACCGTAGGCAAATTATTACCGTTTCAAAAGAACGAAAAGCAGAGCAGTCGACATCAAAACCGAATTTCAAGTCACTCAAAATTATTAGTAAAGAAATGCTTGGTTTTCAGGTCACAACCAGTCATAACATGGGACAAACAAAATGCTGTCGGTGCAGCAATTTTAGGTCTATCCAAATTGGCACTTAATGGTTCCACTACGATCAAATGAGACCGAGATACGGTAATCGAAGAATAGTTGTTTACAAGGACACCCACTTTCTACTTTATCGAATAGAAACGAATGACCTATGACGGAATTTAAGCACCTGCTTGATCATCCGGATTATCCATCGGACCAAGTCTTGAACGATCCATCGAACCAAAAAGTTCCACTAACAATGACAGACGAATTGAAAGTGCAAGCTCAGAAGAACGCAATTTGCTGAGATCGAAGATGTACAGCATTCAATTTGGATGGAGTGAAGCGGAGTACAAAAAACGTTCAACATCTTCATCACCATAAAAAACAGCAGTTGAAATCCACGATAAATATCACGATAAATTTCGAGATCAAAAACAAAGTAGCCCTTAATTGCTTTGATGACAAACGTTTCATCCTAAGCAATAGAATTAAACCTCTGCCTACGGACATTTCTGGCTCCAGCAGTCTGGCGATGAAAATAACCAAGGCTTTCTGAACGATGGCAACATGTCATCATGTTCACATGCTGACGATGGAAGGGCTAATAGTGAGAGCTAAGATTCCTCGGACAACCTATCAGAAATTTCCGTGAATGGCCGCTCTTTATTGAAATCTTCAATTCTGCAAGACTTTCGGCAACATGTTCACGGTAATTGTGCTGATTAAAGCCATCATGTTCCAAATTATAATATTGTACATCTGCCATTTCTTTCTGTTTGAATGTGTTTTTCGTCTGTTTTGCGTCTGGCTCTCTAAGACATGTTAGACAAGGCCAGCTTAGATGGTATTGCTTTTATAAACTCCATTGTGTTAAGTGTGTTTGCTGTAGATGTTTATTACTCAAAAAGATGGTCGGTTCCGGGGCAAAAACGGAAAATCATGAACATCAAACTCACGGAAAAACAAACATTAGCTCTTTAACTTTACTAACAACATTAGCAATTGAGTAATTATTAACTAAAAATTTATTGATTCTTAGCAGATGTCACGCTCACTGTTAACAAGACCTTGGCTAATTTTTTCAACAATTCGATAGAAGTCAACTGCTTCGGGAAGTGCTGGATTGAACGCAAGTTTCAGTTATTGGTTTCCTTGTAAGTTCGGAGAAAAATCTCAGGTTCTTCGATGCCTCTTCTGATGTCAAATCAAACGATAGCAGAAAATGGTCATCAAAATCTTCAAGTTCAATCCCTCGCTTCTTGAAGCCCAGAGCGGTTAGAGTGTTGTGATATAGTCGTGTATTGTTTCGAATGTCAACAGGTGTGCCGGCAATTGGGAGCCCGTTACAGCCACCGATCTCTAGGCGCGTTCATCAAAATTGGAGGTAATGAAAGGAATCTGTTGGCAGGGAGCTTCTGAAATTAGAGTTGGCTATCACGCAAACAGTTAGCCTTCGAATAGGTTCGGTTCCAAAAAAGGATTCTTTGATAAAAAAACTCTGTCCAAAACTACTCTGTATGCTGAAGCTTTTGTAAAGACATCAAGGCTCTCTATGTAAAGATATCAAGCAGCGGCCTTCATTAATGCCCTTTCTATGGAAAGTTTCACTGATTCTGTTAACGTGACTTTGCGAAAAAGGGACTCCTTCCCGACGACTGCGGTGAATTTATTTTTGGCGTCATCTCCCAGGCCGATGAGACTGAATTCGCTAATGGGACGACAAAGTTTGATCCGCATATTGACATCGCGCAAAAGAAGCCTTTCACAAGTGAACAAATCAACAGTGCCAAAAAAATTCATCCGAATGTCTGCTGCGATAGTTTGTTTAAATCTGTTCGCGTACCACTCAGTTCTTTGCTTATCGTAAGGAACCGGATTATTCGTGTAACCCTGGCACGCAGCCCACGTTTACTTGCTGTCTTGTTTTGTTCTGAGCTCTGTTTCTATAGAGGCCGGTGATATGTGTTGTTGCTTTCAGATATCAGGGAACAGTTCAAGTATAAAGTTCAACTTGTGAAAAGAGAATGTGAATTTAGTTGTTAACAAAGAAAAATCCCGCTCCATCGCTTGCTTTGATTTTGGTGTGACACTTCAACGTAGATAGCAGCCAACAGATAATCGGATGTAATTTAAGCCAATGCAATTTTCGTTGTCAGCGCTCACTACAAAATCCAAAGTAGGTCAATTAGCTCCCACCTGAGGGAACACCTGCTGGTCAAAAGCGCTCTCATAATTGACTACAACACTTGGTTTTTCAAAACAATCAAGTGCGGCATGTTTTACCGGATTTGCAATGTCGTCGGCACAGCTCTTGAATACTGTTGTTGTTGTAGTTGAGTGAGTGCGACTGAGCTTCATGTGGTTTGCCGGATGACTAAAAGTGGCAGATCTTTTCCGCTTGAGATTAACCGTGGTTGCAGCAATTTTTCTTATCTCTTTGGGCCTGCTCCCAGAAGTCAGTGACTCACCATCGGCTCCTCGGCCGCGTGTTTGCCCAAGATCAACGCCCCCCCGCGCGCGCTCGCTCAGAGCCAACAGCGAGCTGCCCCTAGAAGTGCCCGCTGTTGAGCCCGCTTCACTGGAATAGTTTTTGCAATAACTTGCGCACGGAGGATTTTACTGCGCTCTTCAGTTTATTTTTACCAGAAATTTTATGAAATCTTTTTAACTAGTGGCAACGCATACTTCTTCAGCAATGGGAAAGGAGTTCGACCAACATGAACCAACATGAGCTCCAGGTGCCGCGGCACCTGATGTGAACTGGCGCGCAGGTCCCCCAACATATTTGTGTTGCAGTATTTGAGCATCATAATGAGATTCCATGCATAGATAGATTTAGAATACAGACTCCAGTCGTACTTTTTGAAAACGCGAGGGGCTCCGACAGCGCTTACTGACTGTAGTAATAGTAATTTGTCTTCTTGTTCATTTCCTCAAGTTTTAATGACAACGGCGACGACAACCGTTTCTCATTTGATTCATCTCCAAAATGATCAAATTAGTGAGATGTTTCGGAATTGAAGTGTTAGAATAGTTCTAGCACGCGCTAAAAAGAGATCAAGACTTCCAGTTTCGTTCCGGAGACTGATCGATACGGACGGAAAGGATGATTCAACCAGTTTTCCACCGTAGTTTAGAGAAAGCGGTAGCGTGTGGTTGCACTTGCGTTTGTTTTATTCAGCGTTATACTGTGCAACAATGATGTTCTCTTGTCACCGACTACGTCGTCTTGTACCAAGTAACAGTACACGTGTAGAGTAGTGTATATAAAAAAGTGAAAAAAAGGCAGACCGAGGACAAAAACCAGTTTGTCTTTTACTAACTGCCGAGAAATTATATTTTGATTCAGAAAGAAAAGTATTAGTTGTGTAGTTTCTACGAGCTACCCTCAATTGGAGTGAAACATACTCAATTGAAATTCGCTTGAAGTAAGCAGAAGTCTCTTTAGAGTTAGCAAAGTTATTTTTGAGAGCAAGGTGCGTCACAGCAAAACATAAAAACAGCAAAATAGCAATGAAAGAGCGGTATGAAATAGTGAACAAAACCTGCTTTTTGAGGTTGGCGTCGTGAAAAATTGTAAAACGAAAAAGAGCGGCATTGCAACATTGCTTTGCAAAACTTACAGCTATAAGAACATCGATGAGAGCAATAATAGCCTCGCTATTGCTTTACGGCTATTGATAAAAACAGAAACAATAAGGACTCTTTGAGGTCCACTCAGCTCTCCACCAATACTGTTGTTCCAGTGGCGCAGTAATAGCCACCTGAGAAAATGGTGGCGGTCATAAAACATTTTACCATAGTATCTCACCGAGTTATGAAAAGGCGCCTAAGAAGTGTTTGGAAAAGTTTTATACACTATACTCTGGTATCGATAAATATTTCGCTTAATGATCCCAATTTTTGTGAGACTTTATGTGAGTCGCAATCATGTCGAAACTATAGTTATCTTATTTTTTTTATAATAGATGCTTATTGCAGAGTTAGTTGCTTACTCCCAAGTATCCGTCATCGTTGAAGAATTGAGGCACTGACGCCTTGTGATCATTCATCTTAGCCCTCATCTCCTCTAGGTGTTTGGAGTCTTGGGCGACATCTACCTCCTCGTAGTCTATCTTGCACCCTCCCAGTGTATCCTGAATCTTCTGCACCTTCTTCTTCACTTCTCGACTACCAGAGATGCTTGTGATGTACACTTTGATACCACTACTCATTTTAGCTAGTACTGCTGTCCTTTCGTGTTATAGCACTAATTTTGCTTGGGCACAGAATTGGGATTAGACAACTATGGTAGAACTGAGTGCCTCCTCTGAGAAATTACAGGCAACTGGTATAGCACCAGCACAAATTTATCTGAAAATGAATCTACAATCTTAACTTTGTACTCATCGACAGGACCAATTACAAATTCCAATTTACATTACCTGAGTGCTTTAAATTCAAAGAGATTCTTCAAATATTGTTAAATGATTAAAGCAGAATTCTTTTCTATCAAAGTTTGTGAGTCAATCGATCATTCCCTCATATTAAATTTAGTCCGTATAAAAATGTGTTCAAAAAGTCACGCCGATCAAATGATTTGAATTCCATCCACAAGTCAAAGTTCAAATTCTAGGAGTTCCGAATTTCAAAACACTTTCTTGAAATCATCGGAGGAATTTGGGTGGCGGCCAGGGTGCCCACCCGTGGAACACCCTCTTGAACTGCCACGGCTCGAAGCCCTTCTTAGTGGCCAGTAACTTTGCCGGCTTCTTCCTCTGCCTGTACTGCATGTACATGACAGCCGATTTGTACGCCAATCTAACTACAGTGTCAGAGGCATTCTCACCCAGCCATAGATACACATTGGTGCCAGTGTCCAAAATCATTACGTCACTCGAGGTCAAATCAGCCTACACACAAATTGGTTTCGCATTAACATAGATCACACTCGTATGAGAGCAGCTCGACTGAAAATTCGGTATCTTAAGTGAACATTTAAAGTTTAAAGTAGTGTATAAGTGTATAATAAGTGCTATTCAAACACTAAATAAATTTTTTCGAAGAATTTCCTCTTTTCAAGCATTTTTTTTTAAATAAATAAATTCCAAAAAACCACTTCTTCGGCGTATTTTCGGGATCTATTTTTTCGTAAATATGGCTTACAACATTACCCAAACACCTTGTCTAGTGATTATGAATAGCACTTATTATACACTACTCTAGCATAAAATAAATAAAAATAAAAACACTGTTCTAACTGTAAAAAATATACAAACAAAAACTTCCCATGTTGATGCGAGGCATATAAAATTTGGATAATATAAGATTACAACGGATGTATATAATTTGATAATAGTAAACTAGATCCGTACAATTGTTACATCTAAAGCAAAAAGAATTTGAACATCACAGGGTTACTCAAGGCCTAATTATCATATCACATGATCCGGCAACCTGCTTTGCAGACCAGTTTTATTAAATTATATCATAATTAAATTTATGACAACAAAATATGGCTAAAACTAAAGTACTTTATTACAACAGATGTAAAGTATAACTTAGTAGATCTCCATTAAAATCAATTGGTCTACCATGTTCATCTCTAACACCAAATTCAATATATTCTATTCAATCTTTCGTAACATTTTGATACAAAACATTTGTTGGTATAATAATTATAAAACCTGGTGGTTGTTAGATTAATTGTATACAACAGATCAGAGTTATTACCAATATCTTTAATACCTGATATAATATTACAGTGGATAACAATTGTATCAAAACACACTATCAACAACACTACTGGCTGTGCAATTACCAAAATGATACACTTGTTTTGAAAACCTAATAAGAATGCTATTCATTAACCTAGATCAAAATTAAGAACACGTTCTATTACATTCATCTTACATTCCATTGTAATCCAATTCAGTTCTATTATAACATTATCATTCGTTTCTTGTTTTATAATATTTGTTATTTCAGACACCTCATAAGATCCAGGTGATATTTCTATGATTGTACCATCATCAAGCCAAACTTCACCAGTAGAATTTACATTAAAAAAATTATATTCATTCCTACTCTATATGCAAATTTGTTATCAATCTCATTTATTTTAAACACTGAATTATAAACAGATAACCTAAGTAAATATACATGACTTAGGCCTAGAATAAATATACATAATTCTTATCTTGAGATTGATTTTATTGTATCAGTTATTACTGGTGGTGTTCAAAGAAATTGCTAGTTACCAAAGAACCTGCATTTAATTTGTAATAGAAACTGGCCATAAGCATTCAGCCTAAAAGTAGCAACAAGTAACAGCAACAAAACATAACAATGGGCCACAGATCGCTAAACTAGCCTTGGAACCGTAGGATTAGTTAAAAAAACTTTCAAATTAGCGTAAAACTATCATTAATTACTTAAATTCTTCGAAACACTATCAGAACAACCTGAAAAAACATAGCCGCCGTTGACGAGCTTGAAGCACACTGAGATTGAAACAGAAACATAGCCAGCAAATTGCCGGAAAACAACCGCCGATGACCCGCTTGACGCATATTGGGATTGCAGCAGAAGAAAAAATTGAAACTGACCGGATTTTTCAAAGCGTCAAAGGTCGAAGTTCTTATCGGTGAGTCAATTCTGTGTATAGGCCTAGATTCTAGAATTTAGCCTCTAAACTGAAGGCTGATATACATAATACTTCTTTGGACTTTGACCGTATTCATTACATTACGTAATTAAATACGGTAAAAAACTCAAAAGGCATTTAGTTGAAACAGTGAGTGAAGTAAGTCACAAGTCAGCTGTAAAAATCGAGACTTATGTAAAACGAAAAATGTGATCAAAAGGTACAGCGAACTTAAAAAAGCATAGCAGGACAAGTCCTGACGTAATATTCAAAAAAATTCCTTGACTAAACAAACAACTACACTTCGTTCAAACTATGAACTATGAGTGAATTGGGAAAACCATTTCTAAAAAATCAGATGAAAAAAAATCAGAAAATCAAAGTCAAATTGCCGCTAGCGAGAACAAAAACCACTAGCGAGAAATGTAAATATGATTCTAACAAAAAACTAGGCCTAGAATGAAAAATTTAAAAATTGAAAAAATTGAAAAAAAACCACTAAAACCAAAGTGAAATTGCCGTATGTGAACAAAAAATCACTAGTGAGAAAATCACTAGCGGAGAAAATCTCTTTTCTCCGCTCCTCGAATTAGTTCACTTAAACAACTGTTTCAAGTCGCTCAATTATAAAAAGCTTGCTCCGGTTTTCTTGCTCGCTCACTTATAAAACAAACCGAAAACCACAAAGCCTCTGCGAGTCTTAAAAACAGAAAACCATAACGCCTCTTCGATTCGTGAAAAAGACAGCGCCCCAATACAGTTCAAGTACTTTGAATAGTAAAAAAAAGACAGCGCCCCAATACAATTCAAAATCTTTGAATAGTAAAAACAATAGGAGCGCTATAAAAGCCGGTTTAGAAGCTGAGGGCAGCTATTAATAACAACTCGGTATCACAGCCATTAAAAAAACACTGCTGCCGAATTTGAATTACTCATTGAATATATGAATGCTTGAAGTATAAGGCGAACCTGACTGAAGTCGTTGAACTTGAAGGAGACACCAAAAAATCCGTGCAGGTTGGAGCATCTGAAGAGTTGTGAGTTGAGGATATAGGAGTTGTCAGTCTCGTAATCCTGCTTGCCTCCCAGAAACTCCCAGAACAGATCTCTTGGCTCACTTCCTTCGCTCACTTCTTGCACCGTGTAATTCTACAACGAACCATCATAAAATGTGGAAGTATTGCCTTCAATTAGCAGCTGATCTTTGCAACAAATTATCCACATATTGGCCACAAATGTTATGACTAAAAAATCTCAAACATAAAACGCTCATTTGTCTCAACTCAGTTATTGCACATCATTAACTTCTTCATCGACGCCTTAAATCAACAATAATACAATAATAAGCATAATCCGACTAACATGGGACGAATTGATCTAGATCGATTGGCGACGGAATCAATTTAGAAGGGGGGCATAGGCTAGAGAAACTTTCATGATGCAAAAAGTCCTGATTAGTCAGGCGTTCGAACCCCGTGATCTCCCTGCACAGATTCCTACACAGTTACCACTACGCTACAAAGGATTTTAATTTAGCAAGACTTATTTTCTGAATCCTTGAATCCAATTGAAATCTCTCAGAAACAATCAAGTCACTCGAGAAGTGAAATCAACAGAACTAGCAGGCCCGAAAAGCATCACTAGAAAATCATTTAAAAGAATAAAAGGTTTTAATAAAAATCAGATTCTTTTTGTACTACATCGGCCTGGAACCCATGCCCCTCGTTCAACAGCCATCGGTAATACGTTACGTCAACGATCTGCTTGGTTTAGTATATTTACCCATGGACAAGCAACAATCTGTTCAACTTCTGGCTTTGATATCTCGCATATTTAAGGAGCATCTTGCAAAAAAAGAAAATAACGAGAAAGAAAAAAGAAAGAGAAAAGAAAGACAGAAACGAAAACCACATAAGAAAGGAAGTGAAAAAAGACCGAACAGAAACACTGATAGGAAAGATAAAAGCAAGAAAGAAAAGGAGAAAAAGCAAGCGAGAAAAGGAGAGAAAAAACAACATTAAAGGAAGAGAGAAAAGAAAGACAGAAAAGAAAGACAAACGAAAGAGACAAGAAATAAAGAAGGCGACAGAAAAGAACTAAAGAAAAGCAAGAGAGAAAAAAGACAGAGGCAAAGGAATGAAAGAGAAAAGGAAAATAGAAACAAAAAAAAAACAGAAAAGCAAAAAAGAGAAGAGACCGAAACGCAAGGAAAAGAAAAAAGATAGACAGAGAAAGGGAGAGAAAATAAATAGAAGCGAAATTGATAATCCAAAGGGGAAAGAAATCGATAAGCACAGATAGAAAGGAACAGAAAAGAAAGAGGGAAAAGAAAGAGGAAAGAAAGACCAAAACGAAAGACAGGAAACATAAAATCAAGAGAGAAACAATAGACAGAAAAGGAAGAAGAAAGCGAGAGATAGAATAAATACCAAATGAAAGAGAAAAGAAAGGGAAAAAAGAAATCGCAGAAAAGCGAAAAAAGAGGAAATGAAGAGAAAAGAAAGAAAGACAGACAAGAAAAAGACAAAAGAAAGAGCGGAAAGACAGAAATGACAGAGAGAAAAGCAAGAGAAAAGAGACAGGAAAGGGAGAAGAGGGAAACAAAGGCAGAAAAAAGAACAGAAGAAAGAAAAGAAAAAGTCGGAAACAAAAGACAGAAAAGAAAGATGAACGAGAAACTGAGGAGATAAACGATTGAGAGGAACGAAATCTCTCAGTCAAATTGACTTAACAATCACAAGAAGGCAGATTGTACCTTTCCTTAATTGGATCAGTTAACTAGAAGAGAAGGGGAGCAAAGTTCAATTTGGCTTTTGTAACCAAATAATGTCAAAGCCATAAAAACCATTAGCCCCCAATTTCAGTTTTAACAAAAAACACTTGACTACAATAAAACTCCTAGCGAGGTCTGGTCATTGGTGCGACTATGACGTCGGGCGAATTGCTCTCAAACGACCAACGAGCGGTTGGCCTTGTCAATAGCAACCCACGGTTTAGTGAGCACCAGGAGTGCAGCGGCAGGGCAGCTGATGGTGGGCAAAATTTCGGGCGGGGGGGACAGGGGCTGGTCAACGGTGGGAGGGGTTTTGGCTGCACGGGACCCTTACGGCCTGTACGATGTACGGGGATGATATACGGCCTGTACGATGTACGGGGATGAGGGTAGGGTTTAAGTGAGCGGGGACTAATGGGGGGGGGGTGGAGTGGGGTTAACCTTTAAGAACCGCCCTTAACACCATAAGTACAAGTCTCCAAAACAGTTTCTGTGAATTGCATACTTGGAGACTAGTGAGCTGAAAGGCTCTAAGAGCACTTAATGCCTGCTAGGCGCTACCTGTTTATACCGTTCTTGCGGCCGGAAAGTCAAATGCGTCAGACGAAAAATCGCATAACAAAAATATATCGCATGACAAATATGATTGCTACGAACTTGTGAGAGCAATAAAAAAAGAAAAACAAGATAGAAAAGATAGGCAGAAAATAACAGAAAAAGAAGAGAAAGAGAAAAGAGAGAAAAGAACGACAGAAACGAAAGACAGAAAAGAGAGAAGAGAAGGAAGGAAAGAAAACCAGAAGGGAAAGAGAAAAGAGCCAGGAACCAGAAAAAAAAAGAAGACAGAAAAGAAAGAAGTTGAGAAGGGAACAACAGAATATAAAGAGAAAAGTAGAAAGAAAAGAGAAAAACAGCAGAAAAGAAAAAACAGAAAGGAAAGAAAAATGAACAATAAACTGCACAGGGAATCGAATGAGATAGACGAAAGAGACAAAATGCACAAAAGAACAGAAGAGAAAAGCAAAAAAGATAGAGATAGATAGATAGATAGATAGATAGATAGATAGATAGATAGAGAGAGAGAGAGAGAGAGAGAGAGAGAGAGAGAGAGAGAGAGAGAGAGATAGGTAGAGAGAGGGAGGGGGAGAGACGAAAAAAAAGAGAAAAGAAAAGAGAACAAAAAGGGAGACAAAAGAAACAAAATAAAAAAGATTGGAAGAAAGAAACAGAAAAAAAAGAGAAAAGAAAGACAGAAACGAAAAACAGAGAAGAAAGAGAGAAACGAAAGACAAGAAAAAAAGAGAAAAACGAGAAAAGAAAGGCAAAACTGAAAGAGAAAAGCAAGAGACAAAAACAAAGGAAACAGAATTAAACGGGAAACTGAAAAGTAACGAGGGAGAGGAACGAAAGATAACCACAATCAGAAAATAAGAAAGGCGCAAAAGAAGAACAGGAAGATAGAAAAAAAGGCAATCGAAAGGGGCAGACAAAAGACAAAAAAAAGAGAAAAGAAAGGGAGAGAAGAAAGAAAAGTTGAGAAAAGAAAGACAGAAGAAAACCAAAAGAAAAGCAAAACAAAAGAATAGAAAAGGATAAATGCTAAAAAGGAGAGAGAGAGAGAGAGAGAGAGAGAGAGAGAGAGAGACGAAAAAAAGATAGGAAGAAACAGAAAAAAAGAGGAAAGAAAGAGGAAATAAAGACAGATACGAAAAACAGAAAAAGAGAAACGAACGACAGGAAAAAAGGAGAAAAACACGAGAGAAGAAAGGCAAAACTGAAACAGAAAAGCAAGAGACAAAAAAAAGGAAGCAGAATTGAACGGGAAACTGAAAAGAAACGAAGGAGAGGAACGAAAGATAACCAGAATCAGAAAATAAGAAAGGCGCAAAAAAGAACAGAAAGATAGAAAAAAAGGCAGACGAAAGGGGCAGATAACGACAAAAGAAAGAACAGAGAAAAGAAAGGAAGAGAAGAAAGAGAAAAGGTGAGAAAAGAAAGACAGCAAAGAAAACTGAAAGAAACAAATCCCGCGAAAGGAACGAGAAACCGCAGAGAAACGAATGACAGGAACAAAAGAGAAAAAGAATGCGAAAAGCGAAAAAGAAGAACAGAAAAGGATAAAAGCTTAAAAGGAGAGAGAGAGAGAGAGAGTCAGACGAGAAAAGCAAAAAATATAGAGATAGATAGATAGATAGATAGATAGATAGATAGATAGATAGATAGATAGATAGAGAGAAATAGGTAGAGAGAGAGAGAGGGAGAGACGAAGAAAGAAAAGAAAAGAGAACAAAAAGGGAGACAAAAGAAACAAAATAAAAAAGATAGGAGAAAGAAACAGAAAAAAAAGAGAAAAGAAAGACAAACGAAAAACAGAAAAGAGAGAAACGAAAAACAGGAAAAAAAGAGAAAAACGAGAGAAAAGAAAGGCAAAAATGAAAAAGGAAAGCAAGAGACAAAAGCAAAGGAAACAGAATTAAACCGGAAACTGAAAAAAAGGAGAGGAACGAAAGATAACCACAATCAGAAAATAAGAAACGCGCAAAAAGAAGAACAGAAAGATAGAAAAAAAGGCAATCGAAAGGTGCAGAAAAAAAGACAAAAGAAAGAGGAAAGGGTGAGAGAGAGAAAAGGTGAGAAAAGAAAGACAGAGAAGAAAACCAAAAGAAACAAATCCCGCGATATGAACGAGAAACTGAAGAGAAATGAATAACAGGAACAAAAGAGAAAAGAATGGGAAAAGCGAAACAAAAGAATAGAAAAGGATAAAAGCTTAAAAGGAGAGAGAGAGAGAGAGAGAGAGAGAGACGAAAAAAGAAAGAGAAAAGAAGAGAGAAAGAGAAAAAAAAGAGAGACAAAAGAAAAAAATAAAAAAGATAGAAGAAACAGAAAAAAAGAGGAAAGAAAGAGAAGAAACGAAAAACAGAAAAGAGAGAAACGAACGACAGGAAAAAAAAGAGAAAAACGAGAGAAAAGAAAGGCAAAACTGAAAGAGAAAAGCAAGAGACAAAAACAGAAAGGAAACAGAATTGAACGGGAAACTGAAAAGAAACGAACGAGAGGAACGAAAGATAACCAGAATCAAAAAATAAGAAAGGCGCAAAAAAAGAACAGAGAGATAGAAAAAAAGGCAGACGAAAGGGGCAGAAAACGACAAAAGAAAGAACAGAGAAAAGAAAGGGAGAGAAGAAAGAGAAAAGGTGAGAAAAGAAAAGACAGCAAAAAAACCAAAAGAAACAAATCCCGCGAAATGAACGAGAAACTGAAGAGAAACGAATGACAGGAAGAAGGAAAAGAAAAGCAGCAAAAGAACGAAAAAAGAGAAAAGAAAGAAAAAAGAGAGAAGAAAAAGTGCAAAAAAACAGAGAAAAGGAAGAAAAGAAAGAGAAAAAGGGAGAAAACATAAAACCAAAGAAGAAAAGATCAACAGAAAAGAACAGAAAAAAAGCGAAAAACGAGAGAAAAGAAAGGCAAAAATGAAAAAGGAAAGCAAGAGACAAGAGCAAAGGAAACAGAATTAAACGGGAAACTGAAAAAAAGGAGAGGAACGAAAGATAACCACAATCAGAAAAAAAGAAAGGCGCAAAAAGAAGAACAGAAAGATAGAAAAAAAGGCAATCGAAAGGTGCAGAAAAAAAGACAAAAGAAAGAGAAACGAAAGGGAGAGAAAGAGAAAAGGTGAGAAAAGAAAGACAGAGAAGAAAACCAAAAGAAACAAAACCCGCGATATGAACGAGAAACTGAAGAGAAATGAATAACAGGAGCAAAAGAGAAAAGAATGGGAAAAGCGAAACAAAAGAATAGAAAAGGATAAAAGCTTAAAAGGAGAGAGAGAGACGAAAAAAGAAAGAGAAAAGAAGAGAGAAAGAGAACAAAAAGAGAGACAAAAGAAAAAAAAATAAAAAAGATAGAAGAAACAGAAAAAAAGAGTAAAGAAAGAGAAGAAACGAAAAACAGAAAAGAGAGAAACGAACGACAGGAAAAAAAGAGAAAAACGAGAGAAAAGAAAGGCAAAACTGAAAGAGAAAAGTAAGAGACAAAAACAGAAAGGAAACAGAATTGAACGGGAAACTGAAAAGAAACGAACGAGAGGAACGAAAGATAACCAGAATCAAAAATTAAGAAAGGCGCGAAAAAAGAACAGAAAGATAGAAAAAAAGGCAGACGAAAGGGGCAGAAAACGACAAAAGAAAGAACAGAGAAAAGAAAGGGAGAGAAGAAAGAGAAAAGGTGAGAAAAAAGACAGCAAAAAAACCAAAAGAAACAAATCCCGCGAAATGAACGAGAAACTGAAGAGAAACGAATGACAGGAAGAAGGAAAAGAAAAGCAGCAAAAGAACGAAAAAAGAGGAAAGAGAAAAAAGAAAAGCAAAAAGAACGGAAGAGAAAAGCAAAAAAGAATAAAGAGAGAGAGAGAGAAAGAGAATGACGAAAGAGAGAAAAGAACGAAGAAAAAGAGAAAAGAAAGAAAAAAGAGAGAAGAAAAAGTGCAAAAAAACAGAGAAAAGGAAGAAAAGAAAGAGAAAAAGGGAGAAAACAAAAAACTAAAGAAGAAAAGATCAACAGAAAAGAACAGAAAAAAAGCGAAAAAAGAGAGAAAGGAAAGACAGAAACGAAAGACAGGAAAGAAACAGAAATGAAAGAAAAAACGACAGAAAAGAAGGGCAAAAAGAAAGAAAAGCAAGAGACATAGAAAAATAAAAAGGAAAGAAATGAACGAGAATCAGAAGAGAAGCGAATGAGAGGACCGAAAATGGACAGAATGAGAAAATAAGAAAGACAGAAAAAGAGGACAAAAAGAGAAGAGAGAGAGAGAGAGAGAGAGAGAGAGGAAAAGAAAAGGAAGAAGAGAAAGAAGGGCACACAAAAAACAGAAAAAAAAGAGAAAAGAAAGGTTAGAACAAGAAAAGACAAAGACAAACAGAAAAAGTCAGAAAGCAAAATACAGAAAAGAGGGAGAAAAGCAAGCAAGAAAAGAAAGAGAGAAACGCAAGAGAAACGAAGAAACAAAAGATAAAACAAAAAAGAAGGGAGAAAAGAAGAGAAAGCGAAAGAACAGAAACACAGAAAAGAAAGAGAAAAGCAGGAGTTAAAAGAAAAAAGAGAAACGAAAGGCAACAGATAAAGAATAGAAGAAAAAGACAGAAACGAAATTGAGAAAAGAAAGGCAGAACAGACAACAAAAAGAGAATAGAAAGAGAAAAAGGGAGAAAAGAAAGAGAAAAAGAACGACAGAAAAAAAAGAAAAGTAAGAGAGAAAAGAGACGCATAAAAGTAAAACCAGAAGAAAAGGCAGAAAGAGAAAAGAGAAGAACGCGAAACTAAATACAGAAACGAAAGAGAAACAAACGACAGAAAAAAGAAAGAAAAACGACAGAAAGGAAAGAAAATCAAAAAATGAAATATATATGAATTATATATATAATGAATATGGAAACCAAAGGAAGAGAAACGAAAGAGAGAAAATAGAGAGAAAACAGAAAAACAAAGAAAAGAATCTTTCTTCGAGAGTAAAAAGAGAAGTGATTCTTCGCCGCCTGACTCTGAGTTATTGAAAACTTTTATGAGAGTGAGATTAAGCAAAACCGAAAAAAACCCTTTAATAAAACCTTCTACGCAAAAGCAAAAAATTCTTTAAAAGATCAAATCTGCCACCCAAAAATTTTGCCTAAAAAGTTCTGATTAGAAGAATCACAACAAACTATGTTGAAAGTTTGAAAACGTTACGCAAAAGCTTTTCCCTGCCGATTACAATCTAGCTAATTTAAACCTTTTTAGAAGGACAATTTACCATCTTCGGTTTTATTTCGGTAACTCACCTTTACTCAGATAATCTCTTTATTGTGTCAATAAAAGATGCAACAGCAAATGTCATTCAAGGACCGCTTTCGGTTAACAACTCATTTTTTATTAGCAGGTTTTCAGCCATTGAGTTATTTTCGCATCCGCAGCTTTTCTGTCACCGTCATTGACCCTTTTGGCACAAGCAACTTTTCGGTTATTGGCAGCTTTTCAGTCAACGACCTATTTTAGCATACGCGACTATTCCGTTATTGACCTCTATGGCATAGTTCGCTTCTCGTTCATTGACTCTTTGGCAATGGCAGCTTTCAGTCAGTGACTATTTTCGCAATGGCAAGTTTTCGGTCATTGACCTTCATCAAACTGCATGCAAAACGCTATGCTGCATGTTTAGGAGCAAAACAAAATATGCGAGAAAAGGAGGGAATTAGTTAAAGAAGGAACGGGTGGGACATTAATGGACAGAAATCCCGATAAACTACGCGCCTCGCCTGCTCGTTAGCTCAAATCATTGCACTTCCGCTCTTCAAACCCTAAACCCATGTTCAAACCCGAATGTTGAGTCTTTTTCTCAGAGAACCATGTTTAAGGGCCCTTAAAAAACGTTAAGATAGGCGCCTAAACATGGTGTTCAGTGGCCCTCTGTCGACGTTGATTTAATATATAGATATCGATGTTGACCGAAAAAGGTCAAGCAAAAATAACTGCTTTAAATTGCGCCTACAATAATTGCTACAAATTGCGTTCGAGAGTAATTAATAAGTGATCATCTTGCTTCTGATCCCTTACATTTTTCCCCAGTTTATTTTATTTAGGTATGCACAATCCCAAAATGTCTATTCTCCCAAACCAAACGTGTAAAACTATCATTGAATTGTATAATTTTAAACGAATATGTGATCTGTGCGTGTTTTGAACACAATTAATTTTCACCTGCTTCCGCCTCACTGTACATGAAATCTTGAAATCGTCTACACTTCAAAGGAACTCAATAACCTTAAAGAATACTTGATACTTAAGTTCAAATTACGTCACCAAAACACGTCCTCGCAGATAGAAAAATCAAACGATTGAGGCGTGCACATTATTTTCAAATACAGACCAGTGGCCCATAGATTTTGTTGGCATCCTCTCTGGCCACATTTTGCATGAATTCATCTGATTCGGACCCCGACCACACATATGCGATGCCTTTTGAAGAGGAAGAGTTGTCATCAAATGGCACTCCCAGAATGAAGCTAAAAAGGCCACATATTGTGAAAAACTTTGAAGATCAAACGTAAATGCCATATGAGAAATCAATGTTGTAGAAGAGCGCCGCTTTTGCCTCCACTTCACTTAGTCCACTATGTTTCGGAGGCATCACCAAATTTGGGTTCTCATTCACATTCAGATCCTAGAACCAACACCAAGGTCGCCATAAATTACAGTTGAGAGACTATCAAAGCTCAACAACAGCCAGAATTCATTTAATTCTTCTTTCAAACTAGTCACTTTCACCAACAGCAACCAGTAGTAAAGACATTGGCTTCATCCGCTGATCTTTAAAATGTAAATTCAGAGAATGACATATCACATTCGACAAGAATAACTTACATCACATCACATATGGACATAAAGTCAACCCCGGACAAACAGAGTTGATAGCTCATATTTCATATCCTTTTATTTATTTATGATTAAAAAAACATTGATAGTAGCTCTCTATTTTCACGCAAGTATCTCCGAACATAGCTGGCAGATAGCCCAGAAAATAGCCGCAATAGCTTCGCAGATCTGTAGTCTCAAAAAACAGTAAAAAAGACAGACCAAAAAAATCTTCTTTTCATTGAAGGCTGCTATGTTATATTTTGATTAAAAATCTGTATAAGTTTTTACTGCCTCTATTACTTGCTCTCAAATAACCTTTATTTAGAGTGACACACACCCATTTGACTTTATCTCTTTGAATTAAAGTAAATAAAAGTCAATTTCAAAGTGAGGAAGTCATTTTTGAGAGCGAGGTAAGTCAAGTGAGACCAAAAATTTAATCACACAAATGAACAGAAAAACTCGCACCACTGAGAGTGAAAATGACGTCACACACGCACTTCAGTTGAAATTGCATGAACGAATGAACAAAAAGCAGATTTGAAGTGGTTGCGACGTCATATGGTCGTAACAAAAATCGCGAGGACGAAATAAAAAAACATAGCCGGTGGAAAACCGGAAACGACTCGAATCGTCGTGCATTATAATCTCTAACCTAACCCTACCGAAATCAGAACATCAAAATAGACAAGAGAAAAAAAAACAAAAGTAGCCCAACAAACCACATTAAAGTGTTTTAAAAATGCCGACAAATTTTTAGGTGCGGGGGAGCTAGGTGGGGTGGGTGGGTATATAGGTTGGGGAGGTTGGTAGTGCTGGGGTAGTTGGGGGGGGGGGGTAGGTGGGGGTAGTTAGGTGAAGGCAGGGGGTAGTTTGGGGGGTAGGGGTAGGTGGGGGGCGGGGGAGGGTAGGTAGGTGTTGGAGGGGGGGGGGGTAGATAGGTGGTGGGGGGTTTGTGTGGTGAAGTTTAGATAATTAGGGGTGACTTATATAGGCACAAAAAATCTCAAAATGACCTCTTCACCTTGAACATTACCAGCAGTTCCTAAATACTATACATTACAAACGAGGCTACTGTTAAAGTCCAATGTTCGAAAACAGAAGTCAACAATCAAAAACGGAGGTAAATGCTCGAACAGAAAGGAACTTTAACTTTACACTTCAAAATTCAAGTCAGGAACAAACTTGCTTTCTGCTAAGAAAAAAAACCTGTAGAATCTCAATACTCCTCTTCGAGTCCTAAAAACCAAGAGAAGGCCAATAATAGCCCCAGCTATCGCTGTGCGGCTATTAAAAAGTAAACGCTACTGTTAGCAGCTATTAGTGTTGTTCCAATTTAAAAAAATCATTCCTCATTTCAAAATCAACGACAAATTGTTTGTGCTATTTGATTTCTGATGCATCAAAAGATATAGACCCTGCCAACGCAATTTATAACAGATTGCAGGAAGCCGCCATTGACGCGCTTGACGCACATGGGGGGAATTGAAACAGAAAGAAAAAAGAGATATAAATAGATAGAGAATTTTGTCTATTCAGAGCTAAAAAAAAAAGAAATAAACTGACCGAAATTTTCTCTATTTTTTTTTCTGTGTAAAAAAGTGTTCTAATTCGCTGTGCAGTTTCAGTTAGATTCTTAAACTATACTTAATTCAGTTTCAAAACTGTAGGCTATTAAGCTTAATACTAATGCCAGCAAGCAATCGCAGTAATCAACTTTGATAGTAGTAGTAGTAGTAAAAGACTTGAATTACCTTTAACAGGATGTACAGTAAAACAAATAATACTATAATCAGGTGCTTTACACAAATTTTGTTTTTTTTAAAAAAAAGCTACAATTAACTGTAAAAGTAAAGAGTTGAGCTATACAGAAGTTACATCTACATTTTAGATACCCAGCGCATGTTACACAAATGTCCTATTTAGATCGCGTTAAGTCCAGCAGCAGGTTATGAAATGTGGTTTGTCGGGAAAATTTTGACTTGAAGAAATTAATACTGACATTCAGGAGATCGGCAGCGTCGTTTATCAGTCTCTCAACGCGGAAGAAAAAAGATTTTTTGGTGAGTAGTTTTGTCGATCTTGTAAGGACCAGGCGTTCCAGATTCTGCGTTCGTAAGTTAACGGATTTTTTTTTCAATTTTGAAGTAATAATCGAAACTAATGCAGTTCTTTTTATTCTCTATTGCCAGAAAAAACCGGCAACAGTGAAGCACTATGACTTAATGACCGGGCTTTATCGGGTTATCCAGTTTCTTTTGCATTTTTCTCTTTTGACTTCGACCATATTCACTCATTACATGAAAGAATTTAAAATAGCTGCAGATTGCCGGAAATTAGCCGCCGTTGACGCGCTTGGTGCACATCGGGATTGAAACAAAAACATAGCCGGCAGATTGCCGGAAAATAGCCGCGATAGACGCTGGTGGCCTTCCATGAATTGAAACACCTAAAGAAATAAGATAGACAGATCGACCACCAGTCCTTTAATAGACCACTAGACTTTTTGGGTTAGCTTCGGACTGTCAGTTTTTTGACACATACGTTCTATAAGGAAAAAGCCCTTAAAGAGCTATTTCAAAATTGATATTCGAAATCAAAAACTCAAGACTAATAATCACGAATTAGGGCATATAAGATTGGCACTACTTAGATGCACACTATTAACTAAAAAAAATCTTCATAAAAAATTAAAGTTCCATAAGTGAGTTCAGAAGTCATTTTTTTTAGTGAGGTAAGTCACGCAATTGACCTAAAAGCAGAAACGACGTCAGGTACATAAATTTTAACTGCAAAGCAATAGAAGTCACTGAAGTCAATTTCAAGAAGTCAGGTCGTAAGAATCATCGAATTAAAAAAAAAACCACGATGTCCCCAATAATAGCCGCCATCGCTTCGCGGCTATTAAAAAGAAACAAAACAGAAGAGACAAATTGACCAAATTTTTTTCCGTTTTTTTTCAGTGTCAAAACGTGTTCCAAATTGGCGTGCAGTTTCAGTTATATTCTAAAACTACATATAACTCAGTTTCTAAACTGAAAGCTAATAAGCTGAATACCGATATCAGCTACCAAACACTCTAATCAACGTTGATAACCTAATTCTCAAGGACTTAATGACCGGGCTTTATCGGTTTATCCCGTCTCTTTTGATTTTGCTCTTTTGTCTTTGACCGTATGACCGTATTCACTATATAGCGTAATGCATGAACGAAATTAAAATCCATTCAGTTGAAATAGTGAGTGAAGTAACACAGAAGGTAAACGTGAAAATCGTGACTTAAGTAAAACGAAAAACGTGATCAAAAGGTACAGGGATTTAAAAAATTAGTGCCTAAATAATATCCGTTGAGAGGCTGACGGCGGCTATTAATAATCTTAATACCAAACACTCAGCTAGCAAACACTCTAATGAACTTTACTAACCTAATGCACTATGACTCAATGACCGAGCTTTATCGGTTTATTCCGTCTCTTTTAATTTTGATTTTTCGACATTAACCGTATTCACATTGCGTAATTCAATGCGTGAAAAAAGATAAAATCCATTCAAATGAAACGGTGAGTGATGTGAGAAGTCAAACGTGAAAATCGTGACTTAAGTAAAGCGAACTAAAAAAGGAGAGCACCTAAATAATAGCCGTTGAGAGGCTGACGGCTGCTATTAAAAATCCATTCAGTTGAAACAGTGATTGAGTTAAGTTAAAAGTCAAGCGTGGAAATCGTGACATATATGAAAAACGAAAAACGTGATCAAAAGATAAAAGTGAATTTCAAAAAGGAGAGGACCTCAATAATAGCCGTTGAGACGCTGACGGCGGTTATTGAAAACCATTAAAACAAAATTAATGAAACTCTCCGATTAATGAAACTAACCTAATGCACTATTACTTAATTATCAGGCTTTATCGGTTCATCCCGTTTTTCTGCTGCTCTTTTGACCATGACCATATTCATTAGATTCCGTTATTCAATGCGTGAAAGAATTTAAAATACATTCGGTTGAAATAGTGATTGAAGTACGTCAGAAGTCAAGCACCAAAATCGTGACTTCTGCAAAAAACAAAAAAATGATAAAAAGTTAAAGCGAATAATAGGATTAAACGTGATTAAAGGGTAAAGCTGAGAGATTGCCAGAAAATAGCCGCAATAGTTTCGTAGCTTGGCCGTCTCAAAAAGATAGTAAGAATAGACCAAATTTTTATTAAATGCGGAATTGTAATATTGATCAAGAATCTGCATGACTGCTACTTCTATTAGCTGCTCTCAAATAACCTTCAATTAGAATGAACACATTCAATTGAACTTTTCTTCTCAAGTCAAGAGAAGTCAATTTCAGAGGGAGGAAGTAATTTTCGGAGAGTAAGTTAAGTCCCTTATGACCAAAAACTTAATCACGTGAAAGAAAAAACTCATTCCATTAAGGGTGAAAGAACACGGCACGCATAAAATTCGGTGCAAATTGGATGAACAAAAATATTGGAAGAGTTTGTGACCCCTTTTGTTCGTAACAAAAATCTTGACGAAAGAAAAAAAGAAACAAGACCAATAACGGCCCCAGCTATCGCCTAGAGGCTATTAAAAGCAGAGGACTAATTCAAAATTACCATCGAAAAAATTGATGGATCAGTCTCTCTGCAAAAACAGCTCCTACGATAAACAAATCACTGACCAAGATGTCTGAGGAATAACGCAAAAAGTAATCTAAAAACAAACTTACTTAATTTTCCTCTTTAAAAAACAGGATTAGCGAGGTTAATACTTCCAACAACATCAACATTGAAAGTCCTTTATACAACAATAGTTTCAACAGCAAACGCTAAATTTCTAGAAAACCACTGAGGGAAAAAGTACAAGGACATGAAACACCTTTGTCAAATACCTGTTTTTACGACGTCATTGAAAACACTTGGCATCAAAGTCATTAAAGCACTCAACTAAAGCTTGAGCTCTTCAACTTCAATTGCACCATCGATAGATAGATAGCATGTATCAGATTCAATGAAAACAGATGAGTGACCAAGTAATAAAAGTAGCAACAAACGCAGTTAACATTTAAAAATTAGTCAACAGATGGTGTCAAATTAAAAATTATTAGCAATCAACTATAACCCTTCAGTGAACTCAATTATGCCTAATTAGAGAGGAAATGCAACCTCTCAAAAATGATGGAGTGGCAACAAAAAAAACAATGAAAAAACGGAATATGCGAAAACTCCGAAGAAAATCACCGACAGTCTTAAAAAGACGTTTCGAAGTCCTGAACACCTTCAAAAAAAGTATTAACAATTTTTTGTAAAATCAAGTACAAAAACAAGTAAAAACATTAACAAAACCGATAGATTTCTATTCCAATTAGTATATTATTTGTAAATGCATCAGAAGATCCATTGAGACCTATCATTCATGTAACGAATCAACAAAAAGAACGCAAAAACAAACAAAATCCAAAAAATTATTAATTTTTTAGAAAAATTTCGTCTAATTCTTGAAAAACAATTAGTTGGCTTTTGAATGGTCTAAAGAACTGCAATTACGCAGAATAGTAACACTAGACGCTAATTAGACGCTAATTTTTGCAGAACAATTGCGTCTAATTCCTGAAAAACTAATAGTTGAGTTGTCTAAACTACTGCAATTACGCATTATAATA
Source organism: Convolutriloba macropyga (assembly GCF_964194025.1). Lineage (NCBI taxonomy): Eukaryota > Metazoa > Xenacoelomorpha > Acoela > Convolutidae > Convolutriloba > Convolutriloba macropyga. The sequence continues at coordinate 32,867,295 of NC_134469.1, forward strand.
ACACACATTACAACTTTTAGAAGAAATCGTACACAAAATTAAGAGAAAAAAGCGAAAACAAGTCAAATGGAAGCACGTAGAATTCGCTTTCAAAACAAAATCTCTTTAAACACCTTTTTCCTACTTCACTTAAAAAGAAGTTTAAAACAAATCACTCACTAAAATTTCAATTTTGCTCCGCTTACTACTCCAGGCGATTCAAATCACTACTCCCATCGAATATTAAAAAATTGAGTTGAAAAATCATGGATTTTTTGTTATTTAGCAATCGAGGTTCGGGAACATTACATAGCCATCGTCCTGTCCCAGTATGAAGTGAAAACAGCTCAATTGCGAAATAGTAAAATAAATTGGAAAAAAAATGTTCAAAATATGGTTAACATCTTTACATCATTTCAAATAGTTATCGCCAAAACCAATTCACTTAGCAGCAAAACAAAGCCAAAAACACCGATGGTTCACCAAAGGCTTTTTTATGGCAAAGAAACTCAAAGTACAAACAAAAAACAGCAAAACTTAACAAAAAACAGCCAAAATCGGATTAGTATGTGTACAAATTCATGAAACAAAACACCTCACGTTAAAACGAGGCACCCAAATCAGGCATTATCAACAAGACGTTGACATATTTACTAATTTGATACAAGAGGCCGCTTAAGAGGCCAAAACTGAAGAAATTAGTGCAAAAAAAGCCAAAAAAGAGAAAAAAAAATAGAAATATTTGCACTTGAAACGAATTATTAAGCTCACAGAAACATTGCGGTATCAATTTCAGATGTTTGCAAATTCTTGCGGCATCGATCAAAATTTACTTCTACAAAACCCAAGTTTCAATTTAAAAAAATTGGGCCAAATGGACAAAAACACGGCTTAAAAACTGTCATCTATATGCGCCAAGCTCTCAAAAACTCTTTTCGAAGTCAAAAAGTCATTCACTGAACAAAGCACAAGAACAACAAACTTCTCTCGCTCAGAAAAAGTTATTGATACGGCAATTTTACTCACTTTCACTATTAGGGCAAAACACCGCCTGAAAAAATGGTGCTTCCGGTAAAAAAAACCTTCGAGTCGTAAAAAAAACCAAGAGCACCGCAATATAGCTACGCTCAGCTTATAGCTTCGCAGCTATAAAAAACCACTAGCGAGAAAGCAAGTTTTTGTTCATACACCGTTTTCTCACTCAACTATAAAATTAGAGCGAAAAAGTGTCACGTCGCAAAACCACTCGCTTTTTCGCTCCACTTCCTGTTTCGGCGTGACCAAAATCAGTACTCCAATTTGATTTCAAAGATCATGAAAATGTGTGAATAACTTAAAAAGACAGTGCCCAATACAATTGACATTTTTGAACTGTAAAAAATGGGAGCGCTATAATAACCGGTTGAGAAGCTGAGGCGGCTATTAAAAAGACAGAGCACCAATGCAATCCAATTCTTGGATTGCAAAAATAAGAGCGCTATAATAGCCGGCTGAGAAGATCAGGGCGGCTATCAAAAACTTAACGGAGCATCTCGCAAGAAGCCCCGTTATATTCAATTTGCACATATTTACCAGTGATAGGAGTGAAGCATCCGTGCACTGCACTCAATCTCAATGCACCTGATGAAGACTGAGCCCGCGTTGGATCTCACACAGTGTAGGCTGGGCTCTTTGGTGCCTTCAAAGATCCTCTTAACAGCTTCGCTCCGGTTCCCTTGATGAACTATAATTTGCTGATTGAATGAGATCAGCAGTGAAATATCCTCCGCTTGTTGATTGACCACAAGGTGAGGCTCTACACTTGCCTCGAGATCTGGCAGATTGAGCCCTGTTCTCAGTTTGTCAATCTGCTGGTTTATGTACAGTGGTAATTCGTGCTTGCTAAACTGCAAATTGAAATTGAAGAAGGCTTTGTTTGACGCGTCGCGGCCTTTCCAGAACACAGGGCGGAATTCCTGAAGTACGACGGAAACAAACATCCAAACAATTGCCCACACGTTACATAACATCAAAGAAACATCTCTTGAAAGATCTATGATTAGTCAAAATTCAAGTTGACATAAAAGCGTTTAAATTTTGAAATCACCTTTCTAACATCAGATACATATTGACATCGCCTTTTCATTTAAAACGGAAAGCGCATACAAAAATTCAGAGCTATGGATCTTCAGAGCAAGAACTTAAAGAATATTTTTTTCAACGAAAACTCCAAAACCAAAAATAGCTGGCAGATTGCCAGAAAATAGCTGTGATAGCGTTGTTCGTGATAGCGTTTGCTGTGATGCTATCTCCAAAAAAAAGGATTTTTCGGTCTATTTTCCTTAATTGCTAAGATGTTAACTTTTGATTAAGAATCTGCGGATCTTTTCCGTTTGTGCCCCCACAGCTTAGTAGACGCATATTATTTGCACCCCCAGACGCACGTGCCATATTTTTACACAATGATTTACTATGTAATGACACGTGCTCTGTAACTGGTAACTGGGGGGCTGCATAACGTACTGGGGGGCACAAACGGAAAAGATCCGAATCGGTATAATTATTGCTGTTGACATTTTCCCAGTTGACCTGATCTCCTTGAATTAGAGTAAAAGCACCGAGTTGACCTTATCTCAACCGGGGGCGGGGGGTGAGCGGACGTAGGGGGCATCACAGTGGTGGGTCAAACTTTTAAGATTCAGATCTGCCCTGCTCACCATGAAACTGTCTCATCAAAAGTTTTGGTGAATCGCATTCTTAGTGACTGGAAAGTCGTAAGGCTCTAAGAGCCCTCAATGCCGTCCGGGCGTTACCTGCTTATCGTGTTTTTGAGAACTAAAAGTCAAATGGGTGAGACAAAAATCCGTCGAGCGGAAATTCGCATAAGGCCATAGGAACAATTAAAAAGTTTGAGACCAATTAAAAAGTTATTTTAAGAGTGAATGAATTTTTCGAAAAATTCGCGTGTGACCAATAACTTATTCACACAAGTGACAACAGAACTCGCTCTAATATTAGTGAAAATGACGAAACTGTCAAAATTGCATGAATGAAGAACCAAAAGCAGATTTGAAGTGACCCTGACATCAAAAAGAAAAACAAAGCAAAACAAGTCTTGAGTTAACATCCTAAGAGTAATTGAATAACGCCAAGACCTGACTATCAAAATAGAGAAAAGCCTTTGGCGGTTTGCAGAGCACAGAGCCGTTCATGCAAAAAAAACGAAAAGCAAAAAAACAACAACAAAATCCCGTTTTCCTCTTCTTTCATTTAACCAGTATTGTCAAAGTCAAACATAGCCGTCAAATTGCCTGAAAATAACCGCCGTTGACGCGCATTAAGCACATTGAGATTGAAACAGAAAAAGAACAAAAGGAGATAGAAATCGGCTGATTTTTTTTTGCTTTTTCAGTATCATAAGTGTTCTAAATTGGCGTGCAGTTTCAGTTAGATTCTTCAAAGATACTTAAGTCAGCTTCTAAACTGAAAGCTAATAAGCTTTATACTAATGTAAGCTAGCAATCACTCTAATGAACTTTGATAGCCTAATGCACTATGACCCAATGACCGGGCTTTGTCCCGTTTCTTTTGATTTTGCTCTTTTGACTGACTGAATTCGCTACATTTCAATGCTCGAAAAAATTTAAAATCCTTTCAGTTGAAACAGTGACAGAGTCAAGTCAGAAGCCAAGCGTGAAAATTGTGACTTATGTAGAACGCAAAACGTAATCAAAAGGTAAAGCGAATTAAAAAACAATTACCAGAGAATTTTCATCGGCTAAACAAAAAAACTAGATCTAGAATGGTTTATTACTGAATTGAGAAAACAATTTAGAAAAAAACTCTTAAAATTGAAAAAAGTGAAAATCAAAGCGCAAACGCCGCATGTGAACAAAATACCACTATCGAGAAAGCCAATATTTGTTCATACACCGTTCTCTCACTCTACTTAAAAATTAGAATGAAAAAAAATTCAAGTCGCAAAACCATTCGCTTTTTGCTCCATTTCCTGTTTCGTCGTGACCAAAATCATCTCATCGCTTCAATTTGACTTCAAAATTCATGAAAATGTGTGAACAGATCTTAAAAAAAAACGAAGACAGCGCCCCAATAGAATTCAGATTCTTTGAATTTTAAAAAAGGGGAGCGCCTAAATAATAGCCGTTGAGAGGCTGACGGCGGCTATTAATCAATCTGATAACATTTAAATTACCGATCTTATTATAAGTCTTCAGCAAGCATACACTAAATTTGAAAAAACCAAATAACACAAAGCAATAGAATACGAATATGACAAAAATCGGTTTTCACTTATCTTTCACAAAACTGCTTCGTAGTCTGTGAAAAACAGAAACCTATCGAAAAGAAACTTTGAACCAGAGCACACTCGCCATCCTTAGAAAGCAACAAGACCCCCTGAGACCTTGTCATTGCAAACACTGAGGTAAACATACAAAAATCAGATAAACAAGTAATTTAAAAGTTAATAAAATGTTAGCTCTAAACAAAACAATACACTCATTCAACTTTGGCTCAGTAAGACTAATCAAATAGGATCTGGCAGTAAAAACAGTGAACTGAGATTATAACACCAACAACAAATACGGGCGAAACTCAAAAACCACCAGTATCAAATATGGTAAAAAAGGATTACATAGCCGGCAAATTTCCGGAAATTAGCCACCGCTGACCCACTTGACGCATATTGGGGTTGAAACAGAAAAAAAATAAGAGATTGACAAAACTTTTCTAAGTGTCAAAGTGTTTTTATTTCGTGTGTAAATTCTGCATATTCAGATAGATTCTACAATTACACTTAGTTCAGCCTGCAGACCGCAGGCTTTTAAGCATAATACTAATGCAAGCAAGCAATCACTTTAATGAACTTTGCTAACCTAATTAACTTCTACGTAAAGACAGGGCTTTATATGTTTATCCCGTTTTTTTTATTTTGATCTCTCGACTTTGACCGTAATCACTACATTACTTAATTCAGTACGTGAAAGAATAAAAAATCCATTCAGAAGAAACAGTGAGTGAAGTGAGGCCGAAGTCAAGCTTGAAAATCGTTACTTATTTAAAAAGAAAAACGTGATCAAAAGATAAAAAGGAACTAAAAAAACATAGCAGGACAATTCCTGAAATACAATCCAAAGAATTGAATGAAAAACTGAGAACCAAGGTACCTGACCAGCAGATCAATTGAACAATCCCAGCCAAAAAGACAATATCAAAAGTTGAGAACCTGAAATAATCAACAAAACTAAAAAAATATTCGTTGCTAAAACTCTTGAAGCTTTTACCCTGAAGACCAAATATGGTAAAATTCAAAATACTCATTAGCTCACACACAAGACATGAAAGAGATTTATTATCCACTAAAGGTAGATAAACTCCAGAAATATGACAAATTTTTCAAAAAAAAATGACAAGTGCAAAATTTAAAGAAAGTTTCTAAATTTTGCGGAAATAACATGTTCAAATCCATGTTTTGGTTTGTGGAGTTCTGTCATGTAACCATTCTGCAAGACCTAAAAAAGTGTCTGTAAAGGGCCTGTAAAGATCGTTAAACTCAGAAAACGACAAAAAACATCAAAAAATTAAAAAAAAAAAAACAATGACAAATTTTAACATCTTGCTAAAAATTTGTGTTATTAACAACTTCAGAATAATTTCATTGTCTTCAGAGACTATCCAGTATTTTAAATCTTAGAGTTTCTAGGCTCATAAAGATCATACAATTGGAACAATAATTTTCAGAAATATTTAATTTAAATTTTATCAAAGAATTGCTAAAACTCGTGTCATTAATTTATTGATAACCAATCCATTAACTCCAGCAATTATGCAGTAACTTATTATCAAACCCACGAGGAGATTTCGGGAACCATGTTGCCGAAAAAAACTCGTTGATTAAAACTTTTCAAAATCTCTCGAAGATCAAAATATCTTGAAAAAACTTGCCTAAAATTAGTAATGTTAAAAAATTGAGAAGTTTTATTGCCATTAGAAGCTATGCAGTAACGCATAATCGAACCCTGAAGAAAATTCCGTGGCCCTAGAGCTTGGAGAAACCTCAAAAAGAGAAAAATTTGCAAGCTTTATAAAAAAAAATTGCCGAAATTCGCGATAAGATTTTAAATTAAAACCATATTCTTACCGCTAGAAAGTAGATAGTAACCTATTATCAAACCCTAGAGGAGGTTCCGTGACACCTAGGCCTAAAAAAAGACAAAAATTTTCAAAAAACGTACAAAAAATATATAAAAATAAGTACAAATTTTCGAGTTTATGTTTGGAGTACCAAAAATATAGCTCTTAAAATGGCCATAAAATGTAATTATTTCTTTCAAAAGACCTTTGTCGACGTTCACAAACCTAAATTTTAGACTGGTTCATAAAAAAACTAAAAAGACGAAAACACGCAAAAAATTAGGCTCAAAAACTGACCCTTTAACCTTGAAATACGGCCTTCCATGTAGCTTTACCACTCTAAGCACTTGAAGGAATTCTAAACGCGTCTAAGTGCCTCTAATGAAACTTACTGCCCGCTGAGCTTTACCGGTTTATCCCGTTTTGAAGGCAAAAAGTCGATGAAGAAAAGGCGTGAAAACATCATACAAAAATTAAAAAAGACAGCACCAATACAATCCAATAAAAGGAGAGCGTCTAAATAATAGCCGTTGAGAGGCTGACGGCGGCTACTAAAAACCAATAAATTTACTATGACATCTTTGTTGGAACTAATTAAAGAGGATCGAGAGCGGACGAAATAATTTTCATAAATTACATTAAATAACAAAATTGGCATAAGCCAAAAAGACAAATCCAAAAGACTCCTTATTTTCAACTAAATGATGATATACAAAGACAAACAAATAATTTATACGTCACTAGTCTTTCAAGTCTAACCAACGGGAAAATTGAAAACAAACAAAAACATAGCTGGTAAAATGCCGGAAAATAGTCGCAGTTGAAGCGCCAGACGCACATCGGGATTGAAACAGAAAAAGAAATAAGACTGAAATCGACGAATAATTTTCGTAAGTTTCAAAAAATTGCTCTAATTCAGCGTGCAGTTTCAGTTACCTTCTACACCTATACTCACTTCAGCTTCTAAACTGAAAGGTATTATGCGTAAAACTAATATCAGCTAGCAATCACTCTAATGAACTTTGATAGCCTAATGCACTATGACAGGGCTTTATCGGTTTCGGCCGTTATTTTCATTTTGCTCTCTTGACATTAACCGTATTAATTGTAAAAAAGGAGAGCGCCTAAAAAATAGCCGTTGAGAGGCTGACGGCGGCTATTAAAAAGCAATAAATTTACTATGACATCTTTATTGGAACTAATTAAAGAGGATGACATTTTTCCTCGAGAGCGGACGAAATTATTCATAAATCACATTAAATAACAAAATTGACATGAGCCAAAAAGACAAATCTAAAAGACTCCTTATTGTCAAATAAATGATGTACAAAGATAAACATAGCTGGCAGATTGCCAGAAAATAGCCGCAATAGATTTGTAGATCGGCAGTCTAAAAAAAACAGTAAAAAAAGACAGACCAAAAAAATTTGTCTTTTCATTGAAGGCTGATCTGGTATATTTTGATTAAATATCTGTATAAGTTATTGCTGCCTCTATTAGCTGATCTCAAATAACCCTCATTTAAAGTGACACACACACATTCGACCTTATCTCTTTGAATTAAAGTAAATAAAAGTCAATTTCAAAGTGAGGAAGTCACTTTTGAGAGGGAGGTAAGTCAAGTGTGACCAAAAATTTAATCACGCGCATGAACAAAAAACTCGCTCAACTAAGAGCGAAAAATTACGTCACACATGCAATTCAATTGAAATTGCATGAACGAATGAACAAAAAATGGCTGTGACGTCATATGGTCGTAACAAAAATCATGACGACGAAATAAAAAAAACCAAGAGAAGGCCAATAATAGCCTCAGCTATCGCTGTGCGGCTATTAAACAAATAATTTATACGTCACTAGTCTTCAAAGTCTAACCAACGGGAAAATTCCAAACAAACAAAAACATAGCTGGCAGAATGCCGGAAAATTGTCGCAGTTGAAGCGCCAGACGCACATCGGGATTGAAACAGAAAAAGAAATAAGACTGAAATCGACGAATAATTTTTGTAAGTTTTAAAAAATTGCTCTAATTCAGCGTGCAGTTTCAGTTACCTTCTACACCTATACTCACTTCAGCTTCTAAACTGAAGGGTATTAAGCTTAAAACTAATATCAGAGAGCAATCGCTCTAATGAACTTTGATAGCCTAATGCACTATGACTTAATGACTGGGATTTATCAGTTTATGCCGTCATTTTCATTTTGCTCTCTTGATATTAACCTTATTCACTACACTTTTCACTACATTTCAATGCATAACAGAATTTAGAATCCATTCAGTTGAAACAACGAGTGAGGTAAGTCAGAAGTCAAAGATGAAAATCATGACTTGTTTAAAACGAAAAACGTGATCAAAAGGTAAAGCGAATTAAAAAAGGATAGCTCCTAAAAAATAGCCCTTTGAGAGTCCGACGGCGGCTATCAAAAAGGTTTCTTACAAAAATCCTTAAATAGCTTTTAAAAACAATTTAAAACTTAACAACCATTAACCATTTGCTAAAACAACATCGATCGCCAACTGCTATTGATCGCACTGTAAGATATTTCGTCAAAAAGATCAAACACATGCAAAACTCAGAAACTGCACAAAACTCCTTTAATCAAACAATGTCGAGGTCATAAATCATAATTTATCAACGAAAAACAACAAAATACGTGCACTATTGCCTCATTAGAAAAACAAAGGACTTGCAAGCAAAGATACTCAAAGATGACAATAAAGCGAAACGAAACTGGCAGAGTGCCAAAAATTAGCTGAGATAGCTCAGGCGTCCTGCTGCCCCAAGAATTATAAAGATCAAAGAAAATTTAATAATTCCCTAATAATTGTTGAGACATCAAAATTATTTCGAAAAAAAAGGTACATCGTATGTGTTGTTTCTATCAGCTGACTTCAAATAACTTTCAAGTAGAGTGACATACAATGTTAACCTAATTTCATTCTGTTAAAATTAGCAAAAACAATTTGAAAAAAAGGAAAGTCATTGTTGTGATAAAGTCATTGTTGAGAAACAGATAATCCTATTTGCAAAAAGCGACGCCGCTCAAAAAGCTATGTAAAGAAACATTCCGCGATATGTAACTAAAGATTGCTAAAATTCACTCCGCAGAAGCCTTTTTATTAGGGACCTTTACTGCAGATCTGAACTCCTTTGACCCTAAACTTCAGTTTTAATGTGCAAAAGTCCTTTTATTGAGTACGGTAAGCCACGTATGATCAAAATGTAATCACTCAAACGATTTAAAAAACTTATTGGGAGAGTGAGAAATGACGTCACGCGCGCAAAAGCCGTTAGTGGGAAAAAAGTCATTCAGAAGTCAGACTTTTTCAGCTTTGCTGTCTGAACAAATGTAAAAACGAAAAAAGATCGTCAGACGACAAAGCAACAGAAACCAAGATCAACGCCATATAGCCCCGATCAGCTCAGAGCTTCGCAGCTATAATTTTAAAAACCACCAGCCCGCAAAACGACTCGCTTTTTCACTCCCTGTTTCTGCGTGATCAAAATTCATCACGTCAATTTGACTTCAAAATTTATGAGAGAACAGATCAATAAAAAAGAAAGCGCCCCAATACAATTCGAGTTCTTTGAATTATAAAAATTACAAACACAGCAATATAGCTCCTCTGCTTACAGCATCGCAGCTAAAAAACTAATAGCTGTCCATTGAGACTTCAAATAAATGAAATTACGAATAGTCCAATCATAGCCGGCAAATTGCCGAAAATTAGTCGCCGTTGACCCGCTTGCCGCACAATGGGATTGAAACAGAAAAAACATACCCGGCAGATTGCCGGAAAATAGCCGCCGCTGATTCCCATAACTCTATTGGGATTGAAAGAAAAGAAAATATCAACAAAAATTGCTTTTTGTACAAAACATTTTTAAGTGCGGTTTATTTTGATGTCATTTCGTGGTTGAACATACTACTGTCTCTCAGTGAAAGGCTACAGGGTCTAGTATGAATACCAATAAGCATTATAGATAGTAACTAAAACTTAGTTCAAGTACCGGGCATCTAAAAGATTTCACGCAAAATGTCGAAAAAGCGGCAAAAAGGTAAAGCGAAAAAAAGTTCGACGAAAAAAATAGGAGCGCTATAATAGCCGGCTGAGAAGATGAGGGCGGCTATTAAAAATAAGAGGTAGAAATTGACAAATTTTTTTTTCCTTTTTTTTCAATTGGAGTGCAATCTCTGAATATTCGGTTACATTCTAAAATTACGCTTAATTTAGCGTCTAAACTTAAAAGCTATTAAGCATAATACAAAAACCAGCTAGCAATCGCTTCAATGAACTTTGATAACGTACTGCATTAAGACTTAATGACAGGGCTTCATATGCTTTTAACGTTTGTTTTGATTTTGCTCTTTTGACTTTGGCCGTATTCACTACATCACGTAATTCAATACGTGAAAGAATTTAAAGCCCATTCAGTTGAAACAGTGAGTGAAGTAAGTCAGAAGTCACACGTAAAAACTGTGACTTAAGTAAAACAAAAAACATTATCAAAAGGTAAAGCGAATTTAAAAAAAGGAGATCACTTAAATAATAGCCGTTGAGAGGCTGACGGCGGCTATTAAACATTGGTTACATTTTAGAGGTATCTGACAAATAGGGGAAAAATATCCACCCTTGAGCCCCTGTCAGAGGTTGGTATTGAAACATTTTAAAAACCGAAAATATTGTCATCAGCATAATTTTTTTTAGTGACAGAGTGTCTTCATTTGGTTAGCGTTATATTAGATCCGAACGATGCGAATAGTGATTTGAGCTTCTATGTGGGAGGATCATACGCGTAATACTAAAACGAATTAGATGGACATTTCAAGGAACGTTAATAACTTAAAGCGCGAGAAGCCTAGTTTTTTCTAAGTGTCAAAAAGTGTTATAATTTTGTCCGTAGTTTCATAGGATTTGATATGGTGAATTCAGCACCTAAATTGGAGGACAATGAGATTAATACTAGCAGCAATCAGCAGTATACACTAAGAAACTTTCATAGCCTAAAGGACCAAGTTTCTAAACAGTCATGGTGCCCGCCCTTTATTGATTATTCCGCATCGTTTGATTTTGCTTCTTGAATTTGAACTTATTCGCGTAATGCTGCTAAATGCATTCTAAATTCCATTGAGTTGAAACAAAGAGTGAGTTAAATCCGAAGTCAAAATGAAAGTGGCGACTTATGTAAAAACGGGAGAGCGCCTAAATAATCGCCTTTGAGAGACTGACGGCTAAAAATCGTTCAATAATCAAGTTCACACTCCACTTTAAAACGGTTTGAGATTTAGACTTTTTACTATTTCAGCGTTACTAAAATTATTAATCTAAATTTGACTTTTCATTGATATAAAAAAATCGAAAAGGGTGAACAGAATTAAAAAGAAGAGCCCCAATGCAATCCCAATCAATAAATTTTGGATTGTAAAAAACCAAGAGAACGCCTATAATAGCCAGCTATCGGAGTTATTAATAAAATCTATAAAAAAAAGAACATTGTTAATTTCCTCTGGTACACATAAGTATAAAAAGCAAATGGTAAAAGAGGCAATGTAAAGTTAAGAATATAACATTATGTAAAATTATAAAATCATTAAATTACTTAACTAAAAATTTGACCTTACATTATTAAAAAATGGCCTAAAATGCGAACATAAAATGTTCTCACAATTTTATATGTACATCGTGAAGATTAAAAATTAAAATTAAAATCTAATGCTCTCAATATCATCTTTAATATCAGTTACTTTTGGGTCCTTCAAAAATTCTTTCCAAAAATATTCTTTCAGTTGTTTTTTTAAGGAAGCTTTCGATGTTGTTTTCAGTCTAATATTAGAAGGCAGACTATTATAAATTGGAATGGCTTGTGCAATAAAAGAATCAGTTAAAAACTTATTGTTCTTTCTTATATCGAAAGTTACTTTTTTTGACCTGTCATGTTGTTTTATTCTCATGGTAGAGAGAGGTTCAATTTTATACGCTGGAAGATCGTTGCTGAGTAAGCGAATAAAATATTTTGAGCAACGATATTTCAAGAGAAAAGAAACTGGTAGTATTTTGTTGCGAAGTTTGAGATCTGTAGACCGATCGTATTTTCTCCTATTAAAAATGGATTTTATTCCCCAATTCAATTGTTTTTCTAAAGTTGTGAGTAATGACTTTTGCAACCCTATCAGAATTAGAGCGGAATAATGTAGATGACTTATAACTATTGCATTAAGTAATAAGACTTTCGTTTTCTGTGGTAAACTTTTACTTAGTGTATTCAAAATTTTTATTCCACAAGCCATTCTCTGAAGAATCTTTTTCACTTCTCCATCAAATTTTAGTTTGCTGTCTATAATTACGCCAAGATACTTCACACTATTTGATTCTGCTATTCTTTCATTGTCAACATTCAGAACAGTATTTGTTAACCTCTTCCTGGTGCTGAACACAATATATTCTGTTTTTTGTTTGTTCACTACTAACTGGGACTTTGCAAAAAAATCAATAATTTTTGAGATGTTATGTTCAAGTTTTGTTTTTGCCGATATTTCATCAGTGTCGGATGTAAAAAGAAGGGTGTCGTCTGCGTACTGTACAACCGTGCAATCCTCTTCAACAATCTTTGCTAAATCGTTGACGTAAATGTTAAATAATAGAGGTCCTAAAATAGTACCTTGTGGAACTCCTCTCTTCAAATTTATCCAGTCCGATTCAATTCCATTCAGAACAACTCTTTGCGTTCTTTTACTCAAATAATTCTCTACTAAATTGGTAGCATGTTCGTCGAAACCTATATTTTCTAGTCTCCGTAACAGTATTTTGTGGTTTATAGAATCAAAAGCCTTTGAAAGATCTAAAAACGCCCCTGTAACATTTTTTTTCTTGTTGAGTTCTAATCTTATTTGTTCTGTCGATTTCAGGATAGCATCAATTGTTGAAATTTGTTTTCTATAACCAAATTGACTAGCCGACAATAATTGCTCCCTTTCGAGGAAACTTGTGATTTGTGAACTGAACGCCTTTTCAAAAATTTTTGACAAAGCAGAAGTGACAGAAATAGGTCTATAATTGAGTGGGTCTTCGGGATTCCCTTTTTTGAAGAGTGGAGTTACACAAGCTTTTTTAAGATCTTCTGGAAATTTTCCTTCTGTAATGAATTGATTAATGAGATAACATAGTGGTTCCGCTAGCGCTGCTTTAGCATCTTTTATTGCCCAAGCTGGTATTTTTGAAGGACCGACTGGTTTACTTGTATTCAAAGAATCTATGAGCACATTTGTTTCCTTGGTTGTTATATATCGGAAATTGAAACACTTTCTCGGAGCAGTTTTAGGAGGAATGTTGTTTGTTTGTTGCAAGCCAATAAACTCTCCTAGAGTCGAAAATCTGTAATTTAGAAGATTTGCGATTTCCATGGGCTTTGTTATCTTATCACCAAAACTGTCTAATAAAGATTGAATTCTTGCTTGAGTCTTTTCCTTATTACGAAGATCTTGAATGAATTTCCATCTGGCTTTTTCACTGTTTAACTCCATAAAACTTGAAAGAAGTTGTTTTTCTTTTTGACGGATTAAATCATTTTTAGTTTCATCATCGCTAATTCTTGAAAACTGTCTTTTTGTTTCCTCACATAACCATTTTTCTTGAAGCAAGAATTTTGGTTTATCTGTTCTAATATAACAGGTTTTAATTGGAGCATGTAGTGCTAATGCTCTTTCAATAATTCTTTGAAATTCTAATAACATCATATCTCCTGTCACTGCACCGTAAAAGTGTCTCCAGTCTGAATTTTTAATAAAATTTTGGAATGCTATGGCTGAATATTTTTTTTTGTCAAAAAACTTTTTCTTTGTTGTTTTTGATTTTAGCATCACAGATTTAAGAACTGTGATTGTTGCAAAATGATCAGTTTTCAAAATCGTATCCGCTACTATGCCAGTTTCGAAATCGTCTGTTATGATATAATCGATAAGTGTTGAAGAAGAGTTAATCATTCTTGTAGCTGTGTCATTATTCGTTGGTTTAAGGTCATATGGAGAAATTACAGATTGCAGCAGACTTCTGTCGCGCTTTGCAAAATAGTTTAAATTGTAGTCTCCAGCAAGTATGACAGATTTTCCTTCAGCCATAGCAAGATCAATTCCCAGGACCAATTTTTCCAAAAACATCTTAACAAGTTTTTTTTCCGGACAGTATGATAAATTCAAAACGCATTTCTTTTTTTGTATGCTCAACTCAACCCATAAACTTTCAAAAATTGTATCCGGAAAGCAGTTGAGATCATCGCGGAGACGAGGTTTTAATAATTTTGGAATGTACATGATAATACCACCACCTTTTGTTTTTGTTGTTTGGATGCGATCTTTTCGAAAACAGTCAAAGTTTTGCTTATCTATATGCCAAAATTCTTCCGGATGGTTTTGTGACAACCATGTTTCACTAAACGCATATATGCAGTTGTAACCAATGTCTTGAATGAGTTCTTTCAACAGCAGATGTTGTCCTGCTAAACTTCTGGCGTTTTGATGTAGAATTTTTATTCTGGAATCAAATAATTTTAACTTTTTCATCATAAGTGCATATGGCAGAACTGGTCCAGGGTTTATTTCGATATCACCACTTTTTAGTAGAAGATACCATATAACAACCAAGAAAAAGGAAAAGTTGAATTTGGATGGTGAAGCACATTGTTTGCTGTTACAGATTCCTTTGAATGAAGGTATTCGAGATGCATAAGGAAGACTGTAAAAACATTCTGAAATACTATCGGAGGATGTGAGTAGTACACATAGTATAACTATGAGTCGAATACCTGCCATTTTTGGTTATATCTGATTATAAATCATTACACGTTGCAAAATAGCTTAAAAACAACAGAAACTGCAGCTAAAATCCATTTGTATAACGATATGTTTGTCTCCATGGTTTGTAAGTGTTAGCCCTACTCACGTATGCACTTTGAGAATATTGCAAAGGTTGTAATCGAACAAGATTACAAGAAGTTAAAAGAAAATGACTTAAAACTGCGTTTTTAATAAACGGAATTCCCTGCTGAAAATTAAAATGTATGTCATCGTAAAAGAGAGCGTTGTAATTTGCCATTTGACTCAACATGTTGCACACAGGAAGTATTTTGATTTTTTCAGTGTTTTCTTGTGTAATATACTCTCGCAGTTTTTCATTGAATTCATAAATTTTGTTGTTTGTCTGTTCGTTTTTCGGCAATTTTTTTAAAGGAGGCACTTCCATCAGTACCAATGATTCTGGGCTGAACTTTTCCTGTATTGCAGAGACAAGATCTTTGTAATCTGAGAATAATGTTTCTAAATGATCACTTTTTTGTTTTAGAATAGCATTGGTCCCATCCTGTAAAATAACTGTTTTCATCTTTTTTTGATCGTAACCCTGTAATAATTGCAATTTCTCCTTTGTTGTCGAGCCTGGGTAAGCATGTATACTGCAGTCCTGAGGAAATGTCCGATCTCTTGCCAGGTGTTTGATTATACTACTACCAATTAAAAAATTTTCTGTTTTCTCCTCGATCTCTAATGTTTCAAACTTTCGAATAAAAACGTCATTTTTTGCACTCGTGTTAATCGTTGGTGTTATAATAGCTGAATTAGTTGTTACCTGTGTCGATTTTTTAAGGAATTCACTCACGGTTACCACATGCTCGGCGATGAGACTGTCCTTCTCCTCTAATTTTTGATAAAGTTCGCAATAAATTTTATAAAGATCCGCTTTTGAATAACTATTAAACTTTTCTGCAGTCATCATCATGATTGGAATATATTACAGGAGGATATTTACAGGAGTAATTTACAATTATTGATATTCACAATTAGAACTATGTTACAGAATCTGTTGTTTAAAAAGAACTATTGTGCTAACGTTTAAAACTAGCAACGCATAAGAAAGTGTTTAAAAAATGAAGGTCAAGAAGCAACTGTACAGAATGAAAGAACTTGTGTGTTCCCTATACATCTGGGAACACACAAGTTTTTTCTCAGTAGATGATAATAGTGCGTGTCCTTCGAAGATTTCAAAATATCATTGGAGAGAAATATCAATCTCATGGAGAAATATCAATCTCGCAGCTATTAACCTGATTGACTAAATTAATTGCACGAAAGAAACGTACATGTTTATAGCTTGCAAATCCTAAGCCACCCGATTTTCCGTTCATCTTTGGTGCTGCATCAACTTGGCTGGCACTCTCGTCGTCATCAGCAAGGTCTTGCTCAGTTGCAGTATTATCGGTAGCATCTGAGTCCCCACTCTCGTCATCTTCGTCCTCGTCCGGGGGATGCACGAAGTAGAGAATCAACACATACGAGTCACCAGAATAAAACTGGCCAATCTCATTCTCCGGCAACTTCACAAAGTTCTGTCCATTGAACCAGAAGCCTACTGCCTACAATTAAAATTAATGTTAATAGGACGTGTTATCATGCAAGCACATGCAAAACTGAATCACCGCTACTGATATGAACAATATCTCCAGAGTTTGAGCCAAAGTGTTGCCTGGGCAGTCCGCCGTGGTAATAGTAGTTTATAGAAGGCGCTATTGAAACAATCAAATAAATTTTTTGAAAAATTTCTCCTTCTAGGGCTCTTTTTAAGAAAAATAAATACCAAAAAACCACCTAATGCTGTACTTTTTGGTATATGTTTTTCTCGAATTTGGCTTAAAAACAAATTCGGAAAAGAAGCTAGTTTTCTGAATAGCACTATATATACACTACTCTAAAAAACATAGCCGTCAGATTGCCGGAATAGCTGCGAAAGAATAGACCTGAGTGCCATACCAGAGATAGAAACAGAGACAAATCTAAATTGAAAAAAAAAAGATGCCGCTCAAAAAGCTAGGTAAAAAACATTCAGCGATACATTAGTAAAGCTTGTTAAAATTCATCCCGCAGAAGCCTCTTATTAGGGACCTTTACTGCACATATGAGTTCCTTTGACCTTAAACAAATTCAAATCAAACTTAAGTTTTAAAGTGCAAAAGTCAGTTTATTGAGTGAGGTAACTCACTTGTGATCAAAATTTAATCACGCAAAAAAACTTTTGCTAAAGAGAGTGAGCAATAACGTCACGCGCGCAAACGCTGTTAGTGAGAGGAAGAAGTCATTCAGAAAATTTGACTTTCAGCTTTGCTGTGTGAACAAATGTAAAAAGAAAAAAGAGCGTCAGACGACGAAACAAAAAAAACAAGAGCACCGCAATACAGCTACGCTCAGCTTACAGCTTCGCAGCTATAATAAATAAAATAATATTAGCTAAAACACTAATATCACTCGATATAGTTTTTCATTTTAATATTAACTAAACCTGCTAATATTATTTTACTAAATAATATATTAAGCAAAACATTAATCTTAACCAAAGCAATAATATTGACCAAAAACACAAAATTATTAAATTACAAATCTTATGATCAATTAAAACTTTATTACACCATATGTAAACTAAACCCTAATACATTACCATTAGAATCAATTGGCCAACCATGTTCATCTCTAGCACCAAAGTTAACATCTTCTATTCTATCTTTTGTAACATTTTTGATAAAATAGCCGGAAGGTTGCCGGAAATAGCCGCATAGACGCTTGTGGCCTTCCATGAAATGAAACAACTAAGACATAAGATAGACAGATTACCACCAGTCCATTAATAGACCACTAGACTTTTTGGGTTAAATGCTGACTGTCATTTTTATGAGACACATACGCTCAATAAGGAAAAATCCCTAAGAGCTTTTCCAAAAATCATATTCAAATTCAAAAACTCAAAGACTGTAATACACACTATTTATCTATGACTAGTAAATATTCATAAAATTCAAAGTCCCATAAGTGAGTTCAGAAGTCATTTTTTGAATGAGGTAAGTCACGCAATTGTCCTAAGAGCAGATATGACGTCACGCACACAAATTTTAATTTAAAAAAGCACGATGTTCCCAATAATAGCCGCTATCGCTTCGCGGCTATTAATAAAACAATTGTTGGTATATTAGCTATCATATAACCTGGTGGTTCAGTTCGATTGAATGTGTATATTATATCAGAGTTGTTACCATTATCTTTAAAACCAGATATAATATTACAGTCAATATTAATTGTATTATAACCCATTATACAATATGGCTGTATATTTACCAAACTGATATGCTAAAATCCTAATAAAGATGCTAATCCTAATAAAGATGCCAGGTGTTAATTCAATGATTGTACCATCATCAAGCGAAATTTCACAAGAAGAATCTACATTAAAAGAGTTATATTCATTCTCTACACTATAAGCAAATTTATTATTCTCAATTTTATTAAACACTGAATTATTAACAGATAATCTACTTAAACCAAATTTTGTTGTATTAAGCATAGGTTCAATAAAATGAATTCTTTCTGTTAGTTTTGTCACTCTAAAGTTAAGTGTATGTTCATCTTTAGATTTAGTTAAAGCATCATGTATCTTTTGTAGTTCCCATAATATAAGGTAATCCATCATTTTTATTATTTAAATAATAACCAGTGTGATAACCAATGTATTAACCAATTTAATAAGCAATATCAAAACCAATGTAATAACTTAAAATTAACATTTTACCATAAAAAAGGACTTTAAATTAGATACAGCTTATGGTTATATTAATGATATACACATAAATTAACAAAAATAAATCTAATAATCTAGCAGCTAATACTAATGTTAGAATTAATATTAGAATGAACACAGTTAATACTAATATTAATTCTCAATAGAGAAGAGAACCGTTTAAATATACATGATTCTCATCTTGATATTGAGTTCATTGTATCAGATAAAGCTGTTGAACAGTTAAACAGATAAAACAGTTAAACCAATTAGTAGTACCTGTCATAACCATTGTATTAAGCAGTTTCGTAGACAATATCTCAACGGATGTAATAACCAAAGTATTAACCCATGTATTAACCAATGTAATAATTTAGATTCATCTTTGTGTTAAAAAAATTGAATTTTAAAATAGATACAATTTCTGATTATAATAATGATATACGCAAGAGTAAGATAATAAAAAATAGATAATCAGAATACTATAAACACAGAAAACTGTATTGACAAATCATTCTCAATAGAGAAGTGAACCACTTAAATATACACGATTCTTATCTGCAAACTGATATGCTAAAATCCTAATAAAGATGCTAATCCTAATAAAGATGCCAGGTGTTAATTCAATGATTGTACCATCATCAAGCGAAATTTCACAAGAAGAATCTACATGACTTTCAGCTTTGCTGTGTGAACAAATGTAAAAAGAAAAAAGAGCGTCAGACGACGAAACAAAAAAAACAAGAGCACCGCAATACAGCTACGCTCAGCTTACAGCTTCGCAGCTATAATAAATAAAATAATATTAGCTAAAACACAAATATCACTCGATATAGTTTTTCATTTTAATATTAACTAAACCTGCTAATATTATTTTACTAAATAATATATTAAGCAAAACATTAATCTTAACCAAAGCAATAATATTGACCAAAAACACAAAATTATTAAATTACAAATCTTATGATCAATTAAAACTTTATTACACCATATGTAAACTAAACCCTAATACATTACCATTAGAATCAATTGGCCAACCATGTTCATCTCTAGCACCAAAGTTAACATCTTCTATTCTATCTTTTGTAACATTTTTGATAAAATAGCCGGAAGGTTGCCGGAAATAGCCGCATAGACGCTTGTGGCCTTCCATGAAATGAAACAACTAAGACATAAGATAGACAGATTACCACCAGTCCATTAATAGACCACTAGACTTTTTGGGTTAAATGCTGACTGTCATTTTTATGAGACACATACGCTCAATAAGGAAAAATCCCTAAGAGCTTTTCCAAAAATCATATTCAAATTCAAAAACTCAAAGACTGTAATACACACTATTTATCTATGACTAGTAAATATTCATAAAATTCAAAGTCCCATAAGTGAGTTCAGAAGTCATTTTTTGAATGAGGTAAGTCACGCAATTGTCCTAAGAGCAGATATGACGTCACGCACACAAATTTTAATTTAAAAAAGCACGATGTCCCCAATAATAGCCGCTATCGCTTCGCGGCTATTAATAAAACAATTGTTGGTATATTAGCTATCATATAACCTGGTGGTTCAGTTCGATTGAATGTGTATATTATATCAGAGTTGTTACCATTATCTTTAAAACCAGATATAATATTACAGTCAATATTAATTGTATTATAACCCATTATACAATATGGCTGTATATTTACCAAACTGATATGCTAAAATCCTAATAAAGATGCTAATCCTAATAAAGATGCCAGGTGTTAATTCAATGATTGTACCATCATCAAGCGAAATTTCACAAGAAGAATCTACATTAAAAGAGTTATATTCATTCTCTACACTATAAGCAAATTTATTATTCTCAATTTTATTAAACACTGAATTATTAACAGATAATCTACTTAAACCAAATTTTGTTGTATTAAGCATAGGTTCAATAAAATGAATTCTTTCTGTTAGTTTTGTCACTCTAAAGTTAAGTGTATGTTCATCTTTAGATTTAGTTAAAGCATCATGTATCTTTTGTAGTTCCCATAATATAAGGTAATCCATCATTTTTATTATTTAAATAATAACCAGTGTGATAACCAATGTATTAACCAATTTAATAAGCAATATCAAAACCAATGTAATAACTTAAAATTAACATTTTACCATAAAAAAGGACTTTAAATTAGATACAGCTTATGGTTATATTAATGATATACACATAAATTAACAAAAAATAAATCTAATAATCTAGCAGCTAATACTAATGTTAGAATTAATATTAGAATGAACACAGTTAATACTAATATTAATTCTCAATAGAGAAGAGAACCGTTTAAATATACATGATTCTCATCTTGATATTGAGTTCATTGTATCAGATAAAGCTGTTGAACAGTTAAACAGATAAAACAGTTAAACCAATTAGTAGTACCTGTCATAACCATTGTATTAAGCAGTTTCGTAGACAATATCTCAACGGATGTAATAACCAAAGTATTAACCCATGTATTAACCAATGTAATAATTTAGATTCATCTTTGTGTTAAAAAAATTGAATTTTAAAATAGATACAATTTCTGATTATAATAATGATATACGCAAGAGTAAGATAATAAAAAATAGATAATCAGAATACTATAAACACAGAAAACTGTATTGACAAATCATTCTCAATAGAGAAGTGAACCACTTAAATATACACGATTCTTATCTGGAGATCGAGTTAGTTGTATCAGATAATGCTGGTGGTGTGGTGGTGTTTTCAAGAGTGATGCTAATATTAGGTTAGTTAACTATGGTACACTAACACCATTTAGTTCAGCTAAACTTGCAACTAGTGGCGGTAGAACTATTGATTATATAGATCATTGTCACCCTAATCTATTCAAGTATAAATTACTTACTTCTACTGATGATGAATATGAAAGTGGTTTTGTTAGAGACCAAAGTGATAGAGAGAGTCAACTTAAACGTAATCATACTGTTGCTGAACGTGGTCATACGTATATGATGACTAAGAAGAGTGATCTATTTGTGCTTGTAAATGAATTAGATTATATATGGTTTAGGATTTAAACTAAACTAAAAAGAAATAATGATAGAGCATTGTATAGAGTTAATGCTGGTGCTGGCGCAGTAGCTAATGATGGTAATATAGAAACCGAATAGAAAAGATATATAATGGTGTGTACCTCCAATAGATCCTAGTAAAGAATAATTGCACAGAAAGGATTCAATAAAAAGAAAATTACAAATTTTAGTTGCTATGAAAGAAAGACCTTCTACAAGAATGTACCTAATGCAACTAACTTCTTATTTAATCTCGGTATGTAGAGTGGTATGGAAAGACCTCCATATATAAAAGTTTGTTTTGAAAATGATATTGTTAATGAACAAACCCATGATGCGAGTATACTCAATGCAATAGATGTAAAAGAAGTCATTGTAAGATTGGTATTGATTCTTAACCTGAGGAAAGCCTACTGCCGACAATTGAAATTATTGTTAATATGACGTGTAACCATGCAAGAACATGCAAACCAGGATCCCAGCTACTGATATAAACAAAACTGCTATGAACAATATCTCCAGAGCTTGAGCCAAAGTGTTGCCTGGGTATTCCAGCGTGGTGAAATAAATTGATCGAAAAATTGCTTCTTTTAGGGCCTTTTTTTAAGAAAATAAATACCTAAAAAAACACCTAACAGTGGACTTTTTGTTATTTACGTTCTTCTCAAATTTGGATCAAAATAAATAGTCGGAATAAGCTAGTTTATTGAATCCCATTTTCTATACACTACTCGAACTGTATAAATAACGTATTAGCAAATAACACCAAAATCACAAAATATTATTTTATTATAATATTAACTAAAACTGCTAGCAAGAGCACAAAAAATTATTTAACTATAAGATTAGGCAAAACACTCATATTAACCGAAGCATTCATATCAACCAAAACCACAAAATTAATCAAAGCATTATTGTTAACCAAAACCAACATCTCACTATAATATTAAACGAAAAACTAATATCACACTAAATATAAATTTTACAATAAAATAAACTAAAACATTCACTGGTATATTAACTATCATACAGTATATCAGGCGGAATCCACTTTGTAGATATGTAAAAACGTCAGAGACCAGTTTTTATTAAATTACAAATAATTTTATGATCAGATAAAACTTTGTTACACAATATGTAAATTAAAACTTAATATAACACCATCAAAATCAATTGGCCAACCATAATCATCACTAAAACAAAATTCAATATATTCTATTATATCTTTTGTAACATTTTGATATCAAACATTTGTTGTGTATTAACTATCATATAACCTGGAGGTTCAGTTAGAATGAAAGTGTAAAATATATCAGAGTTATTACCATTATCTTTAACACCAAATACTCGGAACAAAATGAAGACTCGTGTACTTCAATTCAGTGAAAAATTGCCATGGCACTTCAATCTTAATTTCAGCATAACGACAACTGAAGAACAAATCATAAATAAGAATTGATCCAGAAAAACATGCAATCAATCAAAAGAATTAGACAAAAATCCTTAAAAAACAAAACAAAATTTGATTAAATTGCGGCATTATCTTTAAATTACCCCGCACATTGCCGAGAAAGAGTGGCTAATGATTCTCATAACCACGATTGCATTAAAACGAACAGAAAAAAAGGATAGTTGTCCGTTTTAAAATTTTCATGTCAATTTGTAGCTGAACATACTCCTGTTTCTTAGTGGAGACCGTACAAGGACTAGTATGTATACCCATAAGCATTAGAGGTAGTAAATAATACCTACAAGAACAATGTGCAAGAAACAGTACAATAAAACTGGGCTTAATGGGTTTTTCATGTATTCTTTTTCATTTAGTTTTCCTATACTGAATCTGTTGGTTTGCCTTGCTGAGCAACTGCTGCTTATAACCAATTCCGAGCAGAATGAGAGAAGAGTGAAACTAGCCTAGAGAAGTAAAACAATTTTGACGTAAAATGCTGAACCATCTGTAAACTAAGGTAAAGCGAAACTAGCTTTTATTCGACAAAGTAAAAACATAGTAGGACAAGTCTTGACCTACAATTCAAAGGTCGATGACTAAATAAACAACTAGACCCAAATTGAGCTATCAATGGATTGAAGAAAAGATTTTAAAACATAGCTGGCAGATTGCCAGAAAATAGCCGCAATAGATTCGTAGATCGGCAGTCTATGAAGACAGTAAAAAAGACAGACCAAAACAATTCGTCTTTTCATTGAAGGCGGATCTGTTATATTTTGATTAAAAATCTGTATAAGTTATTGCTGTCTCTATTAGCTGATCTCAAATAACCTTCATTTAGAGTAACACACCCATTTGAACTTATCTCTTAAAGTAAATAAAAGTCAATTTCAAAGCGAGGAAGTCATTTTTGAGAGTGAGGTAAGTCAAGTGTGACCAAAAATTTAATCACGCGCATGAACAAAAAACTCACTCCACTAAGAGCGAAAAATGACGTCACATGCAATTCAGTTGTATATGCATGAACGAATGAACAAAAAGTGGCTTTGACGTCATATGTTCGTAACAAAAATCATGACGACGAAATAAAAAAGCATAGCAGGACAAGTCCTGACGTACAATTCAAAGAATTTTCATTGACTTAACAAACAACTAGACCTAGAACGGACAATGAGTGAATTGGGAAAAACAATTTCTAAAAAAAAATCAGATGCAAAAAAAATAAAAAAAACAAAATCAATGTCAAAATGCTGCTAGTGAGAACAAAAAACCACTAGTGAGATATGTAATTTTGATTCTAACAAAAAACTAGGTCCACAATGAGCTGTGAATGGATTGGGAAAGCTGTGAACTTTTTAGAAAAAAAAATCCCATCACAAAAATCGAAAAAACGATAAAAATCAAAGTGAAATCGCCCCATTGAACAAAAAACCACCACCGATAAAGCGAATTTTTGTTCAAACACCGTTTTCTCACTCTACTTTAAAATTAGAGCGAAAAAAATTCACGCCGCAAAACCACTCGCTTTTTCGCTCCATTTCCTGTTTCGGCGTGACCAAAATCACTACTCTAATTTGACTTCAAAAATCATGAAAATGTGTGAACAGATCTTAAAAAAAAAGACAGCGCCCCAATACAATTCAAATTCTTTGAGTTTTAAAAAAACCAAGAGAAGGCCAATAATAGCCCCAGCTATTGCTGTGCGGCTATTAAAAATGATCACAAAATCCAAACAGTAAAAACAAATAAAGGCAAGTTGGTGCACGTGAACAAAAAATCACAAGAGTGAAAGCAAACTTTATGCTCAAACACCATTTTGTAACTCTTTAAATTTAGAGCGACAAAAATGTCACACAGCAAACCATTCTATTGTTCGCTCCACTTTCGTCGTGATCAAAATCACTACTCCGATTTGACTTCAAATATGTTTGAACAGCTCGTAAAAAAGACAACCCAATACAATTCAAATTTTTTGAATTTAGGAAATAGGCCCACTATAATAATCGGCTGCGATGATGAGGGCGTCTATGAAACAAACAAACTCAAAAACAATCTCATCAAAATATAAAACCACTCGAATAATTAATAGCAACCACAAAACTCACCAAATTCTATAAAAATCGAAAAAAAAACTGCTCAAAAAGCTCAAAACGAGTCAAAATGGTCAAAACAGCTGAAACATAAATACTAATATGTAATTTTTGGTGGTGGTGATATAGGTGGTGGTGGTGTCGGCAAAGACTTGGAGATATACATCCAAGGGTTTGTCAGACCCCACTCAGTTCGGCCAATAATTTGTGAATTTCGTCTAGTTTACTCCAGTTGTTGCAGAAGTCACATTTATAAGCAATTCTTCAGGTGCATTTGTCCCTCGCGTCATATTTCCTGATAAAGTAATCCCAGTAAATTTACGGAGGAGTGCTCGGTTGAGATATCCGTAGTCGGTTTACATACTGACAACAAAATTGTAGAGCTAATTTGTGCGACGGAAGAAACTTTTGTCCGTTTTGAAAAAACGATCTGTTCCGATGGTCAATTCACCTCTAGTATGCTGTCGGGTTTTCTCTTCAGTGACTCTAGGTTGCTCTACAGTAACGTCGTATTCATTTCTGTCCAGATAAATGAGAGGGAGATTGTGCATTTCAACGTAGAAGCTTAGGGGCAACAGCTTAAGTTATACCAGTCGATCTTTGTAATCAAAATTTACAATAAGTTCCATTTGGTTGCAATTTCTTGTACTCGTTCAAACCTTACAATCTTTGGTTTGTTTGACTGCCAGGCTTGAAAGCAGATCTGCACCGCGACAACGTAGCCAACCTATGAGTTTAGCTTACTGTTTCGCGAGCTGTTGAAAGGTTTCTTTTCAGTTGGCATAGTGCAATTAATCCCTTCTTCATTTCGTAGTGGAGTTATCACTCAAAGAGGAATTTGGGGTGAGCATAAATTCTAGATCACTCTGCATAATTGTTAGTTCGATAGTGAGTTCATTTATCGCGGCTGTCATCGACCAATTTTGTATACTTTTAGCAACGTTTGCAAGTTGGCTCTGATTTGATTCAATAGTCTTGAAATATTCCGCATATCCAAAACTCTTACAATTCGACAATGCATCCGATAAATTAATTATGAACAGCGACAAAAGGAGACCTTTGCGGAACTCCGCTACTGAAATTAACTGGGTCCCAAATTTTCGCAATTTTTTGTACATATTGCCCTTTTTGGTTTTCTAAATTGAGCCGTCGTACTGCTGGTATAGTGAATCAAGATCAGTCAAAAACGATACCACAACTGACCGCTTCGTTCGAAAGCCGATGATTTTCAAAGAAGGCATCTTAGGAGCAATTATTCCGCCCCTGTAAAGTCCAAAACGAGCAAAACAATTATTCAAACAGCAATGCTTTTTTCATCTGATATTACGTTATAGCCTTCTTTCAGCTTTGCAATTTTTTCTGTCTTTTTATTTGAGTTAATTTTGTTGCTGATAAACTTCCATTGTCCTTTTGAAGTTGGGAGATTCTCGAAAAATTGTTTTGTATAATCGTCAGATGCTTCACGTAATTTTCTATTTACATCTCTTTGGATCTTTTTCCCATTCATTGAACACACGATGCTTTTCGTTAATGAGACTACGCAGTTATTTTGATAGCCATCTTTTGTGTTCCTTTTTTGTTTTCACTTCTATATTTTTCAAAGGTGCGTGATTGTTTAATACATTTTGCAAAATTTCAATGAATTTATGAAAAATTCCATTTGCTCCAATGTTTTTGTACATTAGTGAACAGCTTGCAAAGCAATGTCACGGTTAAACTTACTTCTTGAGTATCTTCTTTTATCGCGCATAAAGAATTTTGTCTTTTGCTGTTTACGTTCTAATTCCAATGATGATTGATAAACAATAGTGAAATGATCATTTTCAAGTATTGACTCCATTATATCTGCTTTATAAATTTGATTTTTAGAAATAAAGCAGTGGTCGATTAAGGAAAATTTGCCTTCATTTGTCTATTTTGCTTTTTTGGTGTTCACGTACTTAGGCCCGTTATCTGCAATGAAGTTAATTAGTAATTGTTTCCCAGTTTCTTTTAGTAAATTTATGTTGTAATCTCCAAAAAGGATTAGATTGTCAGTGCTTAGTAAATTTATGTTGTAATCTCCGAAAAGGATTAGATTGTCAGTGCTAAAATAAACATTTGAGACTTCTGATGTCATTTCGTCAAGGAAGAATATTGAAAGTTTTGCATTTGAACAATACGCCACATTTATGAGCAGTTTTTCTTTCAGAGGTTCAGTTACTTCTACCCATAATGATTCAAAAAAAATTCCGGTTGATGGTGTTCAAGTCGCTTCTTATTTTGATTGAAAACTGCTTGGGTATCCATATGCCTACACCTCCCCCTCTTTCCAATTCAGTTGATGATGATCTCGGCTGGTGCATAAATTGATGACTACTGCATAGAAAGGAATCTGGAATAGCATTGTTCTCTTTTATCCATGTTTCGGTAACAGCTAGGAAAGACAACTGGTCGAGAGTTGCCAGAAAAATTGATAGCTTTCGTATTTATTATTCAGGCTTCTGCAATTCATGTACCAGAACTTGAGATCGTCTTCTGTTCTGCTCTTTTCTTTGTAGTACTGGTCTATTGTTTTCAATTTTTCTACTTTGCCAGGGTTTATTTCAATATCTCCACTTTTATGCAGTATAATTACTATTACGGATAATAAATACCGAAACATGGTTTTCCCAAGAAACCACGCAAACCTAGCATCAAAATAGAATTTTGCGCATCCACATAAGATAACCAGGTGTTTACTCACATGCTTGAGGTCCTCGAAGAAGTACAGTCTATCGTATTCCATATCTTCCACATTGTGGTCTGGTTGTCTGCTAGCAAAAAGGGCACTCAAACTGGCCTTGGCCTCCTTAAGTTTACCACCGGTCCCTGCCTCTTCCCCGCCTCCTACAGCAGTCGTATCAGAAGAGGGAAGATGCTGATTGTCTTTCGTGTAATCTACAGACACCTTGTCAGAGGTCCACGTTGAGAAGAAGCTCTTGAAAAACTCGCTCTCAAACCTAAACGTGCAGCAAGTTGATATCTAACAGAACCGAAATTTATTACTTATGAAAACATAGCCGGCAGATTGCCGGAATAGCTGCGAAAGAATAGACCTGCGTGCCGTATAATAGAGATAGAAACAGATTCAGATCTAAATTGAAAAAAAATCGACGCCGCTCAAAAAACTAGGTAAAAAAACATTATTCAGCGATAAATTAATAAAGCTTGTTAAAATTCATTCCGCAGAAGCCTCTTATTAGGGACCTTTACTGCACAAATGAGTTCCTTTGACCTTAAACAAATTCAAATTAAACTTAAGTTTTAAAGTGCAAAAGTCATTTTATTGAGTGAGGTAAGTCACGTATGATCAAAATTTAATCACGCAAATAACCTAAAAACTTTTGCTAAAGCGAGTGAGAAATGACGTCACGCGCGCAAATGCCGTTAGTGAGAGGAAGAAGTCATTCAGAAAATGTGACTTTTTCAGCTCTGCTGTGTGAACAAATGTAAAACGAAAAAAAGGCGTCAGACGACGAAACAAAAAACATAGCCGGAAGAATTCCGGAAGCGACTCGAAGCCGCAAAACCTCACAAACAAAACCCTAATTGCAGCTGAAGCCATTACCATTCGAATTCAACCATTAACTCATTACCTCCCCTGGTCTGATCTAAAAATTGTTGAAACTTAAACCACTGTCACCAAGAAAAAAATGCAGCAAAATTTTATGTTGTTGAAAATGTTTGATAACGATAAAAAATCCGAAATAGACAAGCAGGTCAAAATACTGATGGCCTAAAACAGCTGAAAGGGCTAACAATTGCCCTCAAATAATTCATGATTCTGATCTCAAAAAGATCAGAAAAGCAAACGGCAGATAACAATCTTAGAAACTAAGTTAAATTTTTTTTTTTTAAAAAAAAGAATACTCAAATTTAAGAATCAGAAAACCACTATAATTACAGTTATAATCACTGCAATTAAAACAAAAAACGGCACATACTTCTCCCTTGTTCTGCATATGCTGGACAACATGATTTAAAACTAATTCAAAAATTAAAATAATCATAGAAAAGACAAGCAGCAGAAAAATGTTCAAAGGCAAAAAATCGTTTAAATTAACACCAAGGCCGGAAAGAAGTTGCAGTAGATAGTATTCAGTAGAGCTTTTGGAAAAAGCTGGCTAGCAAACTCTCGGTACTGCCTTGTGTTGAATGAAATCAATTGCAAACAAAGAAATGACGAAAATCTAAGAAAATGCTGAAATCATTCAATTTTTTAACAACTGAAACAACCAAAAACAAATGTGCCATAAAAAGCTGCCAGGACAAAACTAAAATGATACTAACTAGAATGATAAGAACATGGACACAATATGAGGAACACCGTAATAAAAATACATTCTTGATTTTTGAAAGTCAAAAATAAAAAAAAAACAAAATTCAAGAAAAACAAATACATTTCATTGTTCAGCATTAGAGACATAGAAAAGATAACTAGTCGTCCAATATAAAGATCTGTCCTCCTGAAGTGAACAAAAAAATAAGAAAAACCAGATATCAAACATACGAAACATTAAATATTTTATTGAAAAAGGTCAAAAAACTTTTAATACTGCTTTCATGAAAAATGGAAGCTGAAAAAATCAATATACCAAAAATAAAAATAGGTGCCAGGACAAAGCTAGAATGATACTAACTAGAATTTTAAAAATATGGGCACAATGTAGGGCACACCGTAACAAAAAGGCATTCTTGTTTTTTAAAAATTTAAAAATCAAATTAAAAAATCAAGAAAAACAAATACAGTTCACTGCTCAACATTCGAGACCTAGAAAAGATAACTAGTCATCCGATACAAAAATCTATCCTCCTGAAGAGAACAAAAAAAATAGGACAAAGCAGAACTCAAAAATATAAAACATTGGAACATTTTGCAAAAAAAAATTATCAAAAAACTTTTCAGACTGCATTTACGAAAAAGCTTCAACTGTTTTTCAAGAACTGAACTCCAAAAAATGATTGAATTTTTATTAAAACGCAATTAAGGTCCCTCATGTTGCACAAAAAGACTATTTCTAGTAATTACAATCAAAATACAAACAAAAAACTGACAAAAATCGGGAAAAAACTACCAAAATCGGATTAGCATATGTACAATTTTATAAAACAAAAATACACCGAGGTAGAGAGAGGCGTTAAGTATATGAATTATCAAAGGGAAGTTGCCAAATGAACTGATTTTTGACAAAAAGACGGTTATCTAAGAATGAAGAAATTAATAGTAAAAAAGTCAAAAATTAACTAAAAAATCAAAAAATATGTGCCAATTTTCAAATTGAAACCCATATTCAGGCTCTGCAAAACACTGTGGCATCAATCTCCGATGTTGGCATTTCAATATAGTATCGAATAAAAATTATTTCTACAAAAAACCAAAATACAAGCAAAAAAAATTGGCCACTTAGACGGAAAAAACGGCTAAAAACGGTTATCTATATATGCCATTCAGTCAAAAACTACTTTTCAAAGTCAAAAAGTCATTCACTAAACGCAGCGCATGATCAAAAAACTTCTCTCGCTTAGCGAAAATTTGTTCACCAAGACAGCTTTTCTCACTTTCGCTTTTAGGTCAAAATGCCGCGTGAACAAATCTACTTCCTGTAAAAAAAAACCGAGAGAAAACCAATACTCCTCTTCGAGTCGTAAAAAAACCAAGAGCACCGCAATATAGCTTCGCTCAGCTTACAGCTTCGCAGCTATAATAAACTGTTTTTATTATGCCCACATATGAAATTAGGGCACTAATATTATTGATTGGAACAACGAGGTAAGCATTTCTCGACGACACACGTCCGGCTTGGTTGCAGAAAACGGTTGGTTCTCCAATAAAAAAATTAAATAGTCCGAGTAGCTTGAACATTAAAACTGCATCTACGCTACCAAGACTCTGGATGACATGCAACAAAAAGCGAGCTATCTTTTTGTCTTTGATGAATCTATGTATATTTGCCACCCAATTTATTATTACTGTTAAGCAAAGCATGAATATTTCAAGTTAAATTGATTATCACCCTTTGCCATTGATATAATAGTTTCGTTGTCTTTCTGAACTGTTATGCGCATCATTTGAAATATCCTCATTGTCAATGAACATCGTAGGTAGTCATAGAAATTTGAGCATACAATAGTACTAGTTCGTGATCAAGAATAACATCGGTGGACCATATTTGCTTACCATCTTGCTAGTTTGCAGTATATCAACAATTTTTCGGTTTTCAGTGATACAACTTCTTGACGAGTCAGCATTATAGCCCAACTTAGGCAAAAGGCAAACAGAGTTGCTAGTGACGACGAAAGGTACAATGGAAACGTTCATTGATTCGGTATTTCTCTACAAATCAAAAAGCGAATGATTACACCGATCAGAGCTATTCTTACTGAATAAACTAGAACATAGCCGGCAGATTACAGAGCAAGTCTTGACCAGCAATTCAAAGAAATTTCATTGACTAAACAAAACTAGACAGAATGCACTATTATTTGACCGAGGAAACCGTTTAGAAAAAAAATTCCAGCAAAATCGAAAAAAAGGTAACTGTCAAGGCGAAAATGCCGCATATGAACATACATAGCCGGCAGATTGCCGGAATAGCTGCGAAAGAATAGAGTTGCATGCCGTATGATAGAGATAGAAACAGATACAGATATAAGTTGAAAAAGTTATCGAAGCCGCTCAGAAAGCTATGTGAAAAACATTTAGAGATAAATTAATAAAGCTTGTTTATATTCATTGCGCAGAAGCCTGTTCATTAGGGAGGCTCTTTACACATTTGATTTCTTTTGACCTTAAACTAATTCAACTTACACTTAAGTTTAACAGAAAGTGAAAGAGTCATTTTATTGAGTGAGGTAAGTCACGTATGAGTACTGTCTCAAGAGAGGGGGTTATCCTCCGATACCTAATTATAGTATAATGGGGGGTTATCCTAGACGGAATAGGATTAGGCGACTATACCGCCTTGCAACTCATTTTTGCGTTATGACACCACTAGCAACGGTTCATTTGAAAGTTATTTACGAAATTTACAATGAATTGAAAAAGGATTATTCTCAAGACGGTGAAAGATTTCATTATTTCTTGGTAGCATGCCTGTACTTGGATCCTGATATTGATTTAGATATTGCGATGAAAATGAGACCCTTTTGTGGACTGATTATTATTGATAATTCTTCTCTGGACATGGACAAGTATTTTAAGTGAAAAAGGGCCGTGCTACTCGTATGTCCAACCCTGTCGTGTAAAACAAGTACTTTGGTCACGTGAAAGGACTTGTCTTCTGTCTTTATTGGAAAACTTTTAAAAGCAGTTTATTCAGTTTGTTGGAGTGTTGAAATCAAGACCAGTTCTTGATTTGGATAGCTTTCAACATTAAAAAGTCTGGCATTATTATTAAAGAACTAGCTGTTTAGACAGGAAATTATTGCGATACTGTGTCATGTTTACCCCCAACACCATTCAACATATTCTCTTCGAGTGAAAGACGATCGCACCGTTGGGTGTCAAAATTTCTTCATGGTTTGAATTGGGAGAGTGGAGTTTAAACCCTTCTATATTCTGATGAAAAATTACCTAAAGGCTATTTTTAGAACACAAACTCAAACTCTAACTTGACTCGTTCACACTGTGAATAGATTTCCCTTTCATGTATTACCCAACAAGCTATATGATTTAAGCGTATTAAGGTTTGAGGAAATTCTTACTCGAATACAACAAGTTTGAACACGATAAAAGCAAGTAATTGATTCTTCAATTTAGTTTATGTCAACAAGCTACGGAACAAAAAAGCGTTCCCAAAGATAAAAATCTAAAAGCATTTAAACTTCGGTTTGACTGATTGATATTTTTCCGGCAAAGTTCAGTTGTTTTTGACAGAGAAGACAATTGCCGAGT
This sequence comes from Convolutriloba macropyga, assembly GCF_964194025.1. Lineage (NCBI taxonomy): Eukaryota > Metazoa > Xenacoelomorpha > Acoela > Convolutidae > Convolutriloba > Convolutriloba macropyga. Next base: position 32,900,495 of record NC_134469.1, read on the forward strand.
AGGAAAAACAATTGTAAGTAGAGAGTAGCTTCTACCCCGGAAACAGCAGTTTAATTCGTCAATTATTAGAAGAACTCGTCGTTTAAAGTGATACTAAGAAGTTAAAACAAAGTCCTCAAAGGGTCCTAAGAAGTTAAAACAAAGTCGAAAGGTATAGAAACCCCTGGTTTTTAGTTTTATAAAGAATCTATCAGTAGAAGGAACGAGTAGTGTCAAGAAGAACATTTGGAAAGCAGCGGAAAAAGATCTCGCCACTGTGGTCGCAGAAAGCATCAGGACTCCCTCGGAAAAAGTAGTACTGTACAGAAAGCAGGCAAAAGAACAAAAAATCCGGAGGACAAAATAAAACCTGTTTAATTTCCGACCGCATCAAGATTCCCTCAGAAAAAAGTAGTTTTTGAGACGCAAACTGGTATTGGTAGACAATTTATATATGCAGTAGTGGTGTTGATAACAAAAATAGCACTAGCACTAACACTAGTTCTAACACTAAACCACCAGCATTGATAAATAATATATCACCTGGATCTTACAAAGTGTCTGAAATAGCAGAGATAACATATAATGTTATATTAGAAGCGGATAAGACTAAAATGCATGTGATACAAGGTGGTCCTAGTTTTGATCTAGAAAATTCAAAAGCGCCATTACTAGGATTTAATCATTTTGGTAAATATGCAGCAAGTAAAACAATGAATTTGATTATTAAAGATGAACATGGTAGACCAATTGATTTCAATGGTGATGTATTAAGTTTTACTTTACATCTGACTTAGTCAGCAAATTTATTGTTTAGTATAATAAAAAGCACTCTAGGTTTCAGTCATAGTTTTGTTTCATTTAAACATAAAAATTAACTATGATGCTGAATTTCAAATTTCAATTTCCAGTAGGTGTTACAGAAGTCATGCATTAACTAAAAGGTTAATAGTGTTGGTGATCTACTCGTTAATATGCTATTTGTAATAATTTTAGCCATCATTTTCTCAAATCTAACTGAACGCTGATATGTAAAACTTATTATTTTAAAGATTAAATATAAAACTTATTACATTATTTGGATTAATATTGTGTCTTCTTTTAGATAATATCTTTGAAATATGATTATAATCATAACAATGACTAACAAAAATCATCTACATCATCATATAACTTTTTACAAGAAAAAACATCTTTCTCATTTTCGTTCTTGAACGTCTTGAATTTCTTACGACCCATACTAATAAAGTTACATTATATAATAGTAGTAGTCTACTCATTTTAACTAATTAATGAGAGAATTTTTGCTTAGTGTTTGATATAGTTGAAACAGTATTTTTATTGTTAGAGTAGTGGAAGGAAAGTGTGATTCTGTCGCCCCATGCAAAACGTTTCAGAAGTGCTGCTTTTAGGCCAATTTTAAGGAAAAAAAACGAAGGCTGGAAATCTGCCGAGTAGGCAGTTTCCGTCTTTTTTTAAAAAAAAAATGGCTTGAAAAGGGTGTTTTTGAAAATTTTTTTAATGGGTTGATTTATCATGCAAACACGCAAATTACGCGTTTTTTTAACAAATATTTTTTGGATAGCACATATTACTCACTACTGGTATAGGTATGGAGTGGTGCTCCGGCTTTACCAGTTCATCTTACGTCTCAAGACCAAATCGCGAAGTTTGTTGATCAGATGAAAAATCGGCGGTACGAAAAATTGCATACAAATACAAACAGTGGAAATATAACTGCTAAAACATAGCCGGCAGATTGCCGGAATAGCTGCGAAATAGACTTGCGTGCCGTAAAATACAGATGGAAAAAGATACAGAAGTGAGTTGATAATAGTTATCGCCGCTGCCTATAAAACTTACAAGTTTATTTCAAAGGAGGTTGTTTTTGGGTGCAAAAAATTTTCCCTGTCGCGTCTCGAACCGGCGATCTCCGGATTAACAGCCAGTCGCCTTAACCACTCGGCTGTCGGACCATACAATCTGTTTTCTTACAATCAACTTTGTTTTAGGAACAGATTCTGTTTCTGAATAACCGCAATTTAGGTCACGCAGAAAGCGTGAAATCAAGCGCGAAAAAGCCATTTAAGCAGTGACGAGAAAGAATGTTCTAGAACAAATGTAAAACGAAAATGAAGCGTCAGACGACGAAACAAAAAACATAGCCGGAAGAATTCCGGAAGCGACTCGAAGCGCCAGAACTTCACATAAAAAACCGTAAAAGCGGCGGAAGCCATTACCATTTGAATTAAACCATTAACTTGTTACCTCCCCAGGTTTTTTCTAAAAATTGGTGACCTAAACCACTGTCACCAAGAGAAACAAAACGTAGCAAAATTTTATTTTTTTTTTTGAAAACGTTTGGTAACGTTAAAAAAATCTGAAATAATTAACAAGATCAAAATGCTGATAGGCTAAAAAAGCTAACAGGTCTATCAATTGCCCTCCAATAATTCATGATTCTAATCTCAAAGATCACTAAAGCAAACGCCAGATAATAATCTAAGAAACTAAGTTAAATCTTTTCAAAAAAGAATGCTCAAATTAAAGAATCAGATAACCACTACAATACACTTCTAATCACTGCAATTAAGACAAAAAACAACACATACTTCCTTGTTGTACATATGCTAGACAACATGATTTCACACTAATTCAAAAATTAAACTGATCATAAAAAGACATAAGCAGCAGAAGAATATTTAAAGGCAAAAAATCGTTTAAAATAAAACCAAGGTCGGAAAAAATTTGCAGTTACCATTAATAAGCGGAAATTTTGGAGAAATTTTAATAGAAGACTCTCAGTACTGCCTTATGTTGAATGAAATAAATTGCAAACCAAAGAAATGACGAAAATCTAAGAAAAAGCTGAAATCATTCGATTTTTTGACAACTGAAAAAATCAAAATACCAAAAAAATAAATGTAGGTGCTAGCACAAACCTAGAATTATACTAACTAAAATATGAAAAATGGGCAAAATGTAAGGAACACCGTAACAAAAAGACATTCTTGATTTTCGAAAGTTAAAAATCAAATTAAGAAATTCAATACATACAAATCATACAAAAAAAACGAATACATTTAATTGTTCAGCAATTTGGAACATAGAAAAGATAAAGAGCCATCCAATACAAAGATCTATCCTCTTGAAGAAAACAAAACTTAGTAAAAAAGTGAATAATACGAAACATCGGAGTCAACCGAGAAAAAGATTCATCCTCCTAAGCAGAATAAAAAAGAAAAGCAGAAGTTAAAAAAGTTTAAAAGTTGTTTAAAAAAATGGTCAAAAAACTTTTAAGACTGCATTGTTGAAAAAGTTTTAACTATTTTTCAAAAATTTAACGCCAAAAAATGATTGAATTTTTTTTGAAACGAAATTAAAGTCCCTCATGGACTTTTTCTGGTAAGTAAAACCAAAATACAAACAAAAAAAGTGACAAAAATCGGAAAAAAAATACAAAAATCGGATTCTCATATGTACAATTTTATAAAACAAAATTACATCTGGGTAGAAAGAGGCGTTGAGTATATGAATTATCAAAAAGAAGCTGCCATATTGACTGATTGTTGACAAAAAGACGGTTAAAAGATCCAAAAATGAAGAAATTAATAGAGAAAAAGCCAAAAAGTAACTAAGAAGTCAAGAACTATGTGCCAATTTTGAACTTGAAACGCATCTGCAGGCTCTGCAAAACACTGTGGTATCAATTTCCGAGGTTGACATTCCAATAGAGCATCGAAAAAAAATTAATCCCACAAAAAACCAAATTACAAGCAAAAAAAATTGGGCCACTTAGACGAAAAAACGGCTAAAAACGGTTGTCTATATGTGCTATTCAGTCAAAAGCTACTTTTCAAAGTCAAAAAGTCATTCACTAAACGCGGCACATGATCAAAAAACTTCTCTCGCTCAGAAAAAATTAGTTCACACGGCAACTTTACTCACTTTCGCTTTTAGGTCAAAACAGCGTCTGAACGAATAGTACTTCCGGTAAAAAAAAACCTTAAGAAAACCAATACTCCTCTTCGAGTCGTAAAAACCCAAGAGCACCGCAATATAGCTACGCTCAGCTTACAGCTTCGCAGCTATAAAAATTAAGAAGTGGAATTTAAATTATACCACGCACGGTTTACATTCGTACGAAATAAATCATCATTGCACCTCTTCCAGTAGTGAAAACCGATAGAAAACCATGCTCAAACTTTTACCATACTCAAAACCATACTTTTTGCAAACAAGTACGTCCGCTGTACAAACAAGCGCACTATGGGAAGAACTCCTTATCCTCTCTTACCCCTGTTTCTCGACAATGACGCCAGCTTCATCGTCCTGTCTGATGACGGTCCTAAGCAGGACTCCAGCCATCTGGACACTAGCCCTCTTAAGTATCCTGGCACTCTTGCGCCCCTCCCACACAAACACAGCCGTCTGTGCATCCAGGATACACACACTGCGGGGGTCCAGCTGGCTCTCGTTTAAGGACCACGAAGTCTGCTCCACTGTTAACAGAATATCACGTTAACAAGGATTATATATGAAAAAAGCGCTTATTCTTACTACCGATAATTGAACTCAGCCACTCAATATTTATTTGGTTAGATCACTACATCAATACAGCAATCAATACGTTCAAACTGAACGGTTATCAATTCGATAAAGTACATAATTTCATCTTCGTTTTAATTTTCCCGGGATATTAAAAATTGACTATTTACCTTGACTGAGCTCAAAATATTTGCCTCCATCAACTTGTTTGATGTGTACATTGTACAAGTTAGGCTTCTTTATGGTGTTGAGATCCAGCCATTCGCTGGGTTTGAATGTAAACCTGAAGCAAAAAGTTATCAGCTAAAATCACTCGGAAAAGTTCATCTTAGAAAAGGGTAATCAAAAATAATTGGAGGAACATAACTGACTAACGTCCGGCAAATTTCTCTCAAACAACCAGCGAGCGGTTGGCTTCGTTAGTAGCCAGCTGCCGGTTGGGGATGTTAGAATTAAGTGGGGGGGGGGAGAGCGAACACTAAATCACGTTCAGCTAAATTTACCTGAAAAAAAAAACACTCGAATTAACCTGAGTCGTTCAGGCAAATTATTCCCACTCGAACTAAATTTACCCGCAATTTACCTGAAAAATTTAAGCGACAATTGAAAAACTTTCACCACAAGTTGCCTCAAATTAACCTGAAAAGCCGCCTTGAAAGATCAGGTATATTTTCGGAAGCAATCGGAACCATGATAAAAGCACCAGTTTGGGTGCAAAAACCACAAAAAATGACCTTTTCACCATAAATTTAGGCCTTCCAAAAAAGGTCAAAACTATAAGCACTTGAAAAACAACTAAAAACAGCTTAGAACTTCTCAGGAAACTTAACGCCCGCTGAGGGCTACCTGTTTATCCCGTTTTAAAAGTTCAAAGTCATAGAAAAATTTTTGAACACATCTTACAAAAAAGATAGCCGGACAACTCCAGAACTACAATTCAAAGAATTTCAAATGACTAAACAAAAAATAGACATAGAATGGACTATCACTTGATTGGGAAAACTATTTAGAAAAAATCCAAACCAAAAGTTGGAAAACAGTAGAAAAGAAAGCGAAAATACCGCATGTACCACGCGCTTTTCCACTACACTTCCTGTTTCGACGTGATCAAAATCATCTTTTCAATTCGACCTCAAAAATCATGAGTGAACAGATCTTGAAAGAGACAGCGCCCCAATATAATTCGAATTCTTTGATTCAAAAAACCAAGAGAGGCCCGATATTAGCTAGAGCTGTCGTTGTGCCGCTGCTAAAAGCATATCGGGCAAATTGCAGGAAACTAGCAACCTGTTAAGCAGCTTGAGGCACGATGGGGTTGAAACGGAACACGGAAAAACAAGAGATAGAAAATAACAGAAATTTTCTAAGTCTCAAATTGTTCTTATTTGTTATGCAAATTCCTCATACTCGGTTAGATTCCAAAATTACACTTGATTCAGCTTTTAACTTACGGCTATTAAGCAGAACACCAATGTCAGCTAAAACCTGCAGTTATACACTTAGCAACTAAAAAACTCATATTTAACTTAGTGGGGGGACTGAGCGAACACTAAATCAAGTTCAGCTAAAATTACCTGAAAAAAAAAACACCCCGAATTTACCTGAATCCTTCAGGCAAATTGTTCCAACTGGAACTAAACTTACATGTAATTTACCAGAAAAATTCAGGCGACAATTCCTGAACTTTTACCTGAAGATGCCTCAAAATAACCTGAAAAAATGACCTTGAAAGTTCGGGTATATTTTTGGAACCATGAGAAAACGAACCAGTTTGGGCGCAAAAACTACAAAAAGTGACCTTTTCACCATAAATTCAGGCCTTCCGAGAAAGTTCAAAACTATAAGCACTTGAAAAACTACTAAAACCAGCTGATGAATTCTCACGAAACTTAGCGCCCGCTCAGGGTTACCTGTTTATCCCGTTTTGAAAGAAGCTTAAAAACATAAAAATTTTTGAACAAATCATACAAAAAAGATAGCAGGACAACTCCAGAACTACAATCCAAAGAATTTCCAATGACCGAACAAAAAATAACATAGAATGGACTACCACTTGACTAGTACAACTAAGAAAAAAATCCAACCCGAAAAATGGAAAACAAAAAAAAATCGAAGCAAAAAGGCCGCATGTTAACAAAAAATCTCTAGCGAGAAACGAATTTTGGTTCATAGACCGACTTCTCTCTACTTCATTAGATTGAAAGAATTTAACGCAGCAAAACCTCGGGCTTTTCCACTCCACTTCCTGTTTCGGCGTGATCAAAAGCATGAAAAATGTGACTCGTGTAATACGAAGAACGAGATAAATAGATCAAGCAAAATAAAAATAACTTAGGAGGAGCAGTCTTGAAAAACACTTCATGAAACACAACAAATCAGCCTTCTTAAAAGAACAACCACTGATGACAAACAAAACACCAAGGCGTGAACTAAATTAAATACAATACTACATAAATAAAAAAAAAGTGATTTTGTTCATTATTGGAAAATAGTGCTACTGAAGTCATTATTCCTAACAACGTCAATCTAAAGCCTTTTACACAAGCAGTTTAGTCAGCAGAAACTAATTTCTGCCAACACAAGCATTTGGCAAAACGATTTTTAAGAACTTCATTGAAAATAAGTGCAATCAAAGTCACCATAAATTTTTTCACCATAAATTTAGGCCTTCCAAAAAAGTTCAAAACTATAAGCACTTGAAAAACAACTAAAAACAGCTTAGAACTTCTCAGGAAACTTAACGACCGCTGAAGGCTACCTGTTTATCCCGTTTTAAAAGTTCAAAGTCATAGAAAAATTTTTGAACACATCTTACAAAAAAGATAGCAGGAGAACTCCAGAACTACAATTCAAAGAATTTCAAATGACTAAACAAAAAATAGACATAGAATGGACTATCACTTGATTGGGAAAACTATTTAGAAAAAATCCAAACCAAAAGTTGGAAAACAGTAGAAAAGAAAGCGAAAATACCGCATGTACCACGCGCTTTTCCACTACACTTCCTGTTTCGACGTGATCAAAATCATCTTTTCAATTCGACCTCAAAAATCATGAGTGAACAGATCTTGAAAGAGACAGCGCCCCAATATAATTCGAATTCTTTGATTCAAAAAACCAAGAGAGGCCCGATATTAGCTAGAGCTGTCGTTGTGCCGCTGCTAAAAGCATATCGGGCAAATTGCAGGAAACTAGCAACCTGTTAAGCAGCTTGAGGCACGATGGGGTTGAAACGGAACACGGAAAAACAAGAGATAGAAAATAACAGAAATTTTCTAAGTCTCAAATTGTTCTTATTTGTTATGCAAATTCCTCATACTCGGTTAGATTCCAAAATTACACTTGATTCAGCTTTTAACTTACGGCTATTAAGCAGAACACCAATGTCAGCTAAAACCTGCAGTTATACACTTAGCAACTAAAAAACTCATATTTAACTTAGTGGGGGGACTGAGCGAACACTAAATCAAGTTCAGCTAAAATTACCTGAAAAAAAAAACACCCCGAATTTACCTGAATCCTTCAGGCAAATTGTTCCAACTGGAACTAAACTTACATGTAATTTACCAGAAAAATTCAGGCGACAATTCCTGAACTTTTACCTGAAGATGCCTCAAAATAACCTGAAAAAATGACCTTGAAAGTTCGGGTATATTTTTGGAACCATGAGAAAACGAACCAGTTTGGGCGCAAAAACTACAAAAAGTGACCTTTTCACCATAAATTCAGGCCTTCCGAGAAAGTTCAAAACTATAAGCACTTGAAAAACTACTAAAACCAGCTGATGAATTCTCACGAAACTTAGCGCCCGCTCAGGGTTACCTGTTTATCCCGTTTTGAAAGAAGCTTAAAAACATAAAAATTTTTGAACAAATCATACAAAAAAGATAGCAGGACAACTCCAGAACTACAATCCAAAGAATTTCCAATGACCGAACAAAAAATAACATAGAATGGACTACCACTTGACTAGTACAACTAAGAAAAAAATCCAACCCGAAAAATGGAAAACAAAAAAAAAATCGAAGCAAAAAGGCCGCATGTTAACAAAAAATCTCTAGCGAGAAACGAATTTTGGTTCATAGACCGACTTCTCTCTACTTCATTAGATTGAAAGAATTTAACGCAGCAAAACCTCGGGCTTTTCCACTCCACTTCCTGTTTCGGCGTGATCAAAAGCATGAAAAATGTGACTCGTGTAATACGAAGAACGAGATAAATAGATCAAGCAAAATAAAAATAACTTAGGAGGAGCAGTCTTGAAAAACACTTCATGAAACACAACAAATCAGCCTTCTTAAAAGAACAACCACTGATGACAAACAAAACACCATGGCGTGAACTAAATTAAATACAATACTACATAAATAAAAAAAAAGTGATTTTGTTCATTATTGGAAAATAGTGCTACTGAAGTCATTATTCCTAACAACGTCAATCTAAAGCCTTTTACACAAGCAGTTTAGTCAGCAGAAACTAATTTCTGCCAACACAAGCATTTGGCAAAACGATTTTTAAGAACTTCATTGAAAATAAGTGCAATCAAAGTCACCATAAATTTTTTCACCATAAATTTAGGCCTTCCAAAAAAGTTCAAAACTATAAGCACTTGAAAAACAACTAAAAACAGCTTAGAACTTCTCAGGAAACTTAACGACCGCTGAAGGCTACCTGTTTATCCCGTTTTAAAAGTTCAAAGTCATAGAAAAATTTTTGAACACATCTTACAAAAAAGATAGCAGGACAACTCCAGAACTACAATTCAAAGAATTTCAAATGACTAAACAAAAAATAGACATAGAATGGACTATCACTTGATTGGGAAAACTATTTAGAAAAAATCCAAACCAAAAGTTGGAAAACAGTAGAAAAGAAAGCGAAAATACCGCATGTACCACGCGCTTTTCCACTACACTTCCTGTTTCGACGTGATCAAAATCATCTTTTCAATTCGACCTCAAAAATCATGAGTGAACAGATCTTGAAAGAGACAGCGCCCCAATATAATTCGAATTCTTTGATTCAAAAAACCAAGAGAGGCCCGATATTAGCTAGAGCTGTCGTTGTGCCGCTGCTAAAAGCATATCGGGCAAATTGCAGGAAACTAGCAACCTGTTAAGCAGCTTGAGGCACGATGGGGTTGAAACGGAACACGGAAAAACAAGAGATAGAAAATAACAGAAATTTTCTAAGTCTCAAATTGTTCTTATTTGTTATGCAAATTCCTCATACTCGGTTAGATTCCAAAATTACACTTGATTCAGCTTTTAACTTACGGCTATTAAGCTGAACACCAATGTCAGCTAAAACCTGCAGTTATACACTTAGCAACTAAAAAACTCATATTTAACTTAGTGGGGGGACTGAGCGAACACTAAATCAAGTTCAGCTAAAATTACCTGAAAAAAAAACGCCCCGAATTTACCTGAATCCTTCAGGCAAATTGTTCCAACTGGAACTAAACTTACATGTAATTTACCAGAAAAATTCAGGCGACAATTCCTGAACTTTCACCTGAAGATGCCTCAAAATAACCTGAAAAAATGACCTTGAAAGTTCGGGTATATTTTTGGAACCATGAGAAAACGAACCAGTTTGGGCGCAAAAACTACAAAAAGTGACCTTTTCACCATAAATTCAGGCCTTCCGAGAAAGTTCAAAACTATAAGCACTTGAAAAACTACTAAAACCAGCTGATGAATTCTCACGAAACTTAGCGCCCGCTCAGGGTTACCTGTTTATCCCGTTTTGAAAGAAGCTTAAAAACATAGAAAAATTTTTGAACACATCATACAAAAAAGATAGCAGGACAACTCCAGAACTACAATCCAAAGAATTTCCAATGACCGAACAAAAAATAACATAGAATGGACTACCACTTGACTAGTACAACTAAGAAAAAAATCCAACCCGAAAAATGGAAAACAAAAAAAAATCGAAGCAAAAAGGCCGCATGTTAACAAAAAATCTCTAGCGAGAAACGAATTTTGGTTCATAGACCGACTTCTCTCTACTTCATTAGATTGAAAGAATTTAACGCAGCAAAACCTCGGGCTTTTCCACTCCACTTCCTGTTTCGGCGTGATCAAAAGCATGAAAAATGTGACTCGTGTAATACGAAGAACGAGATAAATAGATCAAGCAAAATAAAAATAACTTAGGAGGAGCAGTCTTGAAAAACACTTCATGAAACACAACAATTCAGCCTTCTTAAAAGAACAACCACTGATGACAAACAAAACACCAAGGCGTGAACTAAATTAAATACAATACTACATAAATAAAAAAAAAGTGATTTTGTTCATTATTGGAAAATAGTGCTACTGAAGTCATTATTCCTAACAACGTCAATCTAAAGCCTTTTACACAAGCAGTTTAGTCAGCAGAAACTAATTTCTGCCAACACAAGCATTTGGCAAAACGATTTTTAAGAACTTCATTGAAAATAAGTGCAATCAAAGTCAACTAACAAGTAACTAAAACTTAAATTCTTCAAATCTATTGCACTATCTATCAACGGAAAAAAATATTACCATTAAGGAAAAACGCAGAAAACACTTGAAAGAAGTAGCAACAAGTTCTGCCACAATGAAAAGTTCAAAAACAGTCGAAATTAAATAGTGTCGCAGACAATTAAACTGTTATCTAAAACTCTAAACTATTATCTAAAACTCTATTACATAGATCGTTAAACCTAATTGGCGAGAAAATGGGACCTGTCAATAATGAGACCGAACGACGGGACAACGAACACAAAACGGTCAATCCAAAAAAATCTTGACTGGTTTATGAAAACAGGTCTTGTCAAAATTGTTAAAACCTGTGGTTTTAAACTTAGAAACTAAAAAAACTCAAGTATTCCAAACAATTAAAGCCAATGGGACCTATTAGAAATTAGATTAAGTGACAGAAAAAAAAACAAAAAATGTGCAAAATCCGAAAACTGATTTTTAAAAACAAGTGTCAAAAAACAAGTATTTAAATTGATTAGATGGGACACATATGAGAGCTGGTCATTTTGAGACCAGGTGACAGAATAGCAAAACATATATAGCCGGCAAATTGCCGGAAAATAGCTACCACTGTCACGCTTGACGCGCATCGGGATTGAAACCGAAGAAAAAAGAAAGAGCAGAAATTGACAGAAGTTTCAAAAACTGTTTCAATTCGGTGTGCAGTTTCGGCGAGATACTATGAAACTTATGTCCGCTAGCAATTGCTATAATGAAAGTTGACAACCTAATGCAGTCCACTTCCTGTTTCGGTGTGATCAAAAGCATGAAAATTGACTCGTGTAATACGAAGAACGAGATAAATAGATCAAGCAAAATAAAAATAACTTAGGAGCAGTCTTGAAAAACACTTCATGAAACAACAAATTAGCCTTCTTAAAAGAACAACCACTGATGACAAACAAAATAAATACTAAGGCGTGAACTAAATTAAATAAAATACTACATAAATCGAAAAAAAGTGATTTTATTTGTTCATTATTGGAAAATAGTGCTATTGAAGTCATTATTCCTAACAACGTCAATCTAAAGCCTTTTACACAAGCAGTTTAGTCAGCAGAAACTAACTTTTGCCAACTCAAGCATTTGGAAAAAACGATTTTTAAAGGACTTCATTGAAGTGCAATCAAAGTCAACTAACACGCTACTGAAACTTAAACTCTTCAAATCTATTACACTATCTATCAACGGAAATAAAATACTACCATTAAGGAAAAATGCAGAAAAAAGGGAAATCTTGAAAGAAGTAGCAACAAGTTTTGCCACAATGAAAAGTTCATAAACAGTCGAAAACAAAAAGTGTCGCACACAATTAAACTATTATCTTAAACTGTAAACTATTATCTAAAACTCTATTATATAGATCCAATTAAGCCTAATTGGCGAGAAAATGGGACCTGTCAATAATGAGACCAAACGACGGGACAACGAACACAAAACGGTCAATCCAAAAAAATCTTGACTGGTTTATGAAAACAGGTCTTGTCAAAATTGTTAAAACCTGTGGTTTTAAACATAGAAACTAAAAAAACTCAAGTATTCCAAACAATTAAAGCCAATGGGACCTATTAGAAATTAGATTAAGTGACAGAAAAAAAAAACAAAAAATGTGCAAAGTCCGAAAACTGATTTTTAAAAACAAGTGTCAAAAAACAAGTATTTAAATTGATTAGATGGGACACATATGAGAGCTGGTCATTTTGAGACCAGGTGACAGAATAACAAAACATATATAGCCGGCAAATTGCCGGAAAATAGCTACCACTGTCACGCTTGACGCGCATCGGGATTGAAACCGAAGAAAAAAGAAAGAGCAGAAATTGACAGAAGTTTCAAAAACTGTTTCAATTCGGTGTGTAGTTTCGGCGAGATACTATGAAACTTATGTCCGCTAGCAATTGCTATAATGAAAGTTGACAACCTAATGCAGTCCACTTCGTTTCGGTGTGTTCAAAAGCATGAAAACTGTGACTCGTGTAATACGAAGAACGAGATAAATAGATCAAGCAAAATAAAAATAACTTAGGAGCAGTCTTGAAAAACACTTCATGAAACACGACAAATTAGCCTTCTTAAAAGAACAACCACTGATGACAAACAAAAAATACTAAGGCGTGAACTAAATTAAATAAAATACTACATAAATCGAAAAAAAAGTGATTTTATTTGTTCATTATTGGAAAATAGTGCTATTGAAGTCATTATTCCTAACAACGTCAATCTTAAGCCTTTTACACAAGCAGTTTAGTCAGCAGAAACTAACTTTTGCCAACTCAAGCATTTGGAAAAAACGATTTTTAAAGAACTTCACTGAAGTGCAATCAAAGTCAACTAACACGCTACTGAAACTTAAACTCTTCAAATCTATTACACTATCTATCAACGGAAATAAAATACTACTATTAAGGAAAAATGCAGAAAAAAGGGAAATCTTGAAAGAAGTAGCAACAAGTTTTGCCACAATGAAAAGTTCATAAACAGTCGAAAACAAATAGTGTCGCAGACAATTAAACTATTATCTTAAACTGTAAACTATTACCTAAAACTTTATTATATAGATCCAATTAAGCCTAAATGGCGAGAAAATGGGACCTGTCAATAATGAGACCAAACGACGGGACAGCGAACACAAAACGGTCAATCCAAAAAAATCTTGACTGGTTTATTAAAACAGGTCTTGTCAAAATTGTTAAAACCTGTGTTTAAATTTAGAAACTAAAAAAAACTCAAGTATTCCCAACAATTAAAGCCAATGGGACCTAATAGAAATAAGATTAAGTGACAGAACAAAAAAACACAAAAAGGTGCAAATTCCAAAACGTGATTTTTAAAAACATGTGTCAAAAAACAAGTATTTAAATTGATTAAATGGGACACATATGAGAGCCGGTCATTTCGAGACCAGGTGACAGAATAACAAAACATAGCTAGCCGGCAAATAGCTACCACTGTCACGCTTGACACGCATCAGGATTGAAACCGAAGAAAGAAGAGCAGAAATTGACAAGTTTCAAAAACTGTTTCAAATCGGTGTGCAGTTTCGGCGAGATTCTATGAAACTCATCTCCGCTAGCAATTGCCATAATGAAAGCTGATAACCTAAAGCAGTATGACTTAATGACCGGGGTTTATCCGTTTATCTCGTTTCTTTCGATGTGGATCTTTTGACATTGACCGTATTCACTACATTGCATAACTCAATGCGTGAAAAAACATTCTCTTAAAAGAGTGAGTGAAGTAATTCACGCGTCAAAAGTGAAAATCAAATAATGTGCTCACAATCTTAAGTGGAAAAAAGAGGAGAGCGCCTAAATAAACGCTACATATTTTGATCTTTTTTCATTTTCCCAAGATATTAAAAATTGAGTTATTTACCTTGACTGAGCTCTAAACATTTGCCTCTATCAATTTGTTTGAATCAAGTTCAGCTTAATTTTCCTGGAAAACACCCGAGATTACCTGAATCGTATAGACAAATTGTTCCCACTTGAACTAAAATTGAAGGCACATTGGGATTGGAAAGAAACACACAAAAAAAGAAAAGCTGTCAGAAATTTTCTAAGTCTCAAATTGTTCTTATTTGTTGTGCAAATTCCTCATATTCAGTTAGATTCGATAATTATACTTGATTCAGCTTCTAAACTTACGGCTATTAAGCTTAACACTAATGCAAGCTAGCAATCGCTTTAATGAATTTTGATAAACTAATGCACTATGACTTAATGACCGGGCTTTATATGTTTATCCCCTTTGATTTGATTTTGCTCTTCTGACTTTGACCGTATTCACTACATTACGTGATTCAATTAGTGGACGAATTTTCAATCCATTCAGTTGAAAGGGTGATGTGAGTCAGAAATCAAGCAAGAAAATTGTGACTTGTGTAAAACGAAGAACGAGATAAAAAGTCGAGCGAATTGCAAAAAAAAAGATAGCAGGACCAGTCCTGAAAAACAATTCAAAAAACAAAGCAACTGATGACAACAAGATTAGCCTCTTTAGTAACTGATAGCAAACAAAACAAATACCAAGGCGTAAACTAAATTCAATAAATTACTACAAGAATTGAAAAATTGATTTTAATGTTCATTTCAGAAAATAGATATTGTTTATTTTTGGTTTTATTTGTTCGTTCTTAGAAAAAAGTGCTATCAAAGTTAATATTCCTAACAATGTTAATCTAAAGTTTTTTACACAATTGGAGTTTAGGCAGCAGAAACTAATTTTGTAGAAAAACTTTGGTTAAAAGAAGGACAACACAACCATTTGACCATAAAATCAAAAAATGAAAAAACAGTAAAAACCGAAGTGAAATTGCCGCATGTGAACAAAAAACCACTGGCGAGAAAGCCAATTTTTGTTCAAACACCGTTTTCTCACTCTACTTTAAAATTAGAGCGATAAAAATTTCACGCCGCAAAACTACTCGCTTTTTCGCTCCATTTCCTGTTTCGGCATGTCCAATTTGACTCCAAAAATCTTGAAAATGTGTGAACAGATCTTTAAAAAAACATAGCCGGAAGAATTCCGGAAAAGACTCGAAGTGAAAATCAACCTAAATGCCCCCCAACTACTCATCACACAAAACGCGCCTCCACTAATTTAGGATTATCTTGAAACAAAACCGTAATACAAAAAAGTAAAAAAAAACATCAAATCTATTTAAAAATATGTTAAAAAAGTAATCAAATTTTGTCATAGCTTGAGGTCCCGAATCAACTATCTCTGCTAAAATTACTTCGTCAACACATTTAGTTCCTACTTAAACCACCCATGAGAGTTTTTTAAAATACTTGAAGCCAAATCATGAAAAAAATAAGCTCTTAAAAACAACTTTGACTAAAAACTGGAAAAAGTTTACAAATTTTTTAATATTACAAAAGCAATTAAAATCAAAGAAAAATTCTTTCCAGCCAATAGGGTACCCAAATGCTCGCAAAACAATAGGAAAACCATAATAGTCTAAGAAATTTGTCTAGGTCCAGAAAAAACGAAAAACTGCAAAAAATTTTAAAAAATAGTTCCAATTTTCGAAATTTTTCGTCATATTTTTCAACAAAAAAAACTTTATATCAACAAAATTGTATCTACTTGTAAACTAAAAATTGCTCAAGTAATAGGAGTCTTTTCAGTGCTCATTTGAGGCACAAAAAACAAGTCCAAAAATCATCAAAATACATGAAAAACCACTGAATTAGCATAAAAATTAAATAAACTAGCAGGCCCGCAAACGCATCACCAGAAAATCATTTAAAAGATAGAAGGTTAACATATTTATTGGATTTTTTTGCACCACCTGCGGCTGGAACCTATGCACCTCGTTCAAAAGCAATAGGTATTACGTTTCGTCACCGATGTGCTTGGTTTGAGTATATTACCCTATATGCCAACAATTTTTTTGTTCAACCACGTTTTCTGCTTTAACATTTTGCATAATTAAGGAGCGCTAAGACTTGTACAGATAATGATGTTCTGCATGGTGGCATAGTGTAACTCATGTTCTACGTTAGGTTGCATGTATGAGGAGCGTTTATAACATGCGATGAAACGCAGCTTAAACATACAAAAGAGATAAGAAAGAAACGAAAGAGAAAAGACAGAGGAAAGAGAAAACGAGCGCAGAAAAAAAGAACAAGAAAGAGATAAACAAAAGAGAAAAGGAGAGAAAATAGAAAAAAACAGAGCAGAAGAGAAAAGACGGAGAAAAGAAACAAAAAAAGACAAATGAAAGTGGGAAAACAGAAAAACAAACGGAAGAAGCAAGACAGAAAAGAACGAGGAAAGAGAGTAAAGAGAGAAAAAATCGAGAAACGAAAGACAGAAATGATAGAAAAGAAAAGCAAAAAAGAGAAAAGCAAAAAAGAAAATAGAGAAAAGCGAGAGAAAAGGAGAGAAGACAGACAAAAAGAAAAGCACAAAAAGAACACAAGAGAAATGAAATAGAAAAACAAAAAAGCGGAAAGACACAGAGAAAAGCAAAAAGAAAAGTAAAGCAAAGAAAAGAGAAGAAAGAGAGAAAAGAGAAAAAAAGGAGAAAATAGACAGGAAAAAAATACGAGAAAAAGACGAAAAAAAGAAGAAACAACAGAAATAAGAAAGGCAAAAAGAACAGAAAAAAAAGAGAAAAGAAAGAGAGAGACAAGAGAGACGAAAACGACAGAGAGAAAAGAGAAAAGCAAGACAAAACCGAGGGATAAAAGAAAAGCAGAAAAGAAAAAACGCGAGAGAAAGGAAAAACAGAAAAGAGAAAAGAACAACAATCTAAACAAAAAATGAAGGATAGGAACCAAAGGAACAAAAGAGAGAAGAATGAGAAATAAAGGCAAAAAAAAAGAACAGAAGAGAAAAAGAGAAAAGAATGAAAAAGTTGAGAAAAAGAAACAAAAAGAAAAAGGCAGAAAAAAACGAGAAAAGTAAGGAAGAGAAAAGCAAGTGAGAGAAGAAAGACAGAAAAACAAAAAAAAAGCAAGAGATAAAAAGAAGGAAAGAAGAGAAAAAAACAGAGAAAAAAGGAAAAAAATAAGACAGAGAAGAAAAGGCAGACAAATGAAAAAGAAAATACAAAAAGGAGAAATTAAAGCGAAAATCAATTCAGAAAAGAAAAGAGAAAAGCAGGCGAAAAATGAAAGAAAATAAAAAGAAAGTCAGTAAAGAAGGAGATAGAGAAAAAAGGAACAATAGAAAAAAAAGGCGTAAAAGAACAAAAAAGAAAAAGAAAATGACTGAAACGAAGGACAGAAAAGAAAGTGAAAAGCAAGACAGAAAAGAGAGAAAACGAAGAAGGGCTGACAAGAAGAAAAACAAGAGATAAAGAAAACAACAATGGAAAGAGAAAATAGCAAAAAAACTAAAGAAAAAACCTAAAAGAGGAACGAGAGAGAAGCATGGGAGAGAAAGGTAAAAAACAAAAGAATTGAAAAAGAGAGAAAAGAAGGTGAAAAAGGAGAAAGTAAACAAAAAAAGAGAAGAAAGGCAGCAAAAGAAGAAAGGCAGAAAGACAAAAGCCAAAAAAACACAAAATAAAGAGGGCAGAGCAAAGAAATACAGAAACGAAAAAAGAGAGAAAACCAAGAGAGAAAAGAAAGAGAAAAAAAGACAGTAAAGAAAGAGCAAAGAAGATAAAAAAAGATAGTTGAAAGCGAAAGAGAAAGAAAGCGAAAAGAAGAGAAAAGGAGAGAAAAGGACAGAAAATATAGGTAGGTAGCTAAACGAAAAAAATAAAGACAAAGAATGTAAAGAAAGCCAGAAAAACAAATCAGAAAAGAAGAGAACAAAGAAAGCATAAAGACAAAAGCAAGAGAAAAAAGCAGAGAGAAAAGACAGAAAAGAAAGAAAAAGAAACGATACAGAGAACAGAGACAAAAGAGAAAGATAGAGAAAGAAGAAAGAGAAAAGACAGAAAAGGCAGAAGAAACACAGAACAGAAGGAGAAAAGCAAGAGAAAGAAGAAATGGAGAGGAAAGCGAAAAGAACAAAAAGAAAAAACCAAAGAGAAGGATTAGAAAGAAGGTCAAAAACGAACATTAAAAAGAAAAAAACAAAGAAGCAAAAGAAAGAAGAAAGGCAGAAAAAAGAACAGAGAAAAGAAACAACAGAAAAAAAGAAGAGAAAAGAAAGAGATAAAGAGAAAGACAAAAAGGAAAGAAAAAAAAGAGAAAAGAAAGCAAATAGAAAGAAAGAAGCAAAAGAGAAGAGAGATAGAAAAGAAAGAGAAAGGAACGAGAGAGAGGGAGAAAAGACAGAAAAAAACAGAAAAGAGAGATCACAGAAACTGAAAAAAGTACAAAGAAGATAAGGAGAGAAAACAAAGCAAGGAAAGCAAATCAGAAAAGAAAAAAAAAGAAAAACAAGATACAAATGGAGACAAAAAATACAAAAGAAAAAGAAGGAAACAATACAGAGAAAAGAGACAGAAATGAAAGATAGAGAAAGAAGAGAAAAGCAAGAAAGTTGAAAGGCAGAAGAAAGGCAGAAAAAAGGAGAAAAACAGCAATGAGAGCGACAAAACAAAAAAGAAGGCGATAAAAGCGGAAAAACAGAGAACAGAGAAAAGAGACCAAAGACAGAAAAGAAGGAAAAGCAAGATAAAAAAGAGAGGAAAGAGAGAAAAGCATGAGACCAAGGTAGAGAGAACAGAAAGAAAAGAATGAGAAAAAGAAACGATAAACAGAAAAAAGACAGAAGAGAAAGACAGAGGAAGAGAAACGAAAGAAATGCAGAGGAAACTCAGAACAGAAGAGAAAAGCAAGAGAAAGAAAAAACGGAAAAATGAAATCGAAAAGAAAGAAAAACTGAAAAAAAACGTAAGAGAAGAACAAAAGAGAGAAGGGTTAGAAAGAAAGGCGAAACAAAGAGAAACAAAAGAATAGAAGAAAAAGAGAAAAAAGAGACAAAAGAGAGCAGAAAGGCAGAAAGGAGAATAGAAAAGAGAAAAGAAACAAAAGAGAAGAAAGGCAGAAAGAAGAACAGAAAAGTGAATAGAAACAAAAGTGAAAAGAATAGAATAGAAAAGAAAGAGATCAAGAGAAAGACAGAAAGGAAAGAGAAAAGAGAGCGAAAAAAAGAAAAGCGAAAGAGAAGAGAGACATAAAAGAAAAAAATATGAAAGAGAGGGAGAGAGAGGAAAAAGAAAGAAAAAAAAGAGTAAAGAGAGAAGACAGAAACAAAAAAGTACAAAGACGGTAGAGAAAACAAAGCGAGAAAAGAAAATCAGAAAAGGAGAAAAGAAAACGAAGAGAAGCAGGATAAAAATGGAGAGAAAAAAGACAGAAAAGAAAGAAAAAAGAAACAATACAGAAAAAAAAAGAAATGAAAGATTGAAAAAGAAGAGAAAAGCAAGAAAACAAAAAGCAGAAGAAATGCAGAAAAAAGAAAAACAGAAAAGAGCGAGAAAAAAAGAAGAAACAGATAAAAGAAGGGCAGAAGAATAGAAAGAGAACAGAAAAAAGAGACAAAAGACAGAAAAAAGCGAGAAAGAGAGAAAAGCAAGAGAGAAAAGAAATAAACGAAAGAAAGGAAAAGCAGAAACGGACAGGAAAAAAGAGAAAGGAAAATAACGACTGTACCGAAAAGAAAAAGAGAAAGGAGAGAAGAGATAGAAAAATGAGAAAGACAAAAAAACTAAAGCGAGAAACGAGAGAGAAGAACAAAAGAGGGCACAAAGAATAAGAAAGGCAGAAAAAGAACAGAAAAGAAATCGAGGAAAGAAAAAGAAGAAAGGCACAAAAAAAGAAAAACAGAAATGAGAGCGAGAAAAAACAGAGATATAAAAGAAAGGCAGAAAAAGAAAAAAAGGAGAACAGAAAAGAGACGAAAGACGGAAAAGCAAGAGAGAAAAGAAAGAAACGAAAAAAGGAAAGGCAGAAAAGAAGGACAGAAAAAAAGAGAGACAGAAACGAAATACAGAAAAGAAAGAGAGAAGCGAACGAGAAGGGGAGAAACTGAAGAGAAACGAGAGAGAAGAACAAAAGACGGCGAAAGGAATCAGAAAGGCAGAAGAAAAGGAGAAAAGAAAGCGAGAAAAGAAAGACGGAAGAAAAAAGACAAAACAAAGACAAAAAAAAGACAGGAAAAACTTGAAAAGAGAGAGAAGCAAGACAGAAAAGCAAGAGATAAACCAAAGAGAGAAAAGCTACAAGAGACAAAACAGACCGAATAAAACTGGAAAAAAAAGAATAGAAGGAGAAAGGAAAGAAAAAGAAAGGAGAAAAGAAAGACAACAGAGAAAAACAACGAAGAAAAGAAGGGCAAAGAGATACAGAAAAAAGAAAAACGGAAAGAGAAAAGATATTCAGAAGAATACACAAAAAGAAATGCGAAAGAAAAGAAAGAGAAAAAAAAGCAGAAAAGGAGAGAAAATGGAAAGAGAAAATAAAGACAGAAAGGAAAGACAATAGAAAAAAGAAAAAAAGACATATAAAAGAGAGAAAAATCAGAAACGAAAGAAAGAAAAGACAAAGACAGCAAAGAGAGAAAAAGAGAAAATGAAAAGAAAAAAACGGTAGAGAAAAAAAGCAGAAGAAGAACAGAAAAAAAGACGAAAGACAGAAAAAAAAGAAAAGTAGGAGCGAAAAGAAAGAGAAAAGCATGAGAGAAAAGAAAGAAATAAAAAAATAAAGGCAGAAAAGAAGGACAGAAAAAAAAGAGGAAAGAGAATAAAGGAAGACAAACGAAAGACAGGAAAGGCAAAGAGGAAATACAGAAAAGAGAGAAACGCAAGAGAGAAAAGCACGAGATAAACGAAAGAGAAAAAAGAAAGAAGAGGACAGACAGAAAACAGAAAAAAGCGAATAGAAAGAGAAAAGAAAGAAACCAAAGGAGAAAAGAATGACAGAAACGAAAGACAGAAAAGAATGCGAGAAAGGAGACGGACGAGAACAAAACAAACGAAAAGGAAATGAATACAGAAAAGACAGAGGGAAAAACAGAAAAGAGAAAGAAAAGCAAGAGATAACCGAAAGAAAGGAAAGAAAGGAGACAATGGACAGACGGACGAAAACAGAAAAAAAGGAATAGAAAGAGAAAAAAAAGAAACAGATGGGAGAAAAAAACAGAAAAGAAAGAGAAAAGCAAGAGAAAAAAGATAGACAGAAAAAAAAACACAGGAAGGAACGACAGAAAAGGACCAGGCAAAAGAACAAAAACAAAGAAAAAAGATACGAGAAACTAAAGAGAAGCGGAAGAGGAACAAAGAGAAATAATGAGAAAAAGAAAGACATAAAAAGAACACAAGCAAGAGAGAAAAAGAAAGGAAAGAAAAGTAAAAGACAGTAAGAAAAAGTAAAAAAAAATGACAGAAAAAGATTACAGAAAAGAAGGAAAGAAAAGCCAAATAAAGGAAGGGAAAGGGAGAAAGAGCGAAAGAGGAAATACAGAAAGAAAAACGAAAGAGAAAAGCAAGAGAAAACGGAGACACAAGAAAGCAACAGAGAAAAGCACGACAGAAAAGAAAGAGAATCCAAAGAAAAACAGAAAGAAAAAAGATGCAAGAAACTAAAGAGAAGTGGAAGAGGAGCAAAGAGAAAAAAGAATCAGAAAAAAAGAGACATATAAAAAAACAGAAAAGAAAGAGAGAAAATAAAGATAAAAAAAAAGACAGAAAAGGAATACAGAATAGAAAGAAAGCAAAGAGGGGGAGAAGCGAAAGAAATGCAGAGGAAACTCAGAACAGAAGAGAAAAGCAAGAGAAAGAAAAAACGGAAAAAGGAAATCGAAAAGAAAGAAAAACTGAAAAAAAAAACGTAGGAGAAGAACAAAAGAGAGAAGGGTTAGAAAGAAAGGCGAAACAAAGAGAAACAAAAGAATAGAAGAAAAAGAGAAAAAAGAGACAAAAGAGAGCAGAAAGGCAGAAAAAAGAATAGAAAAGAGAAAAGAAACAAAAGAGAAGAAAGGCAGAAAGAAGAACAGAAAAGTGAAAAGAAAAAAAAGTGAAAAGAATAGAATAGAAAAGAAAGAGATCAAGAGAAAGACAGAAAGGAAAGAGAAAAGAAAGCGAAAAAAAAGAAAAGCGAAAGAGAAGAGAGACAGAAAAGAAAGAAAAATGAAAGAGAGAGAGAGAGAGAGAGAGAGAGGAGAGGAAAAAGAAAAAAAAGAGTAAAGAGAGAAGACAGAAACAAAAAAGTACAAAGACGGTAGAGAAAACAAAGCGAGAAAAGAAAATCAGAAAAGGAGAAAAGAAAACGAAGAGAAGCAGGATAAAATTGGAGAGAAAAAAGACAGAAAAGAAAGAAAAAAGAACAGAAAAGAAAGAAAAAAGAAACAATACAGAAAAAAAAAGAAATGAAAGATTGAAAAAGAAGAGAAAAGCAAGAAAACAAAAAGCAGAAGAAATGCAGAAAAAAGAAAAACAGAAAAGAAAGAAGAAACAGATAAAAGAAGGGCAGAAGAATAGAAAGAGAACAGAAAAAAGAGACAAAAGACAGAAAAAAGCGAGAAAGAGAGAAAAGCAAGAGAGAAAAGAAATAAACGAAAGAAAGGAAAAGCAGAAACGGACAGGAAAAAAGAGAAAGGAAAATAACGACTGTACCGAAAAGAAAAAGAGAAAGGGGAGAAGAGATAGAAAAATGAGAAAGACAAAAAAACTAAAGCGAGAAACGAGAGAGAAGAACAAAAGAGGGCAAAAAGAATAAGAAAGGCAGAAAAAAGAACAGAAAAGAAATCGAGGAAAGAAAAAGAAGAAAGGCACAAAAAAAGAAAAACAGAAATGAGAGCGAGAAAAAACAAGAGAGATATAAAAGAAAGGCAGAAAAAGAAAAAAAGGAGAACAGAAAAGAGACGAAAGACGGAAAAGCAAGAGAGAAAAGAAAGAAACGAAAAAAGGAAAGGCAGAAAAGAAGGACAGAAAAAAAAGAGAGACAGAAACGAAATACAGAAAAGAAAGAGAGAAGCGAACGAGAAGGGGAGAAACTGAAGAGAAACGAGAGAGAAGAACAAAAGACGGCGAAAGGAATCAGAAAGGCAGAAGAAAAGGAGAAAAGAAAGCGAGAAAAGAAAGACGGAAGAAAAAAAGACAAAACAAAGACAAAAAAAGACAGGAAAAACTTGAAAAGAGAGAGAAGCAAGACAGAAAAGCAAGAGATAAACCAAAGAGAGAAAAGCTACAAGAGAAAAAACAGACCGAATAAAACTGGAAAAAAAAGAATAGAAGGAGAAAGGAAAGAAAAAGAAAGGAGAAAGGAAAGACAACAGAGAAAAACAACGAAGAAAAGAAGGGCAAAGAGATACAGAAAAAAGAAAAACGGAAAGAGAAAAGATATTCAGAAGAATACACAAAAAGAAATGCGAAAGAACAGAAAGAGAAAAAAAAGCAGAAAAGGAGAGAAAATTGAAAGAGAAAATAAAGACAGAAAGGAAAGACAATAGAAAAAAGAAAAAAGACATATAAAAGAGAGAAAAATCAGAAACGAAAGAAAGAAAAGACAAAGACAGCAAAGAGAGAAAAAGAGAAAATGAAAAGAAAAAAACGGTAGAGAAAAAAAGCAGAAAAGAAGAACAGAAAAAAAGACGAAAGACAGAAAAAAAAGAAAAGTAGGAGCGAAAAGAAAGAGAAAAGCATGAGAGAAAAGAAAGAAAAAAATAAAGGCAGAAAAGAAGGACAGAAAAAAAAGAGGAAAGAGAATAAAGGAAGACAAACGAAAGACAGGAAAGGCAAAGAGGAAATACAGAAAAGAGAGAAACGCAAGAGAGAAAAGCACGAGATAAACGAAAGAGAAAAAAGAAAGAAGAGGACAGACAGAAAACAGAAAAAAGCGAATAGAAAGAGAAAAGAAAGAAACCAAAGGAGAAAAGAATGACAGAAACGAAAGACAGAAAAGAATGCGAGAAAGGAGACGGACGAGAACAAAACAAACGAAAAGGAAATGAATACAGAAAAGACAGAGGGAAAAACAGAAAAGAGAAAGAAAAGCAAGAGATAACCGAAAGAAAGGAAAGAAAGGAGACAATGGACAGACGGACGAAAACAGAAAAAAAGGAATAGAAAGAGAAAAAAAAGAAACAGATGGGAGAAAAAAACAGAAAAGAAAGAGAAAAGCAAGAGAAAAAAGATAGACAGAAAAAAAAACACAGGAAGGAACGACAGAAAAGGACCAGGCAAAAGAACAAAAACAAAGAAAAAAGATACGAGAAACTAAAGAGAAGCGGAAGAGGAACAAAGAGAAATAATGAGAAAAAGAAAGACATAAAAAGAACACAAGCAAGAGAGAAAAAGAAAGGAAAGAAAAGTAAAAGACAGTAAGAAAAAGTAAAAAAAAATGACAGAAAAAGATTACAGAAAAGAAGGAAAGAAAAGCCAAATAAAGGAAGGGAAAGGGAGAAAGAGCGAAAGAGGAAATACAGAAAGAAAAACGAAAGAGAAAAGCAAGAGAAAACGGAGACACAAGAAAGCAACAGAGAAAAGCACGACAGAAAAGAAAGAGAATCCAAAGAAAAACAGAAAGAAAAAAGATGCAAGAAACTAAAGAGAAGTGGAAGAGGAGCAAAGAGAAAAAAGAATCAGAAAAAAAGAGACAGATAAAAAAAACAGAAAAGAAAGAGAGAAAAGAAAGATAGAAAAAAAGACAGAAAAGGAATACAGAATAGAAAGAAAGCAAAGAGGGGGAGAAGCGAAAGAAATGCAGAGGAAACTCAGAACAGAAGAGAAAAGCAAGAGAAAGAAAAAACGGAAAAAGGAAATCGAAAAGAAAGAAAAACTGAAAAAAAAACGTAGGAGAAGAACAAAAGAGAGAAGGGTTAGAAAGAAAGGCGAAACAAAGAGAAACAAAAGAATAGAAGAAAAGAGAAAAAAGAGACAAAAGAGAGCAGAAAGGCAGAAAAAAGAATAGAAAAGAGAAAAGAAACAAAAGAGAAGAAAGGCAGAAAGAAGAACAGAAAAGTGAAAAGAAAAAAAAGTGAAAAGAATAGAATAGAAAAGAAAGAGATCAAGAGAAAGACAGAAAGGAAAGAGAAAAGAAAGCGAAAAAAAAGAAAAGCGAAAGAGAAGAGAGACAGAAAAGAAAGAAAAATGAAAGAGAGAGAGAGAGAGAGAGAGAGAGAGAGAGAGGAGAGGAAAAAGAAAAAAAAGAGTAAAGAGAGAAGACAGAAACAAAAAAGTACAAAGACGGTAAAAGAAAGAGAAAAGCGAAAAAAAAACAAAGGAAAAAGGATGCGAGCAACTAAAGAGAAGCGGAAGAGGAACAAAGAGAAAATGAGAAAAAGAAAAAACAGAAAAGAAACAGACAAAAGAAACAGAAAGAAGACTGAAAAAGAGAGAAAAGACAGAGAAACGAAAGAGAAAAAACAGACAGGAAATACAGAAGAGAGAGAGAAAAAAAGAAAGAGATAAACAGAAGATACAAAAGAAAGAAGAGGACAGACAAACAGAAGAAAACAGTAAAAAAGCGAATAGAAAGAGAAAAGAAACAGAAGGGAGAAAAGAGACAGAAACGAAAGACAGAAATAAAAAAAGCAAGTAAAGAAAAACGGAAGAGAAAAAACAAGAGAAAGAGAAAAGAACAACACAAAAGACACAGAGGATACACAGAAAAGAGAATGAAAAGCCAGAGATAATCGAAAAAGAGAAAAGAAAGAAGAATAGACAGACAGACGAAAACAACAAAAAAATCGAATCAAAAGAGAAAAGATAGAAACAAGAGAGAAAAAGACAGAAAGGAAAAACAAAAAAAAGAAAAGCAAGAGAGAAAAGAAAGACAGAAAAAAAGCAAGACAGAAAAGCGAGACTTAAGAGAGAGAAAAGCAAAAGAGAAGAGCCGAAAGGAAAAAAAGATACGAGAAAGAAAAGACAAGCGGAAGAGGAACAAAAAAGAAAAAGAATGAGAAGAAAGACAGATAAAGCGAACAGAAAACAAAGAGAGAGAAACAGAGAAAAGATAGAAAAGAAAAAGACAAAAGAGAGAACAAACAGAAAAGGAGCACAGAAAAGAAAGAAAAGATAACGAGAGAGGGGAAGAAAAAAAGAGCGAAAGAGAAGAAATACAGAAAGAAAAAAACGAAAGAGAGAAAAGATAAAGAAGACAAAAGAAAGAGAAAGGAAATCGCATCAATCTTTGTTGAGAATTTAAAAACAAAATCTCGACCGTGTTGCACTTCTATCTAGGTAATTCAAATTTCTTTATCATTCTTTTATCATTTAAAAGGACAATTTTTCATCTTCGATTTCATTTCGGACTTTTTCTTAAAGAATCTTTATTCTGTCAATATCTGTGATGCATCGCAAATTTCATTCAAGGACTGTTTTCGTGTGACAAATTTTTCGGAGATGAAATGAATTTTTATAAGCAGGTTTTCAGTCATTGACCTATTTTTTCATCCCCAGTTTTTCGGTCGTTGACCTTTTTGGCACAGGCAGCTTTTCGGACATAGGCAGCTTTTTGGTCAATGACCTATTTTTGCACCCACGGCTAATCATTCATTGACCTTTACCGCATAGGTAGCTTTTAAGTCATTGACCTATTTCGGCATCCGCAGTTTTTCGGTCGTTGACCTTTTTGGCACAGGCAGCTTTTCGGACATTGGCAGGTTTTCGGTCAATGACCTATTTTTGCATCCACGGCTAATCAGTCATTGACCTTTACGGCATGTAGCAACAATGCATGCAAAACGATGTGGCGCATGGTGTTCAGTGGCTCTGTCGACGTTGAATTAATAGATGCTTAACAGAACGGGATTTAGCCTAGTGGTTTGCGAACGTTTTTATACCCTGATTGAACTCAACAGACCCCGGTTCGAATCCACCTCGCAGCGTTCAAAATCCATGCAAAACGCTAGACTACATGTTTAAGGGACGCTAAAACATGTGAAGATTAGGAGCTTAAACATGGTGACATAGCATTCGAGTTAGAATTAATATATAGATAGATTTCCAGAAACTTCAAACCAGTACCAATACCAGCCTAAAATTTGAAGAAAATCATAACCAAACCTCTTACCAAAAGAAAATTAAAAAAAAACTGCTTGAAAAGCCGCACGTGAACAAAAAATTTCGCTCGCTTACAGAATTTTTTTTTTCACACCTCAATTTCTCGCTCTCTAGAAAACAGCGATATGAACAAAAAACCACTCTCTTTTCGCTCCACTCTCCATTTTGTTCAGCAACAAAACCACTCCAAGTTTTTTCACGTGTTTCATTCCCCGCTTCAAAATTCACTCCAATAAAATTGATTAAAAAAGAGGACTTTTCCAATACTCCTCTTCGAGTCGTAAAAAGACAGCGCCCCAATACAATTCAAATTCTTTGAATTGTAAAAAAAATTAGGAGCGCTATAATAGTCGCCTGGAATTGCTGACGCGGCTATTAATAACATATTAACATTAAGGAAAACAATGGGGGAACACTTGACAGAAGTAGCACCAGTAGTACAAAAAGCTGACAGGGGTCTCTACGGGGGGAGGGGACACTATGTACTAAGATAGGGAATGCATAAAATGTCCTCCTAGAGCATAATTGAGTAAAGTATTTCCGTTATAGCATACATCTTTTAGTTTGCGGTACTATGCTCTCCTCTCAACATTCAATACACTGTTGAATACAAAAAACTGTTAGCTTGCATCAACTAGTAAACCAGGTGCTAGAAAAGGGTTATGAAAACTGGTATTCACGTTTCAGGTCTGTCAACAATTAGTCCCTTCCAAAACTGACTGGGTTCAGCCCCCTGTCGCACGACAAGCACTCGCCCACGACCCCTTCGTTCATTCTTGATTATCTTCTCTCCCAGCAGCTTTGCTTTGCTCAGCTTTGTCTTCGGAGTCTTGTTGCCAACCCACAGGAAAAGAGCACGTCCAATATCCAACATGAAGATGTACCTAACAAAAACAAAGATTTTAAACATTTAAGATTACAAGACTGCTTGTGCGAGTCCATACGTGGCATAAAAATGCCACCATAGATCAATTAAGAACAGCTGGAAAGTTGAATGAAGATGGAATATGCAATCGAGACAGTCAATTAAACCCCACAAGTCTCTCATTTAGCTCATGAACGTTTTTTGTTCCGACCTCAATTTTGGGGGTTGGAACGTAATGTCAGGCAATATCTAGTAATGTGTATATGTATGATGAAGCGGTAAGAGAGGAGAGAATATGAAACAAATATTCATTTTTATATAGCTTTGATATCAATAACAAAAATACGCTAAAATCACAGTTTTAACGATATTTTTCATAACGTTCAAAACAAAAAAAAGAACCACTTACCATAAAATTCCATTGAATAAAACAAAATATCAGGCATAAAATTGGTTAAAATAAACCATCCAAAACATTATGGAAATATTCTCGAATATTCTTATTGAGACAATATTTTTAAGCTCTTCGCGCATTTTCGAAATTTTTTGATTCAACTAAAAAAACATTTAGGTTGAAACAAGTGTTGAAGCAAGTAAGCGATGGTTTTGCGTTGTAGTACAGGAGTAACGTAATAATAATATGTTGAAGTATTAGGAATAGATAAAAAACAATCAGTTTTTCCTTAATACATCAAAATCTTTTTATTTTTGACTATAGGTCATGTAGTATCAAAATTTAGCCTAATTTTTTTTTCCTTTTCTGATGACAAAAAATCAATTTAAAAAAATAATTACCAAAGATTTATTAACCTTTGAAGTAGTAAAAAAATAACCATTGTCTACCCAATTTTGTGGTTTTTCTTTCTCACTATTTTCAAAAATATTAATTTGTTACTATAGGTTATGTTGTATTAAAATTTAGCTTAGGTTCCATTCTTTCCAATGAAATAAAATACAGACTTTATCAACAGATTCATCTATGTTATAAGTGATAAAAATGACTTAATAATATGGTTTTTCTTGAATAATTTCTTAAATATTAATTTAGGCTATTGGTTAAGTAAGAAATTTATCTTAGGTTTAACTCATTCTAATGATATAAAGTACGTTGAAAAAAAACTATCATCAAAGATTTACCAACGTTATAAGAGATCAAATAATTCTTCTATGTTACCATAATATTCTTGTTGTTCTATTTTATCTTCTAACCTATTTCCTCTGCCTTCTTTTTCCAGACAATTTAATTCTATTAGTGTTTCTAGTTTCTTCAAAGACACAGTCATAGCTTCGCTTAATTTATATTAAGACAATATTAGGTCAATTTTCGAATGTAAAATAAGCTAAGCTATGACTGGGTCTAACAATAAACTAGAAACACTAGTAGAATTAAGCAATCTAAAAAAGAAAGC
This sequence comes from Convolutriloba macropyga, assembly GCF_964194025.1. Taxonomy (NCBI): domain Eukaryota; kingdom Metazoa; phylum Xenacoelomorpha; order Acoela; family Convolutidae; genus Convolutriloba; species Convolutriloba macropyga. The sequence goes on from NC_134469.1 coordinate 32,930,222, forward strand.
AGAAACAGATTAGAGGATCTATAAAAACAACAAGATTATTATGGTAAAATAGAAGAATTATATGATCAGTTAACAAAAACATTAAATTCACAAATTGATGCACCAATAGAAAACAATAGAATATTAGATGAAGCTTTGACTAATGCAACATATGAACCAGCTTTTACCAAACCCAGATAAAAGATGATGGTAATCCAATTAGAATAACAATTGAAATGATAGGAGTTTTCTTAAGGGCAAATGCGCAAGGAAATTCTCAATTGGGGATATTAACAAAAAGAGGTATTGGTTAAAATAAAGTTCAAATTAATGATGCTCAAGCTCAATTATTACCAGCCGGATTCACAATAAGTGGCAAAGAAAACTTATTCACAGAAAAATGCATTTAATTTCTATGACGCATTAGTGTGAACCTGGATGATATAGAAACAGAAGAAGATAACAGCAGATTTCCGAAGAGATATAAATTGAGATTACAATAAGGGTGATATGAAAAGTAGAGGACTTGATGAAATAAAATAACTATTGAGTCCTATGGTTATAGCATATCCGTAGGACTCATGCTATCCGTATATTATGGCTTGATCAGCAAAGCTGCCACTACGTTGATGAGTCAAACTCCTTCGGTGATCAGTGAAACTGCTTCGGAGATTAACCCAAATGATTTGCAGGAAAATTAGAATTACTTATACTAGAAACCAAACCAGGATATGATGGATTATATGATGTGATGTTAATTGCCGAGCAACTATTATCAGCAAATGATGTTTCTCAATAACCTGATAAATTTGTTTTTAATTGTGGTAAATAGGCATTGCCACAACTTCGTTGATGAAACAACGTCAACTAGCTAAAGTGTTATTCTCCTCACAAATAAAAAAGGTCGAAAGAAAGAATACTACCATTAAATAAGGATGAAATATGGTGACCCAACTTAACTGATTAATCGTCTTTAGGCAAATACAATAATAATTTTTTATCTATAACTAATGGTTTTAAAACAGTTTTACTAGAAGGTAGAACAACTGAAAAATTATGGCTTGATAGAGGTAGTGAGTCCAATAATAAAACATTTAATTCTTTGCTTAAAGAACGTAACATTGAAATATACTCAACATACAGTGATTTCAAAGCAGTAATTATAATAGAGATTAAATCGAACATTATTACACAATTAATAGCCAATGTTTATAAAGGTTGATGCAATTGAATAAACATAAAAATACTAAACGATTCCATTGCACTAATATAATAATAACTTTCATAAAACACTAAAATGACGCCTGTTGATGTATCAAACAATCCACAAAAGGTTATGTATTGCTACTCCTAGCAAAACTACACTCAAACCTAATGTTGATTATGTCAGAAATGCTGATAAACGTACCATCTTTTCAAAAGGAAGTACATCTATTTGGAAGGGAATTATTGGCAATTGATGAAGTTCTAAAACACAACCACCAACTTATAAAATACAAGACATTAATGACAGTATTTTAGAGAATGGTTTTTCTGGCTCCATTCTTTTTGCTATGCTGCATGTATAATGAGCGCAAAATGGGCAGATTGGGAGCATAAATAGGTCAAGAGATGGAAAAAGAGAAAACGGAAATGAGCGAAAAAGGAAACAAAAAAAAGACATGCATTTTTTTCAGGCCTGGAAATAATGCATGTTTTTGCGCCCCCAACAAGGAACCGAACCCCTGTCTCTCGCTTAACGGCCGTAGGTCGTATCCCTTACGCTTCCAATGACTAATGCTTACGTCTATTGCCCATTCTACATCAATAAAATTTTGGTCAGTGGCTATTTGAATCGCTTGATTTTGCCATGAGCAGGCTCTATGAGCCCAAAAACATGCGCCAATTAGGAGAATAAATATGGCAGTATAGCGCGCCTCAGAACGCATGAATGACGCAAGAGTGCATGTTTTAGGACCATTAAAACATGACAAGGAGCACTGTTAAACATTGCGCTCAGGTGCGACTAAGTTTAAAAGAATAGATCAAAAAATAAACAAAGATAAGAAAACTGAAAGGAAACAGGAAAAAAGATAGTCAAAAGCGAATGAAAAACAAGAGCTAACCAACTTTTGTTGCATAGAAAACAATAGCAAATTTGGTCACCACCTCCAGCGCGAACTTGCACCCCTCGCTTAGCAGCCATAGGTCTCGTCCGTTACGCTACCAATGCCTATTGCATCTGTCTATTGCTTTTCCTACATCAGCAGTATTTTGGTCAATGGCTTTTTGACTCGTTTGTTTTTTCTCTGCTGCATGCTTAATAAGCGCAAAAAAATGTGCAGATTATCAGCCTCGATATGGCGGTAAACCGCATCTCAAAACGCATGTATTACACTAGACTCCATGTTTGAGGACCATTAAAACAAGCGATGGAAGCTCTGTTAAACAATTCCCTTCGAGTGCCACTGTAATTATAAAAGATATATAGAAGAATGAAAAAATTTTAACAAAAATATAAAAAGCATTACATAGATAGAGATATAAAGACAGACAAGAGTGGATGAAAAACAACGATGATCCAATTTTTGGGCCCAGAAAATGGTAGCCATTTTTCGCAACAACTTGAACGGCATATCATGCGCATTGCTATTGTCTCTAGTCATTGATGCATCAGCAATTCTGGACCATGGCGGTTGTGAGTCGTTTGAGCTCAGCCGCATAATTGATAAGCGCACAAAAATGTCTCGATTAGGAGCTTCAAATTGCTGTAAAACGCGTCTCAATAAGCATATATGACGCTGGGCTCCTTTTTAAAAGAAGCTCTTTTTTAGTGAAAATGGAAGCTCTGTTAAACCATTACGCTCAAAAGCGTTAAAGAGATAGAAAAAAGAAAGATATACAGACAGACAGGAGTGGATGAAAAACAACGATGAACCAATTTTTGAGAACAAAATGTTGTAGCCATTTTAGCACGAACTCGGCCACGACCCTCTCTTAACAGCCAGGTCATTTCCATTACGCTACTCATTCGCATTGCTATTGTCTCTTGCATTTTGTACATCAGCAAATGTTGGTCACTGGATTCATTGGCACTTCTTTTTGCAATGCGGAATGCTTAAAAAGCATAAAAACATGTGACGATTAGAAGCTTAAACATAACGAATTGGCGCGTCTGAAAACCCATATATTACTCTAGCCTCCTTGTTTATGGAACACTAACACATGTAGAGATAGGAGCGCTGTTAACAAATGCGCCCAAGATCGACTTAGATCGCCGCACAGAGGATTGGATGAAAAACCAACAACTATCCATTTCTTGGGCCAAGAATTTCGGAACCTCATTCGGTCACATACCCTTGTTTAACAATCATAGGTCTTATCCTCTACGCTAACGATGCGTATTGCTCTTGTATATTGAACGTTGTACATCGGCAAATTTCGGCCAAAAAATTTTGGCTGCTTTCTTTGCTATGCTGTATGCTTGATGTTCGCAAGAAAATGAGCAGATAAGAAGCGCAAACATGGAGTAATAGCGCGTCTCAAAACGCTCAAATGAGCTCAAATATTCCGCTAAGAAAAAAGTGACAATAGAAACACACAGAGAGGAGGCGACTAAGAAAACAATAACCCAATAACCCTTACGCTACCCATACTTTTTGCTATTGTCTGCTATACGTAGTTTACAGGCCAATTTGTGGTCAATGGCCACTTTGGCTTGTTTGTTTTTGGTACGCGGCATGCTTAGTTAGCGCAAAAACGTGAGCAGATTAGAAATTTAAAGTGTTTGTACTACGCTAGGCAGCATGTTACGCTAATCAAAACCCGCGTAGTAACCAGGACAGTAGATCCTGCCTCTCGGGCGAGGCCTCGTGGCAACTGCACCTGACTAACAGTAATTTCCCCAGGTTCGGTTCTCATCCATCTACTTTGAGCTTTGTAGGTCATTGATCTCTCTCGATATGTTTGCTTAACCGTGCTGCTTAATGCGGCTCTTAAAAATGCGCTTCGAGAGGCCCCATTAACATGCTAAAATTGTGTCCAATTTCAGCTCAGGCGTTTACTATATAGGACTAAGAACGAAAGCGAGAAAAAGTCACTTAAGAAAGAATGTTCTAAAAGAAAAGCGAAAAAACGGTCAAACCAAAAAAATTTGCATAAGAAATACCAACAATTTTACAACAATTGCTTCAAACTATTAACAACTTCGAAAACACGCAGCAAAGCTTGAACGTTGTAATTACCAGCTTCCAAAAAACAAAACACAGCTAGCAGATTGCCAAAAAATAGCCGCAATAGCTTTGTAGATCTGCATTTTCAAAAAAGACAAAAAAAAATCATCAAAGGATGATATGTTATATTTTGAATAAGAAATGGTATAAGTTATTGCAGCCCATATTAGCTGCTCTCAGACAACCTTGATTTAGAGTGACACACATTCACTTGACCTGTTCTTTGAATTAAAGTAAAGAAAAGTCAATTTTAGAGTGAGGTAAGTCACATGCGACCAAAAAAATAATCGAGCGAATGAACACAAAACTCGCTCCACGAAGAGTGAAAAATGACGTAAAGCTTGCAATTCAGATGAAGTTGCATAAATGAATGAACAAAAAGCAGATTGAAGTGGTTGTTACGTCATATGGTCGTTACAAAAATTTTGTCGATGAAATAATAAACATCGCCGGAAGAATTCCGGAAGGGATTCGAAGCTTAAAAACTTCACAAATAAACAGTAATTGCAGCTGAAGCCATTACCTTTCGTATTAAACCATTAGCTCATTGCCCGCAGGTCTGATCTAAAAATTGCTCAAATTGAAACCAGTCACCAAGAGCAACAAAATGCAGCAAAATTCTATATTATTAAAAACGTTTGGTTAAAAGTCTGATATAATTAGGATGGTCAAAATGCTTATAGGCTGAAGAAACTGACAGCGCGATCAATTGCCCTCAAATTATTTATGATTCTAGTCCCAAAATAGTCGCGAAAGCAAAGTTAAATTTTTCAAAACAATGCTCAAATTTAAGAATAAGAAAAACACTACAATTAGATTTCTAATCACTGCAAGTAAGACAAAAACAACACATACTTCTTCCTTGTTGTTTATATGCTAGAAAACATGATTTCAAACTAATTTAAAAATTAGAAACATAGAAAAGACATAGGCAACAGAATAAAATTCAAAGGCAAAAAGTTGTTTAAAAAGACTTGAAAGACTTACAAAAAACTAATTAGCGGACACTTCTAGCAAACTCTCAGTACTGCCTTATGTTGAATTAAATCAATTGCAATCCAAAGAAATAACGAAAATCTAAGAAAAAGCTGAAATCATTCAATTTTTAAGTACCGAAAAATCAATATAACCAATATAAATAAAGGTGCCAGGAGGGAGCTAGAATCATACAAACTAGAATGCGAAGAATAGGTACACAATGTAAAAAACACCGTAACAAAAACTAATTGTTGACTATAGAAAACTAAAAATCAAGAAAAACGAATACATTTCATTGTTCAGTATTTGTGACATAAAAAATACGATGAGTCATCCGAGACAAAGATCTACCCTCCTGAACAGAACAAAAAAAGAAAGCAGAATTCAAAAATAAAAAACATTGAAATATTGTGCAAATGCTCAAAAAATGTTCAAGACTGCATTTATGAAAAAAAATTTTAACTGTTTTTAAAAAACTTAACGCTACAAAATGATTGCAGTTTTTGTTGATACGAAATAAAAGCCACTCCTGCTGCACAAAAAGACCATTTTCAGATATTAAACCCAAAATACAGAAAACGGAAAAATTGGGAAAAAAAACTACCAAAATCGGATTAGCATAAGTACAATTTTATAAAAAACAAAATTACATCGAGGTAGAAAGATGCGTTCAGTAAATGAATTATCAAAGGGAAGTTGCCACATTAACTGATTTTTGGCAAAAAGAAGGCTAAAAGATCCAAAAATAAGGAACTTAATAGAAAAAAGCCAAAAATTAATTTTAAAAAAAACCAAGAAAAATGTGCCAATTTTGAACTTGAAACGCATTTTCAGGGTCTGCAAAACACTGTGGTATCAATTTCAGAGGTTTATATTTCAATATAGCATCGAATAAAAAACATTTCTACAAAAACCCGAATTACAAGCAAAAAAATTGGGCCACTTAGACGAAAAAACGGCTAAAAACGGTTATCTATATGTGCCATTCAGTCAAAACTACTTTTCAAAGTCAAAAAGTCATTCACTAAACGCAGCGCATGATCAAAAAACTTCTTTCGCTCAGAAAAAATTAGTTCACACGGCAATTTTTCTCACTTTTGCTTTAAGGTCAAAACAGCGTCTGAACGAATAGTACTTCCGGTAAAAAAAAAACATTAAGAAAACCAATACTCCTCTTCGAGTCGTAAAAACCCAAGAAAAGGCCAATAATAGCCCAGCTATTGCTGGGCGGCTATTAAAAAAACTGATCACACAACCAGCAAAAAATGACAACTGTGAAGTTACAATTGCACTTGAGACAAAAAAAGGTAAATATGATTCCGGTACAAGCATCCAGTTTCTTATTAGACAGAAAATTGTTTGAATTGAGAAGCTCACTAGATTTATTTAGTTGGTGTCATACTTATTGGTGTTCTACCCTTTGAAGTTGCTAATTTAGCCTCTGCTAAAGAAGAATGTTAAAGGGTACTGTTTTTACCTCGGATCTAAAGATTCCGGACTCAATTCCACTAAATGCATGCCCATATGAGTGGTTGTAGTGTTGAGACAAAACAGGTATTGGTTGGCGGCCTGTTGTTCGTAGTGGTTGAAGCCACTCTCCCCATGACCACCCTCCAGGATTTGGAAGTCGTAGAATGAAGAGACAAAGACAGACAAGAACTCCTCGCTCTCCTCGTCCTGGTCCTCTCTGACTGTGCGGCAGGTGGCCTTAATGCAGTTGCGGAGATTCACTGCATGGATAGCTACACACGTCTGCTTATCTTGCTGCAAATAAATCAACTGAATCAATACCAATTAGAATGCATTTATTCATTAGTTACAACTAACGTGGTTATGCCTGTATTCTATTATTTTATTTCTCTACAACGCCAACCATTTTTCAATTTAGAAAACAGTTATCGAGGAGAAACAAAACTAACAACAGTCGGACGAAATTCCTTCGAATGACATCAGAGAGCATTTCTCTGGTTGTCGCTAGCTTAGGCATATGGAGACTAGCATAAAGCATGCATGAAGCAAGTAAAATGGGGGGGGGGGGGTTAAAACTGCCGCGAGGGTTAAAAGGGTCACGATCGCCATTTTCTTAAAAAAAAACAGGAAACAATTTTGACATTAAGGAGCATAAATTAGTTCAAATGGCATACCCAACTATCGAGAGAAAATTTTACGTTTAAGCTATATTCTGTAATCTATACATTTATTTGACGGGGTGTAATACGACAAATTGGAGTTCCAAAATAACTAACTTTTTATTTTTCTAAGCTTTCATCATTCTAATAAATGCTTCTTTCTTTTCATTTTTCTTACAAACATTGTCATTTTTATGCAGTACATCACCAACCTAGCGTCGTTCTGTCTTCCTTGCTAAGACCTCGTATTCAAAATGCTTTGAAAAAGTTAAAAACACTGAAAAAATTTTAAATTATTCATCCTTTCTACCATCAAATTTTTTGTCGAATCATGCATTTGATTCAACGGCCAGAAATGCATGCTGAAGTAATGGGTTTTGTTATAACCAAATCACACTTGGGATCACTTTTAAACAAAGCCGGCAGAAATAGCGCACCGTTGACCCCATTGACCGACGTTTGCATTAAAAAAGTTGGTGAAAGGGATCTAATTTGACATCGTAAAATTTTGTGTCAAAAAAAGTTTTGAGGTCCCCAGTTACAATAGATTTGTTAAAAAGGGTCAACAGTTGATGTTTATTGAATGACGTTAAGTCTTTATACATTAGGTCTTATTGCCTGGGCTTTATTGTTCCGATCCACTTTAATGGGGGGGGGGGGGAACTCTTGGCTTAATGGGGGGGGGGGGGGGGTCAATCTTGGCCGATCGATTTATTCATCGTAGAGAGTTGTGATTGGTATCCTTAGAAAACCCGTACAGCGTAGAATATGGAATTTAAAAGATTCTTTTGAATTTCGCCTTTAATAGGCAGTTATCGAGGTTCAAAGATTTGTTAACATTCGCGCTTTGTTAAAAATTGTGCTATTGATTTTGCCTAAGGGCCCAGAGAAGGGTTGCTGGCTATTCTGATCCGACATTTTTTTTCAAAATTTAGCCTTTTTTCCATCAAAAATGGCAAAATGGCGCCAAATGTTTCTTCGGCCCACATTTTTTTCGAAGTTGCCGGAGATCCAGATCTCAAACAGTGGCTTGCGAGCTAACCTCTGCGTCTTTTCCGATCCAAAAGTAGATGGTGTTGGTTATTTCAGCTCCGTTTGAAGAGTTCTAAAACCATAATTGATTCATAATTTTTGCCCAACTTTCCCAATGAAGTGAAGTCATTGTTACGATTATTACCTTGAGCACTATATAGCAGTCTTTCTGGTGAAACCGTCCGTTTTCTTCCTCATCTAAACAATCACAGACATTGGATGTTCCGGCAAATCGAAGACTACCGTAAAACACGGACAAAGATCTAGTTTAAATTACGCCACCCCAAAATTCCATGTGATAAATATCCAAAATTTACACGCTATTGTACTCAATAGCCTCAACTTACGGAAAGACTGCAGGCGTTATTATAGACATGCGAGCACCCGAGGCGTATGATACTTTTTATTTTCTTAATGACTTCATAATTGTTTTCCAAAATTGAAGATTTTTTTGTGGGCTTCTAGCACGCATAGGATCAGAGGATTGAACGGAAATCTAAACTGAAACAACTTTTATATCACGTCTTTTCGCAGAATGACAAAGTGCTTTTCAGAACAAAAACAAAAAGCCCTGTTTACAAATAACAAAATAGCAGCTTCTCTTATAGAAAATCGGAACACCTTTAGAATGCTGTCACGTTAAACAGGTTTCAAAAACACATGCATGGCAGTAGTCAGATGTGCTCGGTGTGGTGTGAATGCACTGACCTAGCATAACAGGGGCAAAGTTTGAGATGTACCAGGTGTGCACCCCTTCAACCTCCCCAATGTCATCCTCGAAATAGTTGCTGTAGTCTATTGTCACTGGCCCACCCAGCCGCTCATCCCATCGCAGAGGCCTAACAATTACACAGCTCTATTGAAATTCATCAAAATATAAATAGATTTTACGAGCATACAAACAAAGCTGTACATGGAAAAAAATTGTTGATCAAGTAATGCTATTACGTATTGAATTAGTTATGGCAATACGTTTGAAAGAGGGTTAGTTTATTTGATACTAGCAGGCCAGCAAAATCATAACAAGAAAATCTCTTGAACATGCGCTTCGAGTGGCCCCTTAAACATGCAAAAACTTTGTCCCATTTTAGAGCTAACACGTGTATTATATAGGATTACCATTTTTAATCCCCTAAAAACACACAGGCATAAACGGACGCGCGTCGCAAGGATTAATCTCGAACAACAGGCAGCATGGTGCTGAGTAGAAATTGTCATGTCAACATAAGGGAAGGTAACCGACACGGGTTCAAACCCCCGACACTCAGAGTAGCAGTCCTCCATCTTACCAACTGTTCTGTAACCACTAACGACCACCGTTTCCCCACAATTGCTTTTATCGTATCAGAAATCATATTTCAGATTGAGCGCATTTGAGCTCACGCAAAATTCAAAAAGTAAAGCGTGGAAAACTTAGTTGAAAGCTGAGTGTTCTAGAATAGAGCGCAGAATCTGTAAAGCTGAAGTTTTGCAGAAAAGCACGTTTACAATAAATAATTCAAACTTCGTTCGGGAGCAATTAAAAAACACGTAGTACCCAGGGCAGTAAGTCCTCCCACTGGGCGACTATTCTTTCAAGCCCTCATAGCCTCAAGGTAACTGCACCTGACTAACAGTCTCTCGTTCCAGGTTCGGTTCTCATCCATCTACTTTGAGCTTTGTAGGTCATTGATCTCACTCGATATGTTCGCTTAACAATGCTGCTCAATGTGGCTCTTAAACATGCGCATCAAGAGGCCCCTTAAACATGCAAAAATAATTTCCCTTTTTTAGCTCATGCTTTTATGATATACGATCACCATTTTTCATCTCCCAAACACACAGGAACATAAAACGACTCATGTCGCAAGAATTGCTCTCAAACAACAGACGGCCTGGTGTTGATTAAAAATGTCTACAAAAGGGAGGGTACCCGACACGCGTTTGAACCCTCGATCATCAGAATAGCAGTCCTCCATCTTACCATCTGCGCTATAACCACTAAATACCACCGATTCTCACAATCAATTTTATTGTATCAATAAACATATTTCAGATTAAGAGCACTTGAGATCACGCAAAAATAAACAAGCGTGAAAAACTTAGTTTAAAGCTAAGAGTGTTCTAGAATAGCGCATAATCTGTACAGCTAAAACTTTGCAGAAAAACACGTGTTTACAATGAGAACTTCAAACTTAGTTCGGGAGCAAGTAAAAAACACGTAGTACCCGGGACAGTTAATCCTTCCTCTGGGCGAGCATGCTTTCAAGATCTCTCAGCCTCGTGGTAACTGACCCTGACTAACAGTCCTTTGTCACAGGTTCGGTTCTCACCCACTTATTTTGAGCCTTTTAGGTCATTGACCTCTTTCGGTGTGTTCGCTTAACCATGCTGCTCAATGCGGCTCTTCAACATGCACTTCGAGATGCCCCTTAAACATGTAAAAAAAAATTTCCAATTTTAAAGCTCGCGTTTAATATAAAGGATAAGATGACATTTTATTTTGCAGAAGAATGCCATTACACACATTTTATTTTCACTCCCTTTTTACACTGCATTTTTCACAATGCTGAATTTAGATGAGAGGCGTCCCAGCAAAATGCTATTAAACGTTTTTTAGAACTACGCATCTAGAATCAAGTTTTATTATATAAACAGCTGGGAGATGGGATATCGGCCGAAAACTCGATAAGGCGAACGAAATTTTTGTAACCATTAGGCGAAAATCCTGAAATATAGTTTTGTGGAAATTAGGCGAACAGCGGTGTTTAACAGTGGTTTTTACATGCAAAAAAGTAGATAAAATTACATGCAAAATGTATCACTCATTTTAAAGTTTTGTTGGCATCTCTTACTGTTCTGTGTCATCGCGGCCAATGATTAAAAATAAAAAGAGAACATAAACCGACTAATGTCGGAAGAATTGCTCTCGAACGACAGGCGGGTGCAAAAACATTTGACCCCAACGGGATTCGAATCATTGACCTCCCGCTTCACAACCATATGCACTGCCGACTGCGCTACTTGGCCCTTATTGTTGCTATTTTGCTACAGACTTTATATTAGCAACAAGCTTTATTTCGGAGTGGGAGCAATAGAGATCACTCAAAAATGAAGAACGAAAGCCCGAAAAAGTCACTCGAGAAGTCAAAGAATGTTCTCGAAGAAAAGCGCAAAAAGGTCAAGCAAAAAATTTTCATAAAAAATACAAACACGTTTACAATAATTGCTATGAACTTCGTTCAAGAGCAATTAAGAAAAATGCTTAAAAAACTTATCAATAGCTTTAATATAAACAATTTTAAACTACTGGTTGCAAAAAACGCATGAAAAATTGGAGAATTTGGGGTTAATCTACTTATCTTGAAAATTATCAATATCCGAAAACTTTTTTCACTTTTTGATGACTTTTAAAACATCTTTTGAACGAAGTTAATGTTATTATCATTTAATTACACTATATTACCCAGCGGAAAAATAAGTGTCTTAATAAGTATTTGCCTAATTTCCACGACATCTTAGCTCAGAAACTTAGCCTAATGGCCACAAAAATTCCTTAGGCCTGATCGAGTTTTTGCTTAATATCCTACGCCCCAAACAGCTATCAGGTTTCCAATTTAACAGAGAAAGCCGTTTTTGTTCAACGCCGTTTTCTCACTACGCCTTAAAATTTGAGTGAAAAAATTTCACGCCCCAAAAAAAGTGGCTTTTTGCTGGGCTTCCTGTTTTGGCATGAACAAAATCATCATTTCAATTTGACTTCAAAAATCATAAAAATGTGTGAACAGATCTGAATTGAAAACGAGACTCTAAATAGCCGCTGAGAGGGTGACGGCGGCAGTTCTTAAACAAAACAAACACTTCAAGTTGGGACACAAACGAAAAAAACTGCGTTGAAAATACCAAGTTTGGCGAAAATTATTTCAACCAATTTCTTCGCTCTCTCAAAAATGCGACATGAACAGAAAGCCACTCTTTTCTATGCTCTTCAGCGGCAATTCGCCCTAAAACTTAAATCTTCTTTCACTTCCTGCTTTAAATACACTCCAACAACAAGATACCCAGCAGATTGCCGGAAAATAGCTGCCATTGATTCCCATAATCAAGATTGGGATTGAAAGAAGAGAGAAAACTAATTAAAATAAATTTTGTAAACAAACAATTTTCAAGTGCGAGCTATTTTGAGGTCATTTTGGTGCTGAACATACACTGTTTAGTACTGAGAAGACACAAGTTCTAGTATCATTACCAAACATCATTAGATATGGTAACTAATAACAATGATCGAGCAACGGGAATCTGAAATTGGGCTTTAAAGGTTTATATCCCGTTTCTCTTTCTGACTTCATTTTTTGAAACTGACTTTGTTCATTTTGAATTGCCTCGCTGAGGAAATGCTGTCTAAAAACACTTTTGGCAGAATGAAAGAAGAGTGAAACTAGCCTAGAGAAGTCAAAAAAGATTTCACCCAAAATGTTGAACAAGCTGTGAACTATGGTTGCACAAGCGAGCAAAATTTAGTACGACGAAGTAAAAAAAAAGGAGCGCTATAATTGCCGGCTGAGAAGCTGAGGCGGCTATGAATTACCAATAAAAAACGCTCCACCAATAATCCTCTTCGAGTCGTACGAAAAGGAGAGCCCCTGAATTATAGACGTTGAGAGGCTGACGTCGGCTTTTAATAACTCGATACGAAAGTTGAATAAAGCTTTTTCTTTTATGCTGAATTCAGAAAATGCATTAAGTCGAAAACTACCCATTACAAAAACAATAGAATATAGCTGGCAGATTGCCAGAAAGTTGCCGTAATAGCTTCGTAGATCTACAGATAGTTAAACGAACAGACCGAAAAAATTCCAATTAAATGCTGAGATGTTATAATTTGATTAGGAATCTGTATGAGTTATTGCTTCTTCTAGTAGCTGCTCTCAAAAAACTCCAATTAGAGGGACACGCACTTGACCTTATCTCTTTGAAGTAAAGAAAAATCAGTTTCAGAGCCAGGAAGTCATTTTTGAGAGCGGTAAGTCACGCGTGACCAACAGCCTAAATATAACTGACTAACGTCGGGCTCATTTCTCGCAAACGACCGGCGAGTGGTTAGCTTCATCAGTAGCTAGCCACAGTTTAATGGGGCTAGCTTTAGCTTAATTGAAAGAGCATGCTTCACGCCACATCGCAGCAGCTGAAGTGCGGCATCAACAAAAGAGTTAGAGAGATTATAGTGTGCGAGAGGTAAAACGCGAAATGGAAGGAAACTCCAACCAACATTTTCCATGATGAGCTTGGAAAACTTTCTATTATGAGATTCGACTTTGCAACTTCTAGTTTTTTAGCCCTGTTAGTAATTAAATCATATCGAAAAAAAAAACAAAGTACAAAATTCAAAAACATTAAACATTACGCAGTGAAAAAAAATATTCAAAATCACTTTTTTTCTCTGGAGTTCTGTCATGTAACCCATCAGCAAGACTTAAATAGTTTTGTTGGCCAGTAAGGATCGTTGAACTCATGATAATAATATCTTCAGAACCATTTCATTGCCTCAAGAGACTATTCAGTATCCCTATTTCAAGCCCTGAAAAAGATTCACTGGCTCATAAAGACACATAAACTTGCAAAATGATAATAAATAGCAGTTCCGCAAAACCATAACAAGGAAATCATTTACTATATAAGAGGTTTAAGAGAAGTTTTTTGTTTCGCACCGAAACAGACTCGAACCCAGAACCCTCCCTTAACAGCTATAGGTCTCACCCCTTACGCTAACTATGCGTATTGCACTTGTCCTTAGCTCTTTCTACAGCAAATTTCTGGACAATGGCGTTTGTGACCCGCTTGTTTTCGCTATACCGCATGCTTAATGAGCTACAAAATATGCATATTAGGAGCTTAGATATGATGGCAAAGCGCTTCTCAAAACGCACTTAATATGCTCTAGGATGCATGATTAAGGACCCCCAAAACATGTTACGATAGGAGCAATGTTAACGATTGTGCTCAATTGCGACTGATATTTAATATAATAGAGGAAGATTAGAGAATACGACTAAAACTGTTCAAAATTTAGATTCATAGCAATTTTATCGATAATGGTAGTAACAGAACCGCAAATCAACAGCTATAAAACTCAACCTGTGGTTATCCTAGAGGACAGAGAAAGCTGTTTGATTTTTCCAATTCAGTATGTTTGAACCTCTTGTTGTATTCTGCTTAGGCCTGCCGTTTCTTGGGGGTGACTATTTGCTCAACTGGTTTTCTTGATCATCAAAATTTGAGAAGAGAAAAAGAGCAGTAAACACAGGGAAAGAGCGAGAAAGAGAAAAAAGAAGGAAAGAGGAGATAGAGAGCTCGAAACGGAACGAAGGAACGAGAAAAAAGAGGACGAAATACATACACAGAGCGAGAGAAACAGAGAGATAGAGAAACAAAGAGAGAGAGAGAGAGAGAGAGAGAGAGAGAGAGAGAGAAAGAAAAAAAGAAAGAAACAGTAAGAAAAATGATTGCTCTAAAATTCGTTTGGGGGCAACAATACTAACGTGAAAATCCCAGTCGTTTTTACGAAAAACAATCGTTCAAAGATTTGAAATGAAAAAAAAAGAAAAGACCAAGCGAATGGAAAGAATAATTTCTACAAAGAGGAAACAATTGCCATTTTTTATCCCCCAAATACACACAAATAGGAATATAAACCAACTCGCGTCGCAAGAATTGCTCTCAAAGGCCAGGCGGTATGGTGTTAAAAAATTTTCATGTCTACAAAAGGGAGGGTACCCGACACGGGTTAGAACCCTCAGAAAAGCAGTCCTCCATCTTACCAACTGCGCTATAAATACAAGCAACTTTTTCACCCAATCACTTATTTTCACCAATAAACATATTTCAGATTGAGAGCATTCGAGAACGCAAAAATCCAAAGTTAAAGCGTGAGTGTTCTACTAGAATAGCGCAGAATTTGGACACCTGAAACTATGCAGAAAAACACACGTTTACAATAAGAACTTCGAACTCAGTTCGGGAGCAATTAAAAAACACGTAGTACCCAGGACAATAAATCCTCCCTCCTGGCGAGCATATTTTCATGCGCTCTTAGCAACGTGGTAACTGCACCTGACTAAAAGTCTTTTGTCCCACGTTCGGTTCTCAACCATCTACTTTGAGCCTTTAAGGTCATTGACATCTCTCGATATGTTCGCTTAACCATGCTGCCCAATGCGGCTCTTAAACAGCCGCTTCGAGAGGCTCCTAAGACATGCAAAAATTTCGTCCCATTTTAGAGCTCACGCGTTTAATATATAGGAGGATAAGCATTTTTCATCTCCAAAACACACACAGGAACATAAAACGACTCAGCGTCGCAAGAAGTGCTCTCGAACAACAGGCGCCATGCTGTTGAATAGAAATTTTCATTTGTACAAAGAGGAGGGTACCGACACGAGTTCAAACCCTCGACCCTCAGAATAGCAGTCCTTCATCTTACCAACTGCGCTATAACGACTACACACCACCGTTTCTCAGAATTTTTTTATTGTATCATTAAACATATTTCAGATTGAGAGCATTTGAGACCACACAGAAATCAAAAAGTAAATTGTGAAACACTTAGTTGAAAGCTAAGAGTGTTCTAGAATAGCGCATAATCTGTACGGCTAAAACTTTGCAGAAAAACACATGTTTACAATGAGAACTTCAAACTTAGTTCGGGAGCAAGTAAAAAACACGTAGTACCCGGGACAGTTAATCCTTCCTCTGGGCGAGCATGCTTTCAAGATCTCTCAGCCTCGTGGTAACTGACCCTGACTAACAGTCCTTTGTCACAGGTTCGGTTCTCACCCACTTATTTTGAGCCTTTTAGGTCATTGACCTCTTTCGGTGTGTTCGCTTAACCATGCTGCTCAATGCGGCTCTTCAACATGCAATTCGAGATGCCCCTTAAACATGCAAAAAAAATTCCAATTTTAAAGCTCGCGTTTAATATAAAGGATAGGATGACATTTTATTTTGCAGAAGAACGCCATTACATACATTTTTTCACTCCCTTTTTACACTGCATTTTTCACAATGCTGAATTTAGATGAGAGGTGTCCCAGCACAATGCTATTAAACGTTTTTTAGAACTACGCATCCAGAATCAAGTTTAATTATATAAACAGCTGGGGGATGGGACATTGGCCGAAAACTCGATAAGGCGAACGAAATTTTTGTAACCATTAGGCGAAAATCCTGAAATATAGTTTTGTGGAAATTAGGCGAACAGCGGTGTTTAACAGTGGTTTTTACATGCAAAAAAGTAGATAAAATTACATGCAAAATGTATCACTCATTTTAAAGGTTTGTTGGCATCTCTTACTGTTCTCAGTGTCATCACGGCCAATGATTAAAAATGAAAAGAGAACATAAACCTACTAATGTCGGAAGAATTGCTCTCGAACGACAAGCGGGTGCAAAAACAATTGACCCCAACGGGATTCGAATCATTGACCTCCCGCTTCACAACCATATGCACTGCCGACTGCGCTATTTGGCCAGTTGCTATTTTGCTACAGACTTTATATTAGCAACAAGCTTTATTTCGGAGTGGGAGCAATAGAGATCACTCAAAAATGAAGAACGAAAGGCCCCTTAAACATGCGAAACTTTTGTCCCATTTTAGAGCTCACGCGTTTAATATATCGGAGTTTTTGAAAATTTAAATTTTATCAAAAAATTGCTAAAACTCGAGTCATTAAATTATTGATAGCCATTTCAATAACTCTAGAAAAAATGCAACAGCTTAATATCAAAACTCGGATGAGGTGTTTGCGCCCCTGGTGCCGAAAATAAAAATTCAAAAAATTTGAAATTGCAAATATTTTTCGCAAAATTGCTTAAATTCGTGAAATTAAAATTTGAATAACATTACATTACATCTAAAAATGTGGTAACCTATTATCAAACCCTAAAGGAGGTTACTTAACTCTTGAAGCTGCAGAAACCTAAAAAACGACAAACAATTTTAAATGAGACTTCAAAATTCATTTATTTAGGAATTGCTTAAATTTGTGATACTAAAATCTTGAAAACATTCCAATAACAAGCAGTAACCTAAGCAGTAACCCTAGAGGAACTTCCTCCGCTCTTTCGGCTGGAGAAACCTAAAAAAAGTTCAAAAAAACTGCACAATTCATCAAAAAAGTTCTAAAAATTGTGATATTAAGAAGTTGAATACTATTCCAGGGCCAATAAAAAGTAGCAAATTCAGTAACTTATTATCAAACTCATTATGTAAAATCGTGATGTTAGAATTCCATTACATCTGGAAACTGTGCAGTAACATATAATCAAACCCTAGATGAGGCTCCTTGGCTCTTGAGGCTGGAGAAACCTTAAAAAGCACAAAAAAATTTCAATTAACTTGAAAAAAACTGCAAGTTTTAAAAAAATTGCTAAAACTTGTGATATTTAAAATTTATTCTATGGTTATTAAAAAAATTTCAGTAACTTTTTTATCAAACCCATAAGGTGGTTTTCTGTCCCCTTGGGTCTCGAAAACCTTGAATAATGACAAACATAGCCGGCAGATTGCCGGAAAATAGCCGCTTGTGGCCTTCCATGAATTGAAACAACTAAAGAAACAAGATAGGCAGATAGAGCAAAAGTCCTTTATTAGACTACTAGATTTTTTGGGTTAGAAATGTACTGTCATTTTTATGATACACATACGGTCTATAAGTAAAAAGCCCTAAAAGAGCTTTTTCAAAATTGATTTTCGAAATAAAAAAAATCAAGACTAAAACTCAAGAATTAGGGCATATAAGTTTGGCATTACTTAGATGCACACTATTGATCTTTAACTAGTAAAGGTTTATAAAATAAAGTTCCATAAGTGAGTTCAGAAGTCATTTTTTCGAGTGAGGTAAGTCACGCAATCGACATAAAAGCAGAAATGGCGTCACGCAGACAAATTTTAACTGCAAAACAGTAGAAGTAACTGAAGTCATTGAAAAAGTCAGGGTAAGCCAAAACAAAAATCTGTTAGACGAAGTAAAAAAATTAGGAGCCCAATAATAGCCGCCTGGAATTGCTGGCGCGGCTATTAATAAATGTCTGAAAAATTGAATAAAATGCGAGTTTTATAAAAAAAAATGCTAAAATTCGTGATGTTAAAATCTTGAGAAACAATCCATTACTTCTAGAAACTAAACAGTAATCTATTATCAAACCCCCGAGGAGGTTCCTTGGCTCTTGAGGCTGGAGAAACCTAAATACTGACAAACATTTTCAAAAAGCTTGAAAAAAAATTGTAAAAATTAGTATAATAATTTTGCGTGTTTTTGTTTGGATTACCAAAACATATAGCTCTTAAAAAGGTCATAAACATATAGCTCTTACCAAAAAAGACCATTTAGAGTAATTAAGAACTCGTATATCAAGTGTTGTTCTTTATACATTTAACACGCAAGAATACGCTATCCTCACTTTGATACGTGCTCATCGAAATCCGCTGCCAGTTGGTTTGTGTTGTCGACATCCGCAGTCTTTGCGTCTTCCGCCACTTTGCGCATTGCAGATAGCACTTTGGCCGCATCCGATCTGCCAGCTTCCTCTTCCTTACGTCTCTGTATACGCAGCTTCCTGTTGCCACCCCCGGCTCCTGTACTGCTAGTCCCTAAAACGGCAAATATCGGGTGCTTTTTAGATTAAAGCATGAGGGTTAATTTAGAAAAATATATAGCTTCAATTTGGTAGACAAAAATAATTCTAGAAAACTCATACTCATGTAAAAAAGCAGCGGAAATCGTCAGATTAGAACATACCCGGCAGATTGCCGGAAAATAGCCGCCGTTGATTCCCATAACTCTATTGGGATTGAAAGAAAAGAAAAGATCAACAAACATTGATTTTTGTAGAAAAACATTTTTAAGTGCGATTTATTTTGATGTCATTTCGTAATTGAACATACTCCTGTCTCTCAGTGAGAGGCTACAGGGCATAGTATCAATACCAATAAGCATTATAGACAGTAACTAAAACTTATCAGAACAAAGTTCAAGTACCGGGCATCTAAAAATGGGCTTTATGGGTTTATCCCGTTTCTATTTCTGACTTTAATTTTTTTAATACTGACTCTCTTTCATTTTGAATTGCTTTGCTGAGCAGCTGCTGCTTACAAGGACTTAAAGCAGAATAACTATTGGGATTGAAAGAAAACAAAAAAAGATCAACAAAAATTGATTTTTGTACAATATTATTTTAAGTGCGATTTATTTTGAAGTCATTTTGTAATTGAACATACTCCTGTCTCTCAGTGAGAGGCTACAGGGTATAGTATCAATACCCATAAGCATTATAGACAGTAACTAAAACTTATGAGAACAAAGTTCAAGTACCGGGCATCTAAAATGGGCTTTATGGGTTTATCCCGTTTCTATTTCTGACTTTGATTTTTTTTAATACTGACTCTCTTTCATTTTGAATTGCTTTGCTGAGCAGCTGCTGTTTAAGAGGACTTAAAGCAGAATAACTATTGGGATTGAAAGAAAGTAAAAGATCAACAAAAATTGATTTTTGTACAATAACATTTTTAAGTGCGATTCATTTTGATGCCATTTCGTAATTGAACATACTACTGTCTCCCAGTGAGAGGCTACAGGGTATAGTATCAATCCCAATAAGCATCATAGACAGTAACTAAAACTTATGAGAACAAAGTTCAAGTACCGGGCATCTAAAATGGGCTTTATGGGTTTATCCCGTTTCTATTTCTGACTTTGATTTTTTTAATACTGACTCTCTTTCATTTTGAATTGCTTTGCTGAGCAGCTGCTGTTTAAAAGGACTTAAAGCAGAATAACTATTGGGATTGAAAAAAAAAGATCAACAAAAATTGATTTTTGTACAATAACATTTTTAAGTGCGATTTATTTTGAAGTCATTTCGTAATTGAACATACTCCTGTCTCTCAGTGAGAGGCTACAGGGTATAGTATCAATACCCATAAGCATTATAGACAGTAAATAAAACTTATGAGAACAAAGTTCAAGTACCGGGCATCTAAAATGTGCTTTATGGGTTTATCCCGTTTCTATTTCTGACTTTGATTTTTTTTAATACTGACTCTCTTTCATTTTGAATTGCTTTGCTGAGCAGCTGCTGTTTAAAAGGACTTAAAGCAGAATAACTATTGGGATTGAAAGAAAGTAAAAGATCAACAAATATTGATTGTTGTACAATAACATTTTTAAGTGCGATTCATTTTGATGTCATTTCGTAATTGAACATACTACTGTCTCTCAATGAGAGGCTACAGGGTATAGTATCAATCCCAATAAGCATCATAGACAGTAACTAAAACTTATGAGAACAAAGTTCAAGTACCGAGCATCTAAAAATGGGCTTTATGGGTTTATCCCGTTTCTATTTCTGACTTTGATTTTTTTTAATACTGACTCTCTTTCATTTTGAATTGCTTTGCTGAGCAGCTGCTGTTTAAAAGGACCTAAAGCAGAATAACTATTGGGATTGAAAGAAAATAAAAGATCAGCAAAAAATTGATTTTTGTACAATAACATTTTTAAGTGCGATTTATTTTGAAGTCATTTCGTAATTGAACATACTCCTGTCTCTCAGTGAGAGGCTAAAGGGTATAGTATCAATACCGATAAGCATTATAGACAGTAACTAAAACTTATGAGAACAAAGTTCAAGTACCGGTCATCTAAAATGGGCTTTATGGGTTTATCCCGTTTCTATTTCTGACTTTGATTTTTTTCAATACTGACTCTCTTTCATTTTGAATTGCTTTGCTGAGCAGCTGCTGTTTAAAAGGACTTAAAGCAGAATAACTATTGGGATTGAAAGAAAGTAAAAGATCAACAAAAATTGATTTTTGTACAATAACATTTTTAAGTGCGATTCATTTTGATGTCATTTCGTAATTGAACATACTACTGTCTCTCAGTGAGAGGCTACAGGGTATAGTATTAATCCCAATAAGCATCATAGACAGTAACTAAAACTTATGAGAACAAAGTTCAAGTACCGGGCATCGAAAAATGGGCTTTATGGGTTTATCCCGTTTCTATTTCAGACTTTAATTTTCTTCAAACTGACTCTCTTTCATTTTGAATTGCTTTGCTGAGCAGCTGATGTTTAAAAGGACTTAAAGCAGAATAACTATTGGGATTGAAAGAAAATAAAAGATCAACAAAAATTGATTTTTGTACAATAACATTTTTAAGTGCGATTTGTTTTGAAGTCATTTCGTAATTGAACATACTCCTGTCTCTCAGTGAGAGGCTAAAGGGTATAGTATCAATACCGATAAGCATTATAGACAGTAACTAAAACTTATGAGAACAAAGTTCAAGTACCGGGCATCTAAAATGGGCTTTATGGGTTTATCCCGTTTCTATTTCTGACTTTGATTTTTTTTAATACTGACTCTCTTTCATTTTGAATTGCTTTGCTGAGCAGCTGCTGTTTAAAAGGACTTAAAGCAGAATAACTATTGGGATTGAAAGAAAGTAAAAGATCAACAAAAATTGATTTTTGTACAATAACATTTTTAAGTGCGATTCATTTTGATGTCATTTCGTAATTGAACATACTACTGTCTCTCACTGAGAGGCTACAGGGTATAGTATTAATCCCAATAAGCATCATAGACAGTAACTAAAACTTATGAGAACAAAGTTCAAGTACCGGGCATCGAAAAATAGGCTTTATGGGTTTATCCCGTTTCTATTTCTGACTTTGATTTTTTTTATTCTGACTCTCTTCATTTTGAATTGCTTTGCTGAGCAGCTGCTGTTTAAAAGCACTTTGCGCAGAATGACAGAAGAGTGAAAAAAGCCTAAAGAAGTCAAAAAGATTTTACGCAAAATGTCCAAAAAGCGGCAAAATGGGTAAAGCGAAAAGTTTGACGGAGTAAAAAAATGAGCGCTATAACAGCCGGCTGCGAAGATGAGGGCAGCTATTAATAACATACCGGGCAGATTGCCGGAAAATAGCCGCCGTTGATTTCCATAACTCTATTGGGATTGAAAGAAAAGAAAATATCAACAAAAACTGATTTTTGTACAAAAACATTTTTAAGTGCAAATTATTTTGATGTCATTCCGTAATTGAACATACTCCTGTCTGTCAGTGAGAGGCTACAGGGCATAGAATCAATACCAAGAAGCATTATAGACAGTAACTAAAACTTATCAGAACAAAGTTCAAGTACCGGGCATCTAAAAATGGGCTTTATGGGTTTATCCCGTTTCTATTTCTGACTTTAATTTTTTTCATACTGACTCTCTTTCATTTTGAATTGCTTTGCTGAGCAGCTGCTGTTTAAAAGGACTTAGAGCAGAATGATAGAAGAGTGAAACTAGCCTTGAGAAGTCAAAAAGATTTCACGCAAAATGTCGAAGAAGCGGCAAAATGGGTAAAGCGAAAAAAAGTTCGACCAAGTAAAAAAAACATAGCAGGACAAGTCCTGAAATACAATCCAAGTAATTGAATGAAAGACAGACTTAATGAACCTGACCAGCAGATCAATTGAACAATCCCAGCCAACAAGACAAAATCTCAAAAGTTGAGAAACTAAAAGAATCAAACTAACCAAAAAAAAACTATCATTGCTAAAACCCTTGAAGCTTTTAACTTGAAGGCCATATATGACTCATTTTAAAATAGTCATTAACTCACGCAAAAACCTTGAAAGAGATGAATCGGCAATAAAAGTAGATAAACTGGACAAATATGACATATGCATCAAGAAACAGAAGAGAAAATTAAAGAAAATTTCCAAAAAATAGGGCTATAAAAAAAGTTTTGTTGACTCTGGAGTTCTGTTCTGTAAACCGTCAAAAACATTTGAAAAGTTTCGTTGGCCAGTAAAGATAGTTAAACTCAGAGAATGACAAAAAAAATCGAAAAATTTGAAAACAATGGGTAAAGCGAAAAAAAGTTTGACGGAGTAAAAAAATGAGCGCTATAACAGCCGGCTGAGAAGATGAGGGCAGCTATTAATAACATACCCGGCAGATTGCCGGAAAATAGCCGCCGTTGATTTCCATAACTCTATTGGGATTGAAAGAAAAGAAAATATCAACAAAAACTGATTTTTGTACAAAAACATTTTTAAGTGCAAATTATTTTGATGTCATTCCGTAATTGAACATACTCCTGTCTGTCAGTGAGAGGCTACAGGGCATAGAATCAATACCAAGAAGCATTATAGACAGTAACTAAAACTTATCAGAACAAAGTTCAAGTACCGGGCATCTAAAAATGGGCTTTATGGGTTTATCCCGTTTCTATTTCTGACTTTAATTTTTTTCATACTGACTCTCTTTCATTTTGAATTGCTTTGCTGAGCAGCTGCTGTTTAAAAGGACTTAGAGCAGAATGATAGAAGAGTGAAACTAGCCTTGAGAAGTCAAAAAGATTTCACGCAAAATGTCGAAAAAGCGGCAAAATGGGTAAAGCGAAAAAAAGTTCGACCAAGTAAAAAAAACATAGCAGGACAAGTCCTGAAATACAATCCAAGTAATTGAATGAAAGACAGACTTAATGAGCCTGACCAGCAGATCAATTGAACAATCCCAGCCAACAAGACAAAATCTCAAAAGTTGAGAAACTAAAAGAATCAAACTAACCAAAAAAAAACTATCATTGCTAAAACCCTTGAAGCTTTTAACTTGAAGGCCATATATGACTCATTTTAAAATAGTCATTAACTCACGCAAAAACCTTGAAAGAGATGAATCGGCAATAAAAGTAGATAAACTGGACAAATGCATCAAGAAACAGAAGAGAAAATTAAAGAAAATTTCCAAAAAATAGTGCTATAAAAAAAGTTTTGTTGACTCTGGAGTTCTGTTCTGTAAACCGTCAAAAACATTTAAAAAGTTTCGTTGGCCAGTAAAGATAGTTAAACTCAGAGAATGACAAAAAAAATCGAAAAATTTGAAAACAATCAAAAATTTTAAATTGCAAGCTTTATTTAAAAAATTCCCGACAATTGCAAAATTAAAAAATTGGAAACTATTTTATTGCCCCTAGAAACTATGTAGTAACATACTAGCAAATCCTATAGGAGGTTCCCTGGCCACTGAATAAAAATTTCAAAAATTTAAAGAAAAAAATTGCAAATTTATCAAAAAATTGTTAAAAGATATTAAATATCTTGAATAATGACAATAAATGTCAGAAAATTTGAAAAAACCAAGTTTGATTTTAAAAAAATTGGTAAAATTCATGAAGTTAAAATGTTTAAAACCACTTCATTACCACTAAAACCTATGAGAGCTGAATGACGCTAGCATTAGAGAGGGAGGGGGCGGGGTGAGTGGCAGGTGAATGGGGGATGAAACTCAAGATTAAAGAACGCCCTTGACACCACGTTTATTTCTCCTGAAAACAATTTCGGTGAATCGCAAACTTACGAGACTAGTAAGGCTCTAAGAGAGCTACTCAGCCACTAAACCTTCCGGGTTTAACCTGTTTATCGAGTTTTTGAGGGGAAAAGTTAAAAGAGTCAGACCAAAAAACGGTCAAGCAAAAATCGCATATAAAAAGGCCGCAGGACTAATATAATTGCTCTAAACTTCGTTTGAGAGCAATTAACAACCTTGATTTGAATTTTACGAGAAGCAGCATGCTAAAGTTTCCCCCGTAAAATGCTTCAATTGTTTAGTGGTTTACTATGCAAAAAAGGACAGGGGCCTCACTTGGTCTTGGCAGAGATCCACTACCACTGACGCTGTCGATTGATGAGGAGTGGCTGAGGAGTCTCTCCGACTTCTGCTCTTGTCTTGCCTTTGCCAATTGGTGTTCCACTGAGAAATCAATGTTGTAGAAGAGCGCCGCTTTTGCCTCCACTTCACTTAGTCCACTATGTTTCGGAGGCATCACCAAATTTGGGTTCTCATTCACATTCAGATCCTAGAACCAGCACCAAGGTCGCCATAAATTACAGTTGAGAGACTATCAAAGCTCAACAACAGCCAGAATTCATTTAATTCTTCTTTCAAACTAGTCACTTTCACCAACAGCAACCAGTAGTAAAGACATTGGCTTCATCCGCTGATCTTTAAAATGTAAATTCAGAGAATGACATATCACATTCGACAAGAATAACTTACATCACATCACATATGGACATAAAGTCAACCCCGGACAAAAAGAGTTGATAGCTCATATTTCATATCCTTTTATTTATTTATGATTAAAAAAACATTGATAGTAGCTCTCTATTTTCACGCAAGTATCTCCGAACATAGCTAGCAGATTGCCAGAAAATAGCCGCAATAGCTTTGTAGATCTGCAGTCCCAAAAAAACAGTAAAAAAAGATAGACCAAAAAATTTTTTACAGAAAGAAACTATTGAATTAACTTGGTTACCATGACTAGGTTTATAAAACAGCAGATCACCAAATTAATAAATCAATTTTCAACAGCTCATTTCCGTTTTCCAGATATGAAATATATGTTTCTATTCTCCACACGTTGGTCAGGTAAGAATAGAAACTCAAAATTCTAATCGGTTTACACAAGTCATTTATTGAGAGAACTCTGCAATAATCAGGTACAAGCATCCATTGTCATTATTTAAGCGAAACGGGTAATTAGCATGTTTGCGTTCCCACGCATTAATTGGATTGAAATGGATTGAGTCAATCAAAAAAAATTCGTCTTTTCATTTGAAGGCTGATATGTTATATTTTGATTAAAAATATGTACAAGTTTTTGCTGCCTCTATTAGCTGCTCTCAAATAACCTTCATTTAGAGTGACAAACACCCATTTGACCTTATATCTTTGAATTAAAGTAAATAAATATCAACTTCAAAGTGAGGAAGTCATTTTTGAGAGTGAGGTAAGTCAAGTGTGACCAAAACTTTAATCACACGAATGAACAAAAAAACTCGCTCCACTAAGAGCAAAAAATGACGTCACACACGTACTTCAGTTGAAATTGCATGAACGAATGAACAAAAAGCAGATTTGAAGTGGTTGTGACGTCATATGGTCGCAACAAAAATCGCGACGACGAAATAAAAAAACATAGCAGGACAAGTCCTGACGTACAATTCAAAGAATTTTCATTCATTAAACAGGAAAACTAGACATAGAATGGTTTATGAGTGAATTCAGAAAACCATTTTTATAAAAAATGAGATCAAAAAAATAAGAAAAAAAACAGAAAATCAATATCAAAATGCCGCATGTGAACAGAAAAACCCCCAGCGAGAAATGAAAATTTAATTCAAATAAAAAACTAGGCCTAGAATGAGCTGTGAATGGATTGGGAAAACCATTTAGAAAAAAATCCAATCCAAAAAATCGAAAAAACAGTAAAAATCAGAGTGAAATTGCCGCATGTGAACAAAAAACCACTACCGAGAAACGGAATTTTTGTTCAAACAACGTTTTCTCACTCTACTTTAAAATTAGAGCGAAAAAAAATTCACGCCGCAAAACCGCTCGCTTTTTCGCTCCATTTCCTGTTTCGGCGTGTTCAAAATCACTACTCCAATTCGACTTCAAAAATCATGAAAATGTGTGAACAGATTGTGAACAGATCTTAAAAAAAAAAAGACAGCGCCCCAATACAATTCAAATTCTTTGAATTCTAAAAACATAGCAGGACATGTCCTGACGTACAATTCAAAGAATTTACGTTTACCAAACAAAAAACTAGACCTGTAATGAACTTTGAATGGATTGGGAAAACTATTTAGAAAAAATCCGATCCAAAAAATAGAAAAAACATTAAAAACAAAAGTGAAATTGCCGCATGTGAACAAAAAACCACTAGCGAGAATGCGAAATTTCTCAGTCTACTTTGAAATTAGAGAGAAAAAAACTCACGCCGCAAAACCACTCGCTTTTTCGCTCCACTTCCTGTTTCGGCGTGACCAAAATCACCACTCCGATTTGACTTCAAAAATGAAAATGTGTGAACAGATCTTAAAAACATAGCAAGAATTCCGGAAACGACTCGGAGAAAATTGGTCATACTTATGACTAAACAACTAGAACAACTGTTGTGAACCCTGAACCTCCACAAATGCCATAAAAAATTAAGGAAGAATAGAAACGGCATTCAAAAACCAAAAACAAATTGAAAAAAAAACTAGAAAAATTAATGACTTTTTTATAGTACAAGGAAACATAAAACCGAATAAAGTTCATTTGCAATTAGAGCAATGAAAATCTCGAAAAACAATGGGCAAGTCATAATAGGCTAAGAAACTTGTCTAAGACTTCAAAAAAACAAAAACTGCAAAAAAAGAAAAATGGTTTAAAATTTCTAAATTTTTTCTGTCAATTTTCCTAAGAAAAAAATGATTTACACCCAGAAAATTTTAGCCAATTGGCATCTGAATATTCCTTAAGTGACAAGCTTCTATTCAAATCCCACTTGAAGCATTAAAACAAAAAACAGGCAAAAATCATTAAATTTCGTCTAAAAATTATCAAAACTGATCAAAAAACCTCCAAATTAGCATTTAACTCAAATTAACTACTTGAAACCGTCAATTCCTATCAAAACAAGCCTAAAACTAAAACAATATCATAATCAGACCTCATAACCATGAAAAGTTGCAAAAAACTGCCTTTAAAAGGCTGCACGTGAACAAATAAAAATTTAGCTCGCTTAGAGAAAATTTTTTCACACATCAATTTTTCGCTCTCTCAAAAACAGCGGTATGAACAAAAACCACTCTCTTTTCGCTCCGCTCTTCACTTTTGTTCAGCACCAAAATCACTCCAAATTTTTTCACGCGTTTCATTTCCCGCTCCAAAAATCACTCCAATAAAATTGATTTAAAAAAAGGACTTCTCCAATACTCCTCTTCGAGTCGTAAAAAAAAGACAGCGCTTCAATACAATTCAAATTCTTTGAATTATAAAAAACCAAGAGAAGGCCAATAATAGCCCCAGCTATCGCTGTGCGGCTATTAATAAACCAAGTCACTAAGATGAACTACTGCTCTTTTTTCCAACGACTCCACCTCCATAGGCAAAACATTTAGCCGAATCAAACTGACCTGCAAGTTGAGAAAATGGATCGACTCGGGTAAGTTGACCAGTTTATTGTGCATAATATTGAGTTTGCCCAGCCTCGTACATCGACAGAGAGCTTCAGGAATGGACTCGAGGAGGTTGAATGCAGCCGAAAATACTTCAAGATTGCTCATTTTACTCAGATTGCAGTTGAGAAGTCCATCCAAAGTCAGCTGATTACAATCCATATAGAGGCTGCGCAGATTCAACAGCTTGCCAAATCCACTCTTAAAAATGAAAAAAATACAACAGTAAGTCGAGATTGACAAATTCTGAAGAAATCACGTACGGGAATCTTCTTGAGTTCGTTCCTCGAAATACAGAGCGTCTCTAAGTGGATCAGAACATCTAAAAACAGTCAATTTTCAGTCCCACTAGAGCAGTCCGTGGCTCCTGCATTTAGTATAAATCTATCTATCATACCAAATGACTCTGGCAATTCAGCGATGCAGTTGTCACTCAAGTTCAGCCGCTTCAGTGATCCGCACTCGAACAGGGATCTGGGGACGGATGGGAGCGAATTCTCGCTAAGATCCAAATCTAAAAACATAGCCGGCAGATTGCCGGAATAGCTGCGAAAGAATAGACCTGCATGCCATAAAATAGAGATAGAAACAGATACAGATCTAAATTGAAAAAAAAAAAATCGACGCCGCTCAAAAAACTAGGCTGAAAAACATTCAGCGATAAATCAATAAAGCTTGTTAAAATTCATTCCGCAGAAGACCCTTATTAGGGACCTTTACTGCACATATGAGTTCCTTTGACCTTAAACAAATTCAAATTAAACCTAAGTTTTAAAGTGTAAAAGTCATTTTATTGAGTGAGGTAAGTCACGTATGATCAAAACCTAATCACGCAAATAAACTAAAAACTTTCGCTAAAGCGAGTGAGAAATGACGTCACGCGCGCAAATGCCGTTAGTGAGAGGAAGAAGTCATTCAGAAAATTTGACTTTTTCAGCTTTGCTGTGTGAACAAATGTAAAACGTAGAGCGTCAGACGACGAAACAAAAAAAAACCAAGAGCACCGCAATATAGCTACGCTCAGCTTACAGCTTCGCAGCTATTAAAATAAATCAATTCATTAAAAAAGTATATATGAGTGCTTTTAAACATAACCGGCATATTGCTGGAATAGCTGCGAAAGAATAGACCTGCGTGCCATATAAAAGAGATAGAAACAGATACAGATCAAAATTGAAAAAAAATCGACGCCGCTCAAAAAACATTGAACATATGGAGGTAAAAAAAATTCACCGATAAATTATTAAAGCTTGTTAAAACTCATTCCGCAGAAGCCTCTTATTAGGGACCTTTACTGCACAAATGAGTTCCTTTGACCTTAAACAAACTCAAATTAAACTTAAGTTTTAAAATGCAAGTCATTTTATTGAATTAGGTAAGTCACGCATGATCAAAATCTAATCACGCAAATAACTTAAAAACTTTTGCTAAAGGGAGAGAGAAATGACGTCACGCGCGCAAATGCCGTTAGTGAGAGGAAGAAGTCATTCAGAAAATTTGACTTTCAGCTTTGCTGTGTGATTAAATGTAAAACGAAAAAAGAGCGTCAGACGACGACACAAAAAAACATAGCCGGACAAGTCTTGCCGTACAATTCAAACAATTTACATTGACTAAACAAAAAACTAGACCTAGAACGGACTGTGTGAATTGGGAAAACCACTTCTAAAAAATCAGATAACAAAAAAAAAGAAAATTAATGTCAAAATGCCGCTAGAGAGAACAAAAAACAACTAGCGAGAAAGGTCAATCTGATTCTCACAAGAAAAACTAGGCCAATAATGAATTACGAATGGATTGGTAAAACCATTTGGAAAAAAAAATCCCGTCACAAAAATCGAAAAAACGGTAAAAATCAAAGTGAAATCTCCGCATGTGAAAAAAAAACTAGCGAAAGCGAATTTTTGTTCAAACAAGAATTTCTCACTCTACTTTAAAATAATTAGAAAGAAAAAAAATCATGCCGCAAAACCACTCGCTGCTTCCCTCCATTTCCTGTTTCGGTGTGACCAAAATTACTACTCCAATTTGACTTCAAAAATCATGAAAATGTGTGAACAGATCTTTAAAAAAACATAGCCGGAAGAATTCAGGAAACGACTCGAAGTGCAAATCCACTTAAATGCCATCCAACTACTCATCAGACAAAACCTGCCTCCACTAATTTAGGATTATCTTAAAACAAAACCGTAATACAAAAAACAAGTCCATTAAAATATGATAAAAAATCTGATCGAATTTTGTCAAAACTTGAGACCCCGAAATAACTATCTCTGCCAAAACCACTTCATCAACACAACTAGTAACTATTAAAACCACTTTTAGCCAAATCATGAAAAATAAGCTCCTACAAGCAACTTTGACTAAAAAACTGGAATAAGTTAATAAATTTTTTAATATTAAAAGCACTTAAATCCAAAGAAAATTCTTTTCAGCCAATAGGGTATCCAAATGCTCGGACAACAAAAGGCAAGCCATAATAGGCTATGAAATTGGTCTAAAGACCAGAAACAACACGAAAAACTGCAAAAAATTAAGAAAAATAGTTCCAATTTTTCGTCATATTTCTCAACAAAAAATTCTCTATATCCACAAAACTGTAGCCACTTGTAAATTAAAAATTGCTCAAGTAATAGGGGTCTTTTCAATGCTCATTTAAGGAAGTAAAACAAAAAATAACTAAAAATCGCAAAAATTCGCCCAAAAATCAGCAAAATACATGAAAAACCACCGAATTAGGATAAAATTCATATAAATTTCCGGAAACCTTCAAACCACTACCAAAACCCGCCTAAAAATAAAAGAAAATCATACCCAAACCTCTTTACCAAAAAAATTGAAAAAAATGCTGCACGTTAACAAAAATTTACTTACAGAACATAACGCGCTTACAGAATATTATTTTCACACCTCAATTTCTCGCTCTCTAGAAAACAGCGATATGAACAAAAAATCACTCTTTTCGCTCTATTCTTCATTTTGTTCAGCAACAAAATCACTCTAAATTTTTTCACGCGTTTCATTTCCCGCTTCACAACTCACTCCAATAAAATTGATTTTAAAAAAAGGACTTCTACAATACTCCTCTTCGAGTCGTAAAAAGACAGCGCCCCAATACAATTCAAATTCTTTGAATTGTAAAAAACCAAGAGCACCGCAAAATAGCTCCGCTCAGCTTACAGCTTCGCAGCTTTAATAAAAT
Organism: Convolutriloba macropyga; assembly: GCF_964194025.1. NCBI lineage: Eukaryota > Metazoa > Xenacoelomorpha > Acoela > Convolutidae > Convolutriloba > Convolutriloba macropyga. Next base: position 32,961,803 of record NC_134469.1, read on the forward strand.
AGCTGGCAGGGCACCTTAAGAATCCAATACCTTAATGCTGCTTTTACTAGCTACTCTCAAATAACCATCAAGTAGATTGACACACTCGGTTGACAAAATTTAGTAGGCAAAATTTTATATCAAAATATGGTTTCGCAGATGTCAGGCAGCGTAGCGTAACACTAGGTTAATATTTCGTCGTACTGTTTCCCACCACACCAAATAAAACGAGCTAGTGGCTTAAACTGATTCAAAACGGGGAACTCATATTTGTGATTTGGTAGTAGCATATACACGCGTCTTACTGATAATACAGGGAGACATTTGCACTTTTTGACCGAAAGTTCACTTGTCCAAAAACTTTTCGGTCAAAAGTGCAAATGCCCCCCCTCCCCCCCATGGTGCATAATTGAGGAGGTGAAAAAATCGATTAGGGGTACAAAAAAATGTTTTCCGGTTTTTGTCCAATCGACCCGTTGAAAAATCGTTCCGATTTTGTTCTTCGCTTGTGCAAATAATGTCCCCTTTTATGCCTGGCTATTGCTAAGGGCGGTTTGTATTGGGTTGTTTATTTAGCGTGACTGTTATTCAGAAAACTAATTCCATTCATACCTGGTCCCCCTGTAGCCCACCTACTCGATGCTTAGAGTTTCTAAAGGGTTATAGTGGGTAAAAAAACTTATTCATTCCTGGTCCCCCTGTAGCCTACCTAATCGATACTTAGCGTTTCAAAGGCGTTATAGCGGGTAAAAAACTTAATCATTCCTACCTGGTGCACCTGTAGCCTACCTAATCGATACTTTCTCAAAATAGCATTTCTCAAAAGGGGTATAGGGGGTTCAAAAACTTTTTCATCCATACTAAGTCAATCTGCAGCTTACCTAATCGATACTTCGCGTTTCTCAACTGATTAATAGAAAGGAAAGCAAAAAGCCATCAGAGAAGTTCTGCTTTCGGTGATGAAACTTTCTCGTGAAGTTTACTAATCAGTTAAAAGGAAACTCATTTTATTTGTTCAAGTAATCTAGAATCACAATCGTGTGAAGTACCTAATAAATGGTGTCACACTGCGAATCTCTTCGAAGATCACAGGAAGACTTTGTTATGATGATTGAAGAGGGTGCAAACCATTATAAAGTGAAAATCGACGAAACTAAAATGACAGTTTTTCCGCAAAATGACAGCATCGGATACTGAAGTGGGGGCAATTGAAAACCCCAGCCAAGTATCGATACAACGAGGTCATTTCAAAAGCACTCTCGCGACAGCTGGACAACAAAGCTAAAAACAAGATAACTTCAAGGAAACAATTCTGTCTTTTCTTTGCGAGGTCTGCAAGCTCCGTTTTCATTGGAATCATTGAAAATCCGTTTTCATATCAAAAATTTGCTCAGAATGAGGTTTTAATTGCCGCAACGGATTTGCAACTGCTAGTACGCCGATGTCGACTAGAGATGATAACAGGCTATATTTCAATTCAAAGGGAGCCCTGGATTTCGATGAAAATGGCCACAGTATATCATTGAACTATTTCCCCACTACATAACGGTGTTTGATCTGACCCAAGAAGCCACACATAACTTCATTCATCCCGAGTTAACAAACTCATCATTATCAGCCGAAGTCACGCTTGGTGCAGCTTGGGAGAACAATTTTCAATAGTTTACATCAATTCTGCGAGAAACGTTTGCAAAAACGCTCTTCCTATGAGCTAACGGAAGATAAGATATTCAAATTGATACATCAATGCAAACACTTGAAGAGTATTTGAGTTACCAGAGGAAAGTTGTCCGCAGCATAGACATCGTTGAATTTACGTTTCAAGTGTTTTCATTGCTGTATCAATTTGAATATCTCAGCTTCAATTAGCTCATAGGAGGAGCATTTTCGGAAACGTTTCCCGCAGAATCAATGTAAACTGTTGAACAATTCTCCCAAGGCAACAAGTACCTCACGTTAGGCAAAAGTAGCGTTTGGAATTGCTGTAGGATCAGATTTGTATTCGCATCCTGTACATATAAGCCATGTTCTTTTTGCTTCTGAACCGAGAAAAATCAATATCATGAAGCACTCGTGCTCGTAGTGCCCACTAGCCGATGAAATTTTGATGCCGTTAGCTGTCACTCTGCAATCAGCGAATGAAGATTGTAAAGTATTATCAAAAAGGTGTCTCACTTGAACTAGCACCTCCAGCGGTATACAGTAAAAAGTGCCCATTGCTTTGCACAATACGGCAGGTCACCTCAAGATAAATTTTCTAAGTCTATGAAATTGTTTGTCTCCAACAATTTTAAATTCCAGTGGAGATCCAATAGGGGAATACAGGAGGCCAGTTTTCCTGCCAGAAAGCTAGGTCAAATGTAAAAAGCAGTGGAGATTTCTCATGTCTAATGAACTGTGTTGTCTCAGATGTGAAAACGTATGTTAGCGCGCATTTATGACTCCTGAAAAATCTGATCTGATCGACTTCCTTTCAGCTTGGTTTTTGATGAAATGGCAGTATTAATTGAAGGTCGGTTCGTGTAAGCTATAGTTCCACTGGATTTATGTCGTCTGACGATACGTCGACTGTTTGAAGTGATCCTTCTACTTGTTTATTTTACAGTTTTTGCTACTGTATTTTTTAATCCCTCTCGCGCTCTTCTTTTTGCTGGAGCTCCTTGCACACGTAGATCTCCGCCAATGCTCTTCGCCGCCGGCCAAAAAATGCGTCTTCTCAAGGTTAAGGCCACTCGTCCAATGCCAGCAGCCAATGCTCCAAAACCACTACCTCTGCCTGTAATGTCCTGAGAAAAGAGATAGTTGATTTCAAAACGATGCCACTGGGTTTTCTGGAAAAAAAATTATTGGAGCGTTTGATATTAATTCTAATGTAAATTGATTGCTGGATGCAAGAGTAATGCTGTTTGTTTAACGTCTACTTTGGCAATTCCACGCTCGTAGAGTTTTCCCAGTATCTTTTTGTTGTGCGCAATCACACGGTTTTAAGTGGGCGGACTGACAATGGCAGGTTTTTCTATTCAGAAAACTTCGTTCGTTTAATTTTGTTTATAACGTCAAATGTTTTGCTCTGCAAATGCCGACGTGGTATCGTTTTCAGTTGTGTTTAAATGAATTTGCGTCTCGTCGCAGAAAATTTTGTATTCGCCTTTGAATTCAGATCCCTAATCTGTCCACAATTGGTTGTTTTTTCGCAACCATCTTTCAAAAGGCTTCGACATAGTCTGCAGCATATAAACATTTCACTGATTGCACAAGTAGGTACCACGATAAAACGATGAAGGCGACTAGAAAATACTAAACTCCATTGCAGCGTTTGGCCAACTTGTCCATATAGGAAACCTCAAAAGACCATATTTCGTTAAAACTGTGAGCAATAACTTTTAGTCGTGGAAAACTTTTTGAATTGTTGATTTTTGGTACAAGAGTTTTTTGTTTGCAAGAACTTTTTATTTTTTTCCTTTTCTAATGCACTCTTTTTGCAGATTGGCGACGCTTCCAAATGATGCTTCGCTAGATGTATAGATTTTGTTTGGCTTTTTCATCCGAAAAACTTTTCTAGTTTGACGGTGGTTTGAATTCTTCCGCGTTTACAAAGCCTTCCTCATCAACGCTAGCAGTCTGATTCTTCTGCTCTTTTGACAGCAGTGTTTTCTCTCTTGTCTGTAGATCCAGCTTCAGTTTAGTTTTCCAGCTTCTGTTTCTTTTGTGCTTCAGGAAGTCTCAGGAATTTTTTGCCTTTGAATTCATAGCCCTCATGTGTCCACACATGGTTGTTTTTTTTGCGATCATCTTTCTAAAGGCTTCACAGTCTGCTGCATATAAACATTTCATTGATAGTACACGTAGGTATCATGACAAAACGATGACGGCGGCTAGAAAATATTTAAGTCCATTGTTGTGTTTGGCCAACTAGTCCATATAGGCAATGTCAACAGAACATATTTTTTTATGTAGAGTTTTTTGTTTGCAAGAACTTTTTAATTTCTTTCTTTCGTAACATTTTCGACGCTTTCAAATGATGCTTCGCTTAATTTGATGGAGGTTTGAATTCTTCCCCGTTTGCAAAGCCTTCCTCATCAACGCTAGCAGTCTGTTTCTGCTCTTTTGACAGCAATGTTCTCGTTCTGGTCCGCAGATCCATTTTCCAGCTTTGCTTCTTTTGTGATTCAGGTAGTCCGAGGAATTTTTTTGCGTAAGTGTTAGAGGTAAATTGTGTGGGAGTTTAGTAGAATATATGATAACGTACATCTGCTGGCTTTGAGGTCTGCTGTAATGCGTACAGAAATTTGAATGCCGAAACCTCAGTTTATTCAGAAAATTAGGTTGCCTTTGTTGTCAATGGAAGTTATTTAAGAATCGTTAATTGTTTCTAAAATCTTTGTTGCTTTTTGGAACTATTCGTCTTGCAGAAAAGCGATATCATACAGAACTTTGCTGCAGATGATTATCATCGATTAGTTTTCTTTATCAGCAGTTGTTACGTTATCAGGTCGCTGTTCTGAACTGAATTGTATTGTCGCTGATGGTGTTCGTGGATTTGAGTCTCTTTGCAGGAGTGACATTTGCTAGGCTGAATTCTGAATCACTGGTTTCTGGTGAGACCTGTCATTACTACTGTATTACCATACGGCGCGGAATCATCACGAATTCTTTAATTGACATTTTCCTGTAAATATTGTAGACAATGTTTAGCCAGAGACCTCTTGCTGTTTGGGAAAAGCTTACTTCTCCACTCTGCGCTGAATTCTTTGTTAGATAACTGTCGTAGCTCAGTCTCGAATTTTTCTATTTTCATCTTTTTAGGCACCACGCCGGAGAGCACGTTCAAAGAACACCAGCTGAAAAACCAAATGGACACCAAATCGCTCGTCAGAATATTTATCTTAGTTTTTGATTTCGAGTTATTGCTAACGCACCAAAGCTTCAACATACCAAGTTTTTCCTTTTCATTTGCTATTGGTGTGATGACTGCTTCCTGCGAACAAATGTCGAACACCAATGCTTCGGGTGCAATGAAGTTCGATGAAAGCGCAAGCCTTGTGTTGTTTTCGGTTTCAGATCAATTAAATGCCCGTACAACTAAGTTGTCGCCAATTCATATGCTTCTTTAAGCAGTTGGAGCCAATTGAAATGTCTCCTAAGATATTCTATCTGCAGAATGTCACGTACTGACTTGACGTCGGAATTTTGAGATAATCATGACCAACTTGGTATTCTAACCATAAGATGAAAATGTTCACAAATTTAAAGTGAGACAAACAAAATTTACAACTCAAGGATTGTTTTTTATTACTGTTAATCAGAATTCAAAAATGTTGATAATTTTTCTCTGTTGCCGGTCTAACCGGTGCCAAAAAACGACTTAACTCCATCCTTTTCGTATCAAGTTCCCGATGAGGGTGTCTTCCCTTGTAGGTTTAGAAATCAGGCTTGTTATAAAATCTGGCTTCCTGCTTGTTTTTACTTAAAGAGTAAATCAACATTTTCAACTAATCCTTTCTTAGCTATCGTTTGTTTTATTGAGATTTTCATTTTCTGAATACAAGCGCGATTACCAAATTTTATCTATGTATCTACGAGACAGCATCATATCTTTCCCAAAAAAAGCGTAATCCTTAAAATGTGATTGAAATGGTTATAATATGTATTTTAAAACCTATGACGTTGTAATATTCGGCATTTTTGAATGTCGGAAGACAGACATAGGGGTCCACATACACCGATCAATTCTCGTTAGCAATATCATTCCTTAATCACGGAACAAGAACAAGAAACTCGCACACAATTCAATTAAATTTCAGATTTGAAAAAAAGCAGGTTTGAAGTAAGCATGACCTCATATGATTGCAAAAAACGTTGACCAGGAAATAAAAACCAATCCTTAACAACAAATCAATCAATTTTCTTTGACTAGAACAAAAACCTACGGCTAGAAAAGACTAGTCGATTCGGAAGAACGTTTGGGAAAAACAGAAAAAAATAACCCAACGAACGGTGAAAACTGACGTCAAATTGCTGCACGTGAACAAAAAAATATAGTCAACAGATTGCCGGAAAATACCCACGATAGACGCTTGTGGCCTACCATGAATTGAAACAACTAAAGAAATAAGATTGACAGATCGACCACCAGCTTTTAAGAGACCACTAGACTTTTTGGGTTAGATTCGGACTGTCATTTTTATGAGATATATTTGCTCTACAAGGAAAAAGCCCTAATGGAGCCTTTTCAAAATAAATATTACCTCTATGGTGTGAAGCATCAAAACGAGAACCTGAGTCGATAACAACAATGATTTCTGCTGAGTTGACATTGTCCATATTTGATGGGAAGGATATAGACGTTAAAGCGAATTTCTACTGTCCGTATAGCTTTACCAGCCGAGATAGTTGATTTCGAAACGATGCCATTGTGTTTTCTGGAAAAATTTCATTGACCCGTTTGATATTAAGTCTAATGTAAAATGATTGCTGGATGTAAGAGTCAGGCTGTTTTTCATTGAGTGTGTACGTTGACATTTTCAGTTTCCTAGAAGTTTGCCAATAGCTTTTCGTTGTTTGCAATCACCCGGTTGTAGGTGGGCTGACTGACAATGTCAGGTTTTGTTATTCCAAAAACTTCGTTCGTGTAATTTTGTGTAACTTTTTCAAAATGTTTCATTTGGTCTGGCGATTTGAGCAAAGTCACTTGATTTGAAATTTGGCGAGTAAAGTGCCAGTGAAATCCAAGAACGTTCGAGCTTTATAGAAAAATTATTAGGTGCTAATTTAGTAGTAACACAGTTCTCTCAACTGTTAATCAAAAATATACAAATTTAGGGATTTCTGTTAAGTAAGACCATGACCACTTTTTCTCCAAAAAACGGTAAATAATGTTTTGAGCGACCGAATCTTCCGTTCTGCAAATGCCGACTTGGTTTCGTTTTCCATTGTATTTCAATGAATTTTATTGTCACAGAAAGTTTTGAATTCGCCTTTGAATTCATAGCCCTCATGTGTCCCCACTTGGTTGTTTTTTTGCGATCATCTTTCTAAAGGCTTCACAGTCTGCTGCATATAAACATTTCATTGATTGTACACGTAGGTATCATGATAAAACGATGACGGCGGCTAGAAAATATTTAAGTCCATTGTTGTATTTGGCCAACTAGTCCATATAGGCAATGTCAACAGAACATATTTTTTTATGTAGAGTTTTTTGTTTGCAAGAACTTTTTAATTTCTTTCTTTCGTAACACTTTCGAGGCTTTCAAATGATGCTTCGCTTCATTTGATGGAGGTTTGAATTCTTCCCCGTTTGCAAAGCCTTCCTCATCAACGCTAGCAGTCTGTTTCTGCTCTTTTGACAGCAATGTTCTCGTTCTGGTCCGCAGATCCAATTTCCAGCTTTGCTTCTTTTGTGATTCAGGTAGTCCGAGGAATTTTTTTGCGTAAGTGTTAGAGGTAAATTGTGTGGGAGTTTAGAAGAGTATATGATAAGGTACATCTGCTGGCCTTGAGGTCTGCTGTACAGAAATGTGGTTGCCAAAAGTTGTGTCTTCAAAAAATAGGTTGCCTATGTTTTCGAAGGAAGTTATTCGAGACTCCTCAATTGCTTCTTAAATTTTCGTCCCTTTTTGGAACTTTTCGTCTTACAGAAAATCGATATCATACAGAACCTTGCTGCTGATGTTATTAATTAGTTTTCTTTATCAGCAGTTGTTACGTTATCAGGTCGCTGTTCTGAACTGAATTGTATTGCAGCTGATGCTGTTTGTGGTCTTGAGTTTCTTTGCAGGAAAGACATTTGTTTGGCTGCATTTTGAATTTCTGGTTTCTTGAAAATTTGTGAGACCTGAAATTCCTACTGTATAAAAATAGAGCGCGGAATCAACACGAATTCTTCAATTGACAAGTTTCCGTTAATATTTAGACAATGTTTAGCTAGAAGCTGAACCATACGACCCCTTGCTGCTTGAAAACAGCTTATAGGCACCACGCCCGACGGCACGTTCATAACACACTCGCCGAAAAACCAAATGAAAACCAAATCGCTCGTCAGAATACTTGTCTTAGTTTTTGATTTCAAGTTATTGCTAACGCACCAAAGCTTCAGCATACGCAAGTTCTTCCTTTTCATTTGCTATTGGTGTGATGACTGCTTCCTGCGAACGTAGAAAACCAATGCTCCGGGTGCAATTAGGTTCGATGAAAGCATAAGCCTTGGGCTGTTTTTGGATTCAGATCAATCAAATGCCCGTACTCAGCTGTCGCCAATTTATATGCTTCTTTAAGCAGTTGGAGCCAATTCAACTGTCTCCTAAGATGATAATCTATCTGCTGAATCTCACGTAATGATTTGGGGAGAACAAACTGAGTTGTGCTGAGGTCAATTGTGCGAGACCACTAGATCTGGTGAAACAAATTGTGTTTAACATGACTGACATGCAGTTTTCGATGTCAGCCAGATCTTAATTTTGACAAATTCTTTATCGTTCAACATTTCTTTGCAAGAATCATCAAAAATCAACAACAGTTTGATAAATTTTTCGTTATTTCAAATCCAGAAGATTAAATAAGCTCGACATGCGGACATGCTGACGTTGTACATCTCTGAAGAGTTCTTGGTACTCTTTATAAAACTAATAGACTGTTGTAAAACGGGGATAGAATGTTAACCCTGGAAATATGTATAACACGAGGTTAGTTTTTCCACATCCAATGGGTCCTACAATGACCATAGAGACCCGGTCATGCGTGAGAACAACTTTAATTATAATTTAGGATTTCGAAGGATGTAACCAACTACGACCCTGCGACTTGAAAGCGGCAAATAATTTATTGCTATAAATAGAAACCTCCTGACTCTAAAACGTGTTTGATCAAAATTTTTGTTGATGACTCATCCATTATTCTCGACCTCTCATCTCGAAAGGTATAACTGGACATGTTCAAAGTTATTGTAGGAAATGTCCCCAATGTCCCTCTCTATCCTTCCTTATATAATATCCCACCGTAAAAGTTACTACAAAGCTATATATATATATACTTCTGCTAACGCTCTGCTAACCCTCTCTAACTACTGTTTCCCTACTCAAAACTGGATTTATAGGAAACCACATGTCAAATTGGCAATTTGAGATAATCATGACCAATTTGGTATTCTAACCATAAGATGAAAATGTTCACAAACTTAAAGTAAACAAATAAAATTTACAACTCAAGGAGTGTTCTTTATTACTGTTCATCAGATTTCGAAAATGTTGATAATTTTTCTCTGTTGCCGGTCTAACCGGTGCCAAAAAACGACTTAATTCCATCCTTTTCGTATCAAGTTCCCGATGATGGTGTCTTCCCTTGTAGGTTTAGAAATCAGGCTTGTTATAAAATCTGGCTTCCTGCTTGTTTTTACTTAAGAGTAATACAACATTTTCAAGAAATCCTTTCTTAGCTATCGTTTGTTTTATTGAGATTTTCATTTTCTGAATACAAGCGCGATTACCAAATTGTATCTATGTATCTACGAGAACCCCAACTGTCGGTTAGAAATCTACCACTGTAAGTGATGTGTTCCACAATATTCAAGGTAGGCTTCAATGGATATTGCTATTCAAAAACAGAGAAGAACCACTCCCAACAAAGAGAACTACTCTCAAAGACTATGTCTTATTGTTGTATAAATTAACATCTATTTTCAATTCATACCAAATCGTATGTGTCATTGGTGTATTTTGTCATCTTGAACCATTCATCTATGACTAACTAATCTCTGAAAACCTTTTTTTGAAGTTACGAACGCGTTATGCTGTAACCAAGCAAATAAAGCGATTAAGCGAAATATCGAGAAAAAAAATTAAGGCCTTAGCTCGTTTCTGTGTTTAGCAATTATCTCCCGGCCTGTTTACATAATACCAATGATGCTGACTATTCGACAGATTAACGTTTTATTAGATTGATATTAGACGTTTTATTAGATTGTTTAGATTGATCCGCTCGCTCAGTTAAAATATAAACTGCGATTGAACTGTTTAATACTTCGAAGCCATGCGTATAACAGCTTATACAATAGAATGCGATCAGTTCTGGTAAAATTATTCACTTCTGCAAAAAAACTATTGTTGCACAAATTATTATTATTGCACCAAATAACATGTTGCTGCTCCTAAAACACGCAAAAGTTTTCTATTCAATTTATCATATAGAATCCCAATGAGACAGCATCATGTTTTTTACAGAAAAAAGCGTAATCCATCCTGAAAATGTGATTGAAATGGTTAAAATTTGTAGTTTAAAACCTATGACGTTGTAATAATCGGAATTTTTGAATATCGGGAGACAAACATAGGAAACCACATACACCGATAAATTCTCGTTAGCGATACCATTCCTTCATAGCGGAACAAAAACAAGAAAAAAACACGGACACAATTCAATTAATTTGCAGATTTGAAAAAAAAACAGATTTGAAGTAAGCATGACGTCATGATTGCAAAAAACCTTGACCAAGAAAAAGACCAATCCTTAACATTAAATCAATTTTCTTTGAATAAACAAAAACCTACGGCTAGAAAAGACTAGTCGATTCGGAAGAACGTTTTGGAAAAACAGAAAAAATAACCCAACAAACGGTGAAAACTGACGTCAAATTGCTGCAAGTGAACAAAAAAAATAGCCGGCAGATTGCCGGAAAATACCCACGATAGACGCCTGTGGCCTACCATGAATTGAAACAACTAAAGAAATAAGATTGACAGATCAACCACCAGCTTTTTAAGAGACCACTAGACTTTTTGGGTTAGATTCGGACTGTCATTTTTATGAAATACATTTGCTCTAGAAGGAAAAAGCCGTAATGGAGCTTTTTCAAAATTAATATTCCATATTAAAACTCAAGACTCAATTACTCAGGACTTAGGACATATAAGTTTGGCACTATTTAGATGCACACTATTGACCTTTATTTAGTAAATGTTCATAAAACTTAAAGTTACATAAGTGAGTTCAGAAGCCATTTTTTGAGTGAGGTAAGTCACGCAATCAACCTAAAAGCAGAAATGACGTCACGAACACAAATTTCAACTGCAAAGCAGTAGAAATCATTGAAAAAGTCAATTCCAAGAAGTCAGCGTAAGACGAAACGCAAATCTGTTAGACGATTAAAAAAATTAGGAGCGCAATAGCCGCCTCAAATTGCTGACGCGGCTATTAATAAACAAATTGAGGAAGCGAAGTTTTTATCAAAACCGTTTTCTCACTCCACTTTCAAACTGGAGTGAAAAAGTTTTACGCCACAAAGCAATACTCTTCACTCCATTTCCTGTTTCGGGCTGACGAAAATCACAACTCTTATTTGATTTCCAAAATCAAAAAGAATGTGCGAACAGATATTAAAAGACAGCCTTGATACACTTCAAATTCTTTGACACCACGAGAAAGCCAATAATAGCTTGCCAAAACATATCTTAAACAGACCAAACGGAGGTTTTAAATTTTCAAATATACTAGTCATTAGCATCAATTTTTTTTATTGCTATGATTTGCACCTTTCTCTCATTATGTCACCCAGTGAGAGGGAATAAATCTTGATTATTTTTCGCACCCAATGAGCGATTTGGCAAATAGTAGTCAGCATGACACGATTAAAAAAACAGAGAAAATCAGATAGAGGCAAAGCTTCCGAGCAGATCAGGAATATTCGAGACTCCTCAATTGCTTCTTAAAATGTCGTCCCTTTTTGGAACCTTTCGTCTTACAGAAAATCGATATCATACAGAACCTTGCTGCTGATGTTATTAATTAGTTTTCTTTATCAGCATTTGTTACGTTATCAGATCGCTGTTCTGAACTGAATTGTATTGTAGCTGATGCTGTTTGTGGTCTTGAGTTTCTTTGCAGGAAAGACATTTGTTTGGCTGCATTCTGAATTTCTGGTTTCTTGAAAATTTGTGAGACCTGAAATTCCTACTGTATAAAAATACAGCGCGGAATCAACACGAATTCTTCAATTGACAAGTTTCTGTTAATATTTAGACAATGTTCAGCTAGAAGCTGAATCAGACGACCCCTTGCTGCTTGAGAGCAGCTTATAGGCACCACGCCCGACGGCACGTTCATAACACACTCGCCGAAAAACCAAATGAAAACCAAATCGCTCGTCAGAATACTTGTCTTAGTTTTTGATTTCAAGTTATTGCTAACGCACCAAAGCTTCAGCATACGCAAGTTCTTCCTTTTCATTTGCTATTGGTGTGATGACTGCTTCCTGCGAACGTAGAAAACCAATGCTCCGGGTGCAATTAGGTTCGATGAAAGCATAAGCCTTGGGCTGTTTTTGGATTGAGATCAATCAAATGCCCGTACTCAGCTGTCGCCAATTTATATGCTTCTTTAAGCAGTTGGAGCCAATTCAACTGTCTCCTAAGTTAATCTTATCTGCTGAATCTCACGTAATGATTTGGGGAGAACAACGTGAGTTGTGCTGAGGTCAATTGTGCGAGACCACTAGAACTGGTGAAACAAATTGTGTTTAACATGACTGACATGCAATTTTCGATGTCAGACATTTCTTTGCAAGAATCATCAAAATCAATAACAGTTTGACAAATTTTTCGTTATTTCAAATACAGAAGATTAAATAAGCTCGACAAGCGGACATGCTGACGTTGTACATCTCTGAAGAGTTCTTGGTACTCTTTATAAAACTAATAGACTGTTGTAAAACGGGGATAGAATGTTAACCCTGGAATTATGTTGAACACGAGGTTAGTTTTTCCACATCCAATGGGTCCTACAATGACCATAGAGACCCTGTCATGCGTGAGAACAACTTTATTTATAATTTAGGATTTCGAAGGATGTAACCAACTACGACCCTGCGACTTGAAAGCGGCAAATAATTTATTGCTATAAATAGAAACCTCCTGACTCTAAAACGTGTTTGATCAAAATTTTTGTTGATGACTCATCCATTAATCTTGACCTCTCATCTCGAAAGGTATAACTGGACATGTTCAAAGTTATTGTAGGAAATGTCCCCCATGTCCCTCTCTATCCTTCCTTATATGATATCCCACCGTAAAAGTTACTACAAAGCTATATATATATATATATATATATATATATATATATATACACTTCTGTTAACGCTCTGCTAACCCTCTCTAACTACTGTTTCCCTACTCGAAACTGGTTTTATAGGAAACCACATGACAAACTGGCATTTGGAGATAATCATGACCAACTTGGTATTCTAACCATAAGATGAAAATGTTCACAAATTTAAAGTGAGAAACAAAATTTACAACTCAAGGAGTGTTCTTTATTACTGTTAATCAGAATTCAAAAATGTTGATAATTTTTCTCTGTTGCCGGTCTAACCGGTGCCAAAAAACGACTTAATTCCATCCTTTTCGTATCAAGTTCCCAATGATGGTGTCTTCCCTGGTAGGTTCAGAAATCAGGCTTGTTATAAAATCTGGCTTCCTGCTTGTTTTTACTTAAGAGTAAATCAACATTTTCAAGTAATCCTTTCTTAGCTATCGTTTGTTTTATTGAGATTTTCATTTTCTGAATACAAGCGCGATTACCAAATGATATCTATGTATCTACGAGAACCCCAACTGTCGGTTAGAAATCTACCACTGTAAGTGATGTGTTCCACAATATTCAAGGTAGGCTTCAATGGATATTGCTATTCAAAAACAGAGAAGAACCACTCCCAACAAAGAGAACTACTCTCAAAGACTATGTCTCATTGTTGTATAAATTAACATCTACTTTCAATTCATACCAAATCGTCTGTGTCATTGGTGTATTTTGTCATCTTGAACCATTCATCTATGACTAACTAATCTCTGAAAACCTTTTTTTGAAGTTACGAACGCGTTATGCTGTAACCAAGCAAATAAAGCAATTAAGCGAAATATCGAGAAAAAAATTTAATGCCTCAGCTCGTTTCTGTGTTTAGCAATTATCTCCCGGCCTGTTTACATAATACCAATGATGCTGACTATTAGACAGATTAATGTTTTATTAGATTGATATTAGACGTTTTATTAGATTGTTTATTAGATTGATCAACTCGCTCAGTTCAAATATAAACTGCGATTGAACTGTTTAATACTTCGAAGCCATGCGTATAACAGCTTATACAATAGAATGCGATCAGTTCTGGTAATATTGTTCACTTCTGCAAAAAAACTATTGTTGCACAAAATATTATTCTTGCACAAAATAACATGTTGCTGCTCCTAAAACACGCAAAAGTTTTCTATTCAATTTATCATATAGAATCCCAATGAGACAGCATCATATTTTTTCCAGAAAAAAGCGTAATCAATCCTTAAAATGTGATTGAAATGGTTAAAATTTGTATTTTAAAACCTATGACGTTGTAATAATCGGAATTTTTGAATATCGGGAGACAGACATAGGAAACCACATACACCGATCAATTCTCGTTAGCAATACCATTCCTTCATAACGGAACAAAAACAAGAAAAAAACACGGACACAATTCGAATAACTTGCAGATTTGAAAAAAAAGCAGATTTGAAGTAAGCATGACGTCATGATTGCAAAAAACCTTGACCAGAAAATAAAGACCAATCCTTCACATTAAATCAATTTTCTTTGAATAAACAAAAACCTACGGCTAGAAAAGACTAGTCGATTCGGAAGAACGTTTTGGAGAAACAGAAAAAATAAGCCAACAAACGGTGAAAACTGACCTCAAATTGCTGCAAGTGAACTAAAAAATACAGCCGGCAGATTGCCGGAAAATACCTACGATAGACGCTTGTGGCCTACCATGAATTGAAACAACTAAAGAAATAAGATTGACAGATCAACCACCAGCTTTTTAAGAGACCACTAGACTTTTTGGGTTAGATTCGGACTGTCATTTTTATGAGATACATTTGCTCTAGAAGGAAAAGGCCGTAATGGAGCTTTTTCAAAATTAATATTCCATATTAAAACTCAAGACTCAATTACTCAGGACTTAGGACATATAAGTTTGGCACTATTTTGATGTACACTATTGACCTTTAATTAGTAAATGTTCAAAAAACTTAAAGTTACGTAAGTGAGTACAAAAGCCATTTTTTGAGTGAGGTAAGTCACCCAATCGACCTAAAAGCAGCAATGACGTCACGAACACAAATTTCAACTGCAAAGCAGTAGAAATCATTGAAAAAGTCAATTCCAAGAAGTCAGGGTAAGACGAAACGAAAATCTGTTAGACGATTAAAAAAATTAGGAGCGCAATAATAGCCGCCTCAAATTGCTGACGCGGCTATTAATAGACAAATTGAGGAAGCGAAGTTTTTTTCAAAACCGTTTTCTCACGCCACTTGCAAACTAGAGTGAAAAAGTTTTACGCCACAAAGCAATAGCCTCTTCACTCCATTTCCTGTTTCGGGCTGACGAAAATCACAACTTTTATTTGATTTCCAAAATCAAAAAGAATGTGCGAACAGATATTAAAAGACAGCCTTGATACACTTGAAATTCTTTGAAAACACGAGAAAGCCAATTATAGCTTGTCAAAACAGATTTTAAACAGACCAAACGGAGGTTTTAAATTTTCAAATATACTAGTCATTAGCATCAATTTTTTTTTATTGCTATGATTTGCACCTTTCTCTCATTATGTCACCCAGTGAGAGGAAATAAACCTTTATTTTTCGCACCCAATGAGCAATTTGGCGAATAATAGTCAGCATGACACGATAAAAAAAAACAGAAAATCAGATAGAGGCAAAGCTTCCGAGGAGATCAGGAATATTCGAGACTCATCAATTGCTTCCTAAACTTTCGTCCCTTTTTGGAACTTTTCGTCTTACAGAAAATCGATATCATACAGACCTTGCTGCTGATGTTATTAATTAGTTTTCTTTATCAGCAGTTTTTACGTTATCAGGTCGCTGTTCTGAACTGAATTGTATTGTAGCTGATGATGTTTGTGGTCTTGAGTTTCTTTGCAGGAAAGACATTTGTTTGGCTGCATTCTGAATTTCTGGTTTCTTGAAAATTTGTGAGACCTGAAATTCCTACTGTATAAAAATACAGCGCGGAATCAACACGAATTCTTCAATTGACAAGTTTCCGTTAATATTTAGACAATATTTAGCTAGAAGCTGAATCATACGACCCCTTGCTGCTTGAGAACAGCTTATAGGCACCACGCCCGACGGCACGTTCATAACACCCTCGCCGAAAAACCAAATGAAAACCAAATCGCTTGTCAGAAAACTTGTCTTAGTTTTTGATTTCAAGTTATTGCTAACGCACCAAAGCTTCAGCATACGCAAGTTCTTCCTTTTCATTTGCTATTGGTGTGATGACTGCTTCCTGCGAACGTAGAACACCAATGCTCCGGGTGCAATTAGGTTCGATGAAAGCATAAGCCTTTGGCTGTTTTGGATTCAGATCAATCAAATGCCCGTACTCAGCTGTCGCCAATTTATATGCTTCTTTAAGCAGTTCGAGCCAATTCAACTGTCTCCTAAGATGATAATCTATCTGCTGAATCTCACGTAATGATTTGGGGAGAACAAACTGAGTTGTGCTGAGGTCAATTGTGCGAGACCACTAGATCTGGTGAAACAAATTGTGTTTAACATGACTGACATGCAGTTCTCGATGTCAGCCAGATCTTAATTTTGACAAATTCTTTATCGTTCAACATTTCTTTGCAAGAATCATCAAAAATCAATAAAAAATTGATAAATTTTTCGTTAAAGATTAAATAAGCTCGACATGCGGACATGCTGACGTTGTACATCTCTGAAGAGTTCTTGGTACTCTTTAACTAATAGACTGTAGTAAAACGGGGATAGAATGTTAACCCTGGAAATATGTTGAACACGAGGTGACTTTTTCCAAATCCAATGGGTCCTACAATGACCATAGAGACCCTGTCATGCGTGAGAACAACTTTATTTATAATTTAGGATTTCGAAGGATGTAACCAACTACGACCCTGCGACTTGAAAGCGGCAAATAATTTATTGCTATAAATAGAAACCTCCTGACTCTAAAACGTCTTTGATCAAAATTTTTGTTGATGACTCATCCATTAATCTCGACCTCTCATCTCGATAGGTATAAATGGACATGTTCAAAATTATTGTAGGAAATGACCCCCATATCCCTCTCTATTTTCCCTTATATGCTATTATCCCACCGTAAAAGTTACTACAAAGCTATATATATATATACTTCTGCTAACGCTCTGCTAACCCTCTCTAACTACTGTTTCCCTACTCAAAACTGGATTTATAGGAAACCACATGACAAACTGGCATTTTGAGATAATCATGACCAACTTGGTATTCTAACCATAAGATGAAAATGTTCACAAATTGAAAGTGAGACAAACAAAATTTACAACTCAAGGAGTGTTCTTTATTACTGTTAATCAGAATTGAAAAATGTTGATAACTATTCTCGTTTGCGGGTCTAACCGGTGCCAAAAAACGACTTAATTCAATCCTTTTCGCATCAAGTTCCCGATGATGGTGTCTTCCCTTGTAGGTTCAGAAATCAAGCTTGTTATAAAGTCTGGCTTCCTGCTTGTTTTTACTTAAGAGTAAATCAACATTTTCAAGTAATCTTTTCTTGGCTATCGTTTGTTTTATTGAGACTTTCGTTTTCTGAATACAAGCGCGATTACCAAATTGTATCTATGTATCTACGAGAACCCTAACTGTCGGTTAGAAATCTACCACTGTAAGTGATGTGTTCCACAATCTTCAAGGTAGGCTTCAATGGATATTGCTATTCAAAATCAGAGAAGAACCACTCCCAACAAAGAGAACTACTCTCAAATACTATGTCTCATTGTTGAATAAATTAACATCTACTTTCAATTCATACCAAATCGTCTGTATCATTGGTGTATTTTGTCATCTTGAACCATTCATCTATGACTAACTAATCTCTGAAAACCTTTTTTGAAGTTACGAACGCGTTATGCTGTAACCAAGCAAATAAAGCAACTAAGCAAATTATCCAGAAAAGAAAATTAACGCCTCAGCTAGTTTTTGTGTTTAGCAATTATCTCCCGGCCTGTTTACACAATAACAATGATGCTGAATATTAGACAAATTAACGTTTTATTAGATTGATATTAGACGTTTTATTAGATTGTTTAGATTGATCCGCTCGCTCAGTTAAAATATAAACTGCGATTGAACTGTTTAATACTTCGAAGCCATGCGTATAACAGCTTATACAATAGAATGCGATCAGTTCTGGTAAAATTATTCACTTCTGCAAAAAAACTATTGTTGCACAAATTATTATTATTGCACCAAATAACATGTTGCTGCTCCTAAAACACGCAAAAGTTTTCTATTCAATTTATCATATAGAATCCCAATGAGACAGCATCATATTTTTTCCAGAAAAAAGCGTAATCAATCCTTAAAATGTGATTGAAATGGTTAAAATTTGTATTTTAAAACCTATGACGTTGTAATCATCGGAAATTTTGAATGTCGGAAGACAGACATAGGAAACCACATACACCGATCAATTCTCGTTAGCGATACCATTCCTTCATAACGGAACAAAAACAAGAAAAAAACACGGATACAATTCAATTAATTTGCAGATTTGAAAAAAAGCAGATTTGAAAGTAAGCATGACGTCATATGATTGCAAAAAACCTTGACCAGGAAATAAAGATCAATCCTTAACAACAAATCAATCAATTTTCTTTGACTAGAACAAAAACCTACGGCTAGAAAAGACTAGTCGATTTGGAAGAACGTTTGGGAAAAACAGAAAAAATAACCCGACAAACGGTGAAAACTGACGTCAAATTGCTGCACGTGAACAAAATAGCCGGCAGATTGCCGGAAAATACCCACAATAGACGCTTGTGGCCTACCATGAATTGAAAGAACTAAAGAAATAAGATTGACAGATCGACCACCAGCTTTTTAAGAGACCACTAGACCTTTTGGTTTATATTCGGACTGTCATTTTTTATGAGATACATTTGCTCTACAAGGAAAAAGCCGTAATGGAGCTTTTTCAAAATTAATATTCCATATTAAAACTCAAGACTCAATTACTCAGGACTTAGGACATATAAGTTTGGCAATATTTAGATGCACACTATTGACCTTTAATTAGTAAATCTTCATAAAACTTAAAGTTACATAAGTGAGTTCAGAAGCCATTTTTTGAGTGAGGTAAGTCACGCAATCGACCTAAAAGCAGAAATGACGTCACGAACACAAATTTCAACCGCAAAGCAGTAGAAAGCATTGAAAAAGTCAATTTCAAGAAGTCAGGGTAAGACGAAACGAAAATCTGTTAGACGATTAAAAAAAATTAGGAGCGCAATAATAGCCGCCTCAAATTGCTGACGCGGCTATTAATAGACAAATTGAGGAAGCGAATTTTTTTTTTCAAAACCGTTTTCTCACTCCACTTGCAAACTAGAGTGAAAAAGTTTTACGCCACAAAGCAATAGCCTCTTCACTCCATTTCCTGTTTCGGGCTGACGAAAATCACAACTCTTATTTGATTTCCAAAATCAAAAAGAATGTGCGAACAGATATTAAAAGACAGCCTTGATACACTTCAAATTCTTTGAAAACACGAGAAAGCCAATTATAGCTTGTCAAAACAGATTTTAAACAGACCAAACGGAGGTTTTAAATTTTCAAATATACTAGTCATTAGCATCAATTTTTTTTTATTGCTATGATTTGCACCTTTCTCTCATTATGTCACCCAGTGAGAGGGAATAAATCTTGATTATTTTTCGCACCCAATGAGCGATTTGGCAAATAGTAGTCAGCATGACACGATTAAAAAAACAGAGAAAATCAGATAGAGGCAAAGCTTCCGAGGAGATCAGGAATATTCGAGACTCCTCAATTGCTTCTTAAATTTTCGTCCCTTTTTGGAACTTTTCGTCTAACAGAAAATCGATATCAAACAGAACCTTGCTGCTGATGTTATTAATTAGTTTTCTTTATCAGCAGTTTTACGTGATCAGGTCGCTGTTCTGAACTGAATTGTATTGTAGCTGATGGTGTTTGTGGTCTTGAGTTTCTTTGCAGGAGTGACATTTGTTTGGCTGCATTCTGAATTTCTGGTTTCTTGAAAATTTGTGAGACCTGAAATTGCTACTTTATAAAAATACAGCGCGGAATCAACACGAATTCTTCAATTGACATGTTTCTTTTAATATTTAGACAATGTTTAGCTAGAAGCTGAATCAGACGACCCCTTGCTGCTTGAGAAAAGCTTATAGGCACCTCGCCCGACGGCACGTTCATAACACACTCGCCGAAAAACCAAATGAAAACCAAATCGCTCGTCAGAATACTTGTCTTAGTTTTTGATTTCAAGTTATTGCTAACGCACCAGAGCTTCAGCATACGCAAGTTCTTCCTTTTCATTTGCTATTAGTGTGATGACTGCTTCCTGCAAACGTAGAACACCAATGCTCCGGGTGCAATTAGGTTCGATGAAAGCATAAGCCTTGGGCTGTTTTTGGATTCAGATCAATCAAATGCCCGTACTCAGCTGTCGCCAATTTATATGCTTCTTTAAGCAGTTGGAGCCAATTCAACTGTCTCCTAAGATAATCTATCTGCTGAATGTCACGTTATGATTTGGGGAGAACAGCGTGAGTTGTGCTGACGTCCATTGTGCGAGACCACTAGATCTGGTGAAACAAATTGTGTTTAACATGACTGAAATGCAGTTTTCGATGTCGGCCAGATCTTAATTTTGACAAATTCTTTATCGTTCAACATTTCTTTGCAAGAATCATCAAAAATCAATAACAGTTTGATAAATTTTTCGCTATTTCAAATCCAGAAGATTAAATAAGCTCGACATGCGGACATGCTGACGTTGTACATCTCTGAAGAGTTCTTGGCATTCTTTATAAAACTAATAGACTGTTGTAAAACGGGGATAGAATGTTAACCCTGGAAATATGTTGAACACGAGGTTAGTTTTTCCACATCCATTGGGTCCTACAATGACCATAGAGACCCTGTCATGCATGAGAACAACTTTATTTATAATTTAGGATTTCGAAGGATGTAACCAACTACGACCCTGCAACTTGAACGCGGCAAATAACTAATTGCTATAAATAGAAACCTCCTGACTCTAAAACGTCTTTGATCAAAATTTTTGTTGATGACTTATCCATTAATCTCGACCTCTCATATCGAAAGGTATAAATGGACACGTTTAAAGTTATTGTAGGAATTGACCCCCATATCCCTCTCTATCCTCCCTTATATGCTATTATCCCACCGTAAAAGTTACTACAAAGCTATATATATACTTCTGCTAACGCTCTGCTAACCCTCTCTAACTACTGTTTCCCTACTCAAAACTGGATTTATAGGAAACCACATGACAAATTGGCAATTTGAGATAATCAAAACCAACTTGGTATTCTAACCATAAGATGAAAATGTTCACAAACTTAAAGTAAACAAATAAAATTTACAACTCAAGGAGTGTTCTTTATTACTGTTCATCAGAATTCAAAAATGTTGATAATTTTTCTCTGTTGCGGGTCTAACCGGTGCCAAAAAACGACTTAATTCCATCCTTTTCGTATCAAGTTCCCGATGAGGGTGTCTTCCCTTGTAGGTTCAGAAATCAGGCTTGTTATAAAATCTGGCTTCCTGCTTGTTTTTACTTAAAGAGTAAATCAACATTTTCAAGTAATCCTTTCTTAGCTATCGTTTGTTTTATTGAGATTTTCATTTTCTGAATACAAGCGCAATTACCAAATTGTATCTATGTATCTACGAGAACCCCAACTGTCGGTTAGAAATCTACCACTGTAAGTGATGTGTTCCACAATATTCAAGGTAGGCTTCAATGGATATTGCTATTCAAAATCAGAGAAGAACCACTCCCAACAAAGAGAACTACTCTCAAAAACTATGTCTCATTGTTGTATAAATTAACATCTACTTTCAATTCATACGAAATCGTCTGTGTCATTGGTGTATTTTGTCATCTTGAATCATTCATCTATGACTAACTAATCTCTGAAAACCTTTTTTGAAGTTACGAACGCGTTATGCTGTAACCAAGCAAATAAAGCAATTAAGCAAATTATCGAGAAAAGAAAATTACCGCCTCAGCTCGTTTTTGTGTTTAGCAATTATCTCCCGGCCTGTTTACATAATACCAATGATGCTGACTATTAGACAAATTAACGTTTTATTAGATTGATATTAGACGTTTTATTAGATTGTTTATTAGATTGATCCGCTCGCTCAGTTAAAATATAAACTGCGATTGAACTGTTTAATACTTCGAAGCCAAGCGTATAACAGCTTATACAATAGAATGCGATCAGTTCTGGTAATATTATTCACTTCTGCAAAAAAACTATTGTTGCACAAAATATTATTATTGCACAAAAAAACATGTTGCTGCTCCTAAAAGACGTAAAACTTTTCTATTCAATTTATCATATAGAATCCCAATGAGACAGCAGCATATCTTTTCCAGAAAAAGCGTAATCAATCCTTAAAATGTGATTGAAATGGTTAAAATTTGTATTTTAAAACCTATGACGTTGTAATAATCGGAATTTTTGAATGTCGGAAAACAGACATAGGAAACCACATACACCGATCAATTCTCGTTAGCGATACCAATCCTTCATAACGGAACAAAAACAAGAAAAAAACACGGATACAATTCAATTAATTTGCAGATTTGAAAAAAAAGCAGATTTGAAAGTAAGCATGACGTCATATGATTGCAAAAAACCTTGACCAGGAAAAAAAGACCAATCCTTAACAACAAATCAATCAATTTTCTTTGACTAGAACAAAAACCTACGGCTAGAAAAGACTAGTCGATTCGGAAGAACGTTTGGGAAAAACAGAAAAAATAACCCAACAAACGGTGAAAACTGACGTCCAATTGCTGCACGTGAACAAAATAGCCGGCAGATTGCCGGAAAATACCCACAATAGACGCTTGTGGCCTACCATGAATTGAAACAACTAAAAAAATAAGATTGACAGATCGACCACCAGCTTTTTAAGAGACCACTAGACCTTTTGGTTTATATTCGGACTGTCATTTTTTATGAGATACATTTGCTCTACAAGGAAAAAGCCGTAATAGCTTTTTCAAAATTAATATTCCATATTAAAACTCAAGACTCAATTACTCAGGACTTAGGACATATAAGTTTGGCACTATTTAGATGCACACTATTGACCTTTAATTAGTAAATGTTCAAAAAACTTAAAGTTACAAGTGAGTTCAGAAGCCATTTTTTGAGTGAGGTAAGTCACCCAATCGACCTAAAAGCAGAAATGACGTCACGAACACAAATTTCAACTGCAAAGCAGTAGAAATCATTGAAAAAGTTAATTTCAAGAAGTCAGGGTAAGACGAAACGAAAATCTGTTAGACGATTAAAAAAATTAGGAGCGCAATAATAGCCGCCTCAAATTGCTGACGCGGCTATTAATAAACAAATTGAGGAAGCGAAGTTTTGTTCAAACACCGTTTTCTCACTCCACTTGCAAACTAGAGTGAAAAAGTTTTACGCCACAAAGCAATAGCCTCTTCACTCCATTTCCTGTTTCGGGCTGACGAAAATCACAACTCTTATTTGATTTCCAAAATCAAAAAGAATGTGCGAACAGATATTAAAAGACAGCCTTGATACACTTCAAATTCTTTGAAACAACGAGAAAGCCAATAATAGCTTGTCAAAACAGATTTTAAACAGACCAAACGGAGGTTTTAAATTTTCAAATATACTAGTCATTAGCATCAATTTTTGTTATTGCTATGATTTGCACCTTTCTCTCATTATGTCACCCAGTGAGAGGGAATAAATCTTTATCATTTTTCGCACCCAATGAGCGACCTGGCAAATAGTAGTCAGCATGACACGATTAAAAAAACAGAGAAAATCAGATAGAGGCACAGCTTCTGAGGAGATCAGGAACAAATTTTCGGTGATAAGATGTGGAATGCTGTAATACCGGGGTACATTTAATTTGCTTTGTAATTGAAGCATGGAAGATTAAAAAAGATCTAAAAATTTACATTTTACTTCTATTGTGAAGATTAAATATCGACATTTTCTTTATTCTATTCAAAAATGGCAAATAAAGGCCAGAGTACAAAAAAGAGCAAATCATGAGACAATAGAACGTAACTAACCATATAGGTTTGCACACTTGGCGATCTCGACAGGAAAATTTTCTAACGATCTACCAGTGTTCTTCAAGTGAAGCACTTCCAGTGATGTGAAGGCTGCTATCTGCCTGAAAACAGTTACAGCATTACCTCAGCCAACCTGAATCTATTAACCTATATCACACACAAAAATTGTCAACCCACTTCCAAGCCCTAATCTGCTCTGAAAATGAGCTCCCAAAACAAATTTGGCGCAAACTTTTGAGTCGCATAAAATCATTACAGGTGTGCAGTGTAAATATCAGTTTCGTCTTTTAATAGAAAGATTGCCTCTAAAGTAAAGCGCAGGTCACTGTTCACAGAACAAGCTGAGGTAATATATACTTGAGATTAGTGCTGATGAGGCCTGGATTGTTGTTGAGGATGAGTGTCTTGAGGCCCACAATACGTCTGAGCTGAACAGGCATCTGGTCCAAGTCATTGTCACTCAAGTCCAAATATGTCAGACTAGTAAGGGAGATGAATAGGGTAGGAGGCACGGCAGTTATTCTGAAACAGCAGGTCATGCAATAGATAGCGAAAGTTCAACACCACTCAAGTTTCTCGGAGACCCTCCACAGATAGTTAACGTGGTATCAAACTGTAGACAAACTGCTATTCACAAAACGATAAATTTTGTTGACAAGGATTTCCTGGATCTATTTATGTAGCCCAAATTCATTTCTGTAGCCCATCAAACTTTCAGAAAATTAAATGCACATTTTACGAAATTTGCAGTAACTTGCTAAAAATTGGGTCAATTGGTCACCAGCTGACTTGACTTTGAACTAGATAAAAAAAAGAAAAACATTGTTAATTCATTTGAGTATGAACTATAAAATACAGAACATAGTTTGAAGGCAATTTAGTGTTAAAAAGTATAAATGAAACAAACGTCACATATTGTGAAAGTTTAAAATTGTATTAAATTTACAATGTGCTAAAATATCGACAAATTAAGAGAGATGAATTATAATTGAGAAAAATTTTTTAAAATGCTAATTCTACAATTAACATTTTCGAGAAGAGAAAATTTTAAAACATGCTAATCCTCCAATTAACATTTCATAGAAGACTAAAAGACGCCCTAAAACTAAATCAAATTAAGATTGAACTTGAAAGATTTGAGATTAGAATTCAATTCAGAAACCGTTGGGTCTTTTAGAAACTCATTCCAGAAATGATTTTTTATTGTAGTTTTGAGAGCCCGCTTTTTAGGGATATTCCGCCTCAAGGTGAGATGCAAATCGTTATACCAGTCAATTGCTTTTTTTGAAAAACAGTTTTGCATTATATTTGTTTTTTGGTTTGCTCCAAATGACAGCTTGTTTGTACGGTCATTCAATTTAGCACTTAGGGTGGCTAACTTGAGTTGTTCATCGAAAGCTGGTAGATCTGCTTTTAGAAGCTTTATAAAATATATAATAACCCGATACTTTATGAGGTATTCTACTGGTAAGATTTTGTGTTTGATCTTGAGATCAGTGGTCCTGTCAAATTTGGTTCTATTGAAACATGCCTTTATTCCCCAATTCAATTGTTTATTTAGAGTAACTCGAAGTGATTTTTTAAGACCTGAGAACAGAACAATTGGGTAATGCAGATGACTTAAAACAAGAGCGTTCAGTAAAGCAGATCTAGTTTTTTCAGGAAATATATTTTTGATGGAGTAAATGACCTTTATGCCAACAGCCGTTTTTCTTAGTACATTTTTTATTTCTTCATCGAAAGAAAGATTACAGTCAATATGAACTCCCAAGTATTTCACAACTTTTTTCTCGAGAACTGTACATCAGTTAACAACGATTTCTTCGATTTTGTTTCTTTTAGGGGCTCCAAAAATAATGAATTTGGTTTTGCTTTCATTTACATTTAACTCATTTATCCTGAAAAAGAGAATGAGTTTAGCAATACTTTTTCCAAGATGTAACTTTGATTCAGAAATTGTTTTTCCACTGCAAAAGATAAAAGTATCATCAGCGTACTGGATTATATTAGAATTCACATCAGTATCATCTTTCATATCATTTACATATATGTTGAAAAGCAGTGGGCCTAGCACAGTACCTTGTGGTACTCCACGGTTAAGTGCTATCCAATTTGATTCATACTTCGAGAATTTGACTTTTTGCACACGGTTTTCTAGATAAGATTTTAAAATTGTATTTGCTTGTGCACTAAAACCTAAAAGTTTAGTTTTGTGCAGAAGAGTAGGATGTGATATCGAATCAAAAACTTTTGATAGGTCTAAAAAAGCTCCTGTGACGATGCTTTCTTTATTGAGATCATATCTGATTTTTTCAGTGCAATATAAAAGAGCATCTGTAGTTGACACTTTTTTTTCTGTACTGTGTTGTTGCAAGCAACTTATTCTTCTCTAAATAAGCTAATATTTGATCTCGAAGAAGGATTTCGAAAATTTTAGCTAGAGCTCCAGTAAGCGAAATTGGTCGATAATTTGTCGGATCTTCAGGATTTTAACTGAACAATTGTTCATAATCCAACTCAAAGCAATCAAATTAGGATGTTCAGAACTCTAGAAGAAACTATACGATTAAATACTTTGTGATAAAAAATCCGCTTTGCAATTCATAATTAAATCATTGCATATCACCCAGCATCAATTCATTTCTCCAATCATAAAAAAAACCCTGTCTTCAACCGAGTCAAAATACCCACACACAGTGCAATTCACGGAAGTTTAACACCTAAGCCCATTTGCTTCTTTTCCTAGTATTAAGATTTTATGTACAGCACTGGCGGATGTTGAGAATAACTTTAAACGTTCAATCCACGCAATTGGAACTTCATTGCCAACAAAATTGTTGGTAAGGCGTGAATCGTTAATCTCTATACAAACGTGGAAGGCTGCTAGTATCTTGCTTGGAATCTACCTTGGAATTTGCATGGCCATGGTACCCTTTCTCAAAACCATTGACATCAATTGCATCTGTCTGAGAGTTAAAGAAAGTCACCAAGCGTTTCCTCATCTAATGGAATGAATCGTCGTCATCTGCAGTTCACGAAATGAACATTATTCTTTCTTTCTCCTGTCAGTGCCAAAGATGAAGATGTCAGTGAAAAAAAAAACAATTTCTCCTGCAACTGATGTTTTTATGCACTATTAAGACAATTTGCTCATCGAAAGCTGCTGGCATTCCGCTTAGCCACAAGGGCCGGTAAATATCACATATTAAGTGAAAGACTAGCTATCCAGTAGGCTGAGAACATACAGCCCCTAGCACGGTTGTTGTTGTTGTTTTAGCCATCTGCAATCCGATTGGCTTTCTTTGGTGAAGATCTAAGGCCTCGTCTCGTCCTGGTGTTCCGGTTGTGACTCTCCGGAGCACTGATTGTAGTGATCAGCTGGGGCGCACTTTCCTTGCCGCTGGTCAATGCAAAGGAAACCCTGGTTTTCTGAGGAGGCCCATAACTCCTTGGCAGATTGACGAATGTCGCGCCCGTTTACGGCGTCTCCTCTTTCGCGCAGAAAGCGGCATGCTCTCCATATTTATTTAGTAATCTGTCCTTGCAGAAAATACATCTTCCGAAGATTCCGAGAACTGTATTTGTAGCTCAACTGATATTCTTTCATATGGAGGTATAGTGAAGGCAAAGGTCGAGGCGCCAGCATGATGTATGGGTGCGGCGTTTTCACGTTGATTAAAAGTCTCATCAAGGCATTTTTTGTGCTGTTGTGCATCAAAACTTCCTGAATGGAATATTAATCAAAGTTTTCAAGTTAGTTGTGAACTGTCTCGGATCACTTTTGGAATAGTGCTGTTGTACATGCGTCACAATCAACGATTTCTGTAGTTCTTGAGCATGATAGAACACTGATATTAGCCAATAGCTCGATCTGTGGCTATTCTAATACCCCAACCACAAAGCTCCGAAATTTTGGAAACTTCTGGGCAAGGTTTGCTGCTTCGAAGGTTGTAATTCAGGTTTTGAGAACTCTGTATGCGCAATGGCAATTGCTCAATGAGCATTTCCTAGCATCAGATTCATGTTGACAACTTTGTTTCAACTTTTCGGCTCTAAAATCATTTGACCAAGAGCTGCTTCTAGAACTTTTCACAGTGATCTGTCTTTCGTTGCATGTGTTTATCAATTCTAGACATATTTGTTCCAGAAATTTAAAACGATTCCTTTCGACTTCGATGAATTAAAAAAAAACATCTGACGGGTTGCCGGAAAATGAAAATCATAAGAAACAACTTTAAGCCTCTGAAATCAAAAACCAATGATAGAATCAAAAGAAAGCAAATTGAGGAAGTATAGGGATGCTAATAATGAAAAATTTTTTGGATGGAAAAATTTTGCTGAACGTTAATTGACGCAAAGGCCAAAGACATGACAAACAGATTTTTTACACTGTACGCACTTACTTGGTTGCTTTAAGTGAAAGATAAGTGAGCTGCTTCAATTTTTCGAGGAAGCTAGGCACCAATCCAATCGCATTGTGACTGAGGTCCAGCACTTTCAAACTAGCAAGGTGTGCTAAATGCTCGTTTGATGCAAGTGTGTTGTTCAGCCTGTTCCAGCGCAGATCCAAAACTTTCAGTGAATCCGCGGAGAGGTCAGCAAAGTTGTCGTCTAATTCGCTGATCTTGTTATAGGCCAGAGACAGATACTCCTATAAAAGTAAGGCAATAATATTACTCAAACCAGTTAAAACTAATTCCACGATACTTGGATCAATTTCGATCTTTATCTTTGATTATACACTTCAGATGCAGAACACAACAGTAACCAACTTTCAACAGATTAAAATATATTCCCTTCCCCACCTATTACTTTAATTAATTTACTTGAGCGTGATCTATTTACACGTCAACAAGCACATTCACTACCAATGTACCCGAAAATATCAAAAACATAGCCAGGTTCACAGAAAATAGCTGTGACAGCTTCACAGACCTCTAGTCCCAAAAGTGCAATGAAAATAAGACCAAAGAAGAGAAACTTCAGTTTTTAACTTATTGCTGAGATGTCACATTACAATTTCGAAGCTATTTTATATTGTGTTTTTCTGTTGGTCGCCCTTAAATAACCCTCAATTAATGTGACAAATACTGAGTTAACCTTACCTCAATAAATTAAAATAAGCAATTCATTTATGAGTGTTAGGTAAGTCACTTGAGACCAAACCTTAATATCACACGAATGAACTGACACCGAAGGACAAATGCTGAAATACAATCAAACGAATTGTATGCAAAGCTTAGAACTACTGTATCTGACCAGCATATCAATTGAACAATTCTAGTCAAAGAAAAACAATCTCAAAAGTTTATCAGGTTCTAGAGGATGTTACCTGGCCGACGAAGCAGGAGCAACTCAACAATAGACCCTTTTTCAAACAAAGAATGATAAAAAATAAAATTTGATCCAAAATATTGCTCAAATTCGTGATATTTACATTTTCAGAAACATTTTATTGTCTCCAAAAACTTTCCAAATGAAAACCAAAAAAAGTTTCACTGACCAATAAAACGCAATAAGCTTTAAAAATGATGATAATTTTTATATCATTGGAAAATGCAAATTTTATCGAAAATTGAAAATGTCGTAATATTTAAATCAATTCTAGTACCACTGAAAACTATGCGGTAACCTGTCTTCGAACTTGAGAGGAGGTTAACTGGCTGCTGAGGCACGCAAAACGTATATAATTAATGCAAAACTCCTGAAGCTTTTACCCTGAAGGCCAAATTCGATTCATTTAATTAAACATATTGACCCGCGCACAACCCTTGAAAGCGGTTTTTTGGCCACTTACGACGGAAAAACTCAAGAAATATGACAATGAATTTAAATCAAAAATTGCTGAAGTTCACCTAATTTGTCCAGTAACACATCTGCAAAGCCTAAAAAAATTTCACTTGCGCTTAAATATGGATAAACTGAAAAATTCAAGAAAAGCAAATTTAATTGAAACATTGCCAAAAATCGAAAAATTGACATTTTCAGGATCATTTCATTGTCTCCGGCAACTATGTATTGACTAAATTTGAACCATGAGTTTCACAGGCCCATAACGATCATGATAAATTGCAGCAAATTTGAAAAAAATGCAGATATTATTTTAAAAAAAATTGCAGAAATTCGTCATATTCAAAAGTTGTAAAGCATTCTAAAGCCGCTGGAAACCATGCAACACTCTATTATCAAGTCCTAGAGGAGGTTAAATGGCCGCTAAGGCAGGAACAACACAACAATCGAAAATTTTTCAAAAAAAAATTGATAAAAACAAAATTTGATTCCAAATTACTCAAATTCGAGATATTATCATCTTCAGAACCACTTTATTATCTCCGAAAACCTTCAAATTGAAAAGGAAAAAGTTTTACTGGCCCAAAAATAACGCTAAAATTTGAAAGTGATAATTTTCAGATAATTGGAATATGCAAACCAAAAATTGCAAAAAATTCGTATTAATAAAAAATTCGTAAAGAATTCGTATTAATAAAAAATTCGCAAAAAATTTGTAAAATTCGTAAAGTTGCAGTTCTAGTACCACTGAAAACTATGCGGTAACCTGTTTTCAACCCTTAGAGGAGATAAACTGGCTGCTGAGGCACGCAAAGCGCAACAAGACCAACCATTTTCTATAATAAACTTGCAAAAATTAGTGATATTAAAATGTTGAAAACAATGCCATTGCCACTAAAAACTATGCAGTACACTATCATCAAAACGTGTTGTCTCCTGAGGCTATAAAAACTCCAAAAACTACTTATCAAATTTGAAAGAAACTGCAAAATTTGTATAATTTTAGTTCATGTCTGGAGTACAAAAACATAGCTCACAAAATTGTCATAAACAATTTTGTCATGCAAAAGACCTTCAACAAAACTGACAAAGGTTATCTTAAGACTGATTACACAAAAAACCTCGCAAAGTGACTCAAAATATAAAAAAACAGAACCCTTTTGGGCTCAAAGACTCTTAAGATCACTTTTTAAGCTTGAATTGGGGCCTTTATTATTATTATTATTATTTATTATCATTACTATTATTATTATCATCATTATTAAAATCATTATTATTATAGGTTTATGCACCATTTACAAACTCAAAAGTGATTTCAAAATCAAAGATTAAAAAAATTTCAGTTTTTTCAGATAAACTAATGGGGTAATCGTTTCATTTCAAAAGGCAACTTCCTCCAATCAAAAGGAACACAAAACTGACTGATTTTCAGCAAAATGCAGTCAAATTGTATGCATGTTGGCATCAAGTTACCTTATCATTTCGGAAAACTAATGCGCCAAGATAAACGGTCTCTTCCACGGATGGTGAGCCAAACGGGGACCAAAGGAAGCATTTTGTAGAGGACACGTTTTTTCGTGGGTAGCCAAGGAAGCTGTTTGATAAAATTTGACATTATACGCTGTTATTTCTTTATACTATACACAGGTAGTCCATAGTAAAGTGAGTAGCAGTAATCTAGTCGCTAGAGTATCATCACCCGAGCTAACTCAATCAACGATTTTCTGTCGACTGATATCTGATGGAATAAAATTTTCGAAGGAAATAACAACTTCGACACACAGAACTAACTTGTTTCGTATATGAAAGTCTGGAATCTAAGTTGAAGCCCAACAAAGTAACATTGGCAGAAAAATTGACGTCTGTTGGAAGTCCAACAACTCTATTTAAAATATTCTTCCTACTAAAAAACATGTACGCAGCTTCATTAGAGTTTAATCGGAGCTTGGCACCACTGAACCCCCTTTGTAGAGTCTTAAGTAATAAATCAAAAGCGAAGCACGGTGAACAAAAAAAGATAAGTGTCAACGGCATTACAACGATAATTAACATCAATACAATCACACAGAACTTCCAGAGGAACAAGATAACATGAAAAAAGAACGGGGCCTAGAACACCCGTTTTTATTGTTCTTGGCATTAAATATCGACAATAAATCAACAATTTTTGAGATCCACTACTCAGATAACATTTTTAAAAGCTGAGCACTTTATCTTGGAAACCCAAAATTGTTTCAAGAAGTAATTCAGGATCGAGAGTGTCAAAGGCAGCTGATAGATCAAGTCCAATATAAAAAGTTCTTTGTCTTATCTAAATTGAGAAAATCAATCGTCATCTTATCGAGGGCTGTTTCTGTACAAAGAACTTCCTGTAGGCACTTTGGTAATCACTAAATAGACTATTCTTTTCATTGTGTTCACGCATTTGCATAAAAGCCGCCCGTTCTAATAGTTTTGAAATGTAACTTAGGTTTGAGATAGGTGGATAATTTGAAATATCTTCAATATCAGAACTCGCTTTCTTCAAGTGGAACTTAACCATGGCCATTTTAAAGGACTGGAGGAAACATCCCGCCTTCAACAAAAGATGTTCTATAAAACTCCAACACTAATTTCATTTACTACCAAGAGGGTATTTACATCTTTCGTTTTGTTCCTGACAGCGTACAACATGTAGACAAATATTTAGTTCTGTAGATCTTTGTTTCGTCCTTTGCTTAAACTGAGGACTGGCTAGTAGTCAATTTTGATCCACTTTTTTAGCCAATCACGGGCGGCCTCATTCAGGTGAAATCTTGACACCGTAACGTTGTCAGGCCAGAAATCAGGTAACTCAACTTTCTCCTCACCAAACTTAAATACACAATGGAAAGCTTTCAGGTGACCTTACGAATTCGAAATTTGGCGAATATGAAGTTCAACGTTATTTTCTACACAGTACTCCTCCATTTGTGATGCTGGTATGTTCTGACTCAATCGACCTACATATAAATGACGACAATTCGGGGGGTTTATCGACACACTTGATGACTGCTGGATTGGTGTTTGTTCCCGTTTTCACCTCCTTAGTTGATCTCCTTTTCTCTGTACAGTTTCAAATTCGAATTCATCCACCTTTCTCATTGGTTTACTGTCGCACTGTGATAACTGGATGAGCTGTCGTTTCGATTCCTGGCGGGTCCACTTTTTGCAGCTGTTAGAAAAGGGAATTCCGGTTTATCAACTCTATCTCATTGCGTATCATTGTCACCTCGCGGATCAAATAATCTACACATTCGAGCTTTATCTCACAGGCCGTAATTCTTTCCAGCTCAGATAGTTCTGCAGTAAAGGTAGGAGTACAACCAGCACATGACCAGTAGATCATTCCTTTGACACGTGCGGTACATGAAATTATCAAACAACCAAAGTGAACACATTTTCTTATATTTGACACAAAAAGCACTCACTAGTACATTGCAAGGCTCGTTACAAACATTGCAGAGGTTCGGGCCGTGGCGGCTGTGGTAGAAACAATCCAGCAGATGCGGAGAACTTTCTAGCCAAATGCTTGAAACCAAATATGAAATCATAGATAACTGTCGTATAAATTCGTCCGCCTGAACCTGAAATTCCCGGTAACTGGGGCTACCCAATTTAAGTCCGACCCATGATACCATAGTAAATAACTACAATTAAGAGGTGAAACAGAAAAAAATAGCCACCCGGCTGCGCTTGGAGACTATTCAATAAGTTTATCACAACAATTAGGCTACACAATAACAAAAATTAGGCCTTCTCATCAGCTGCATCAACCTAAGCACTTGAAGGACTACTAAAACCAGCTATGGGCCTCAAATGAAAAGAGCCTACTGGGCGTCCCCTGTTAATCAAGTTCCCAAAGGTCTTACAAAATACATAGCAGGAAAAGTCCTGAATTACAAAATAAAGATTCGAAAGAAAAACCTCCTGAATTGGCTTAAAGAATATAATTGGATAACACCATCCAAAAATTATTTTGCATAATCTGAAAATCATCAAAACAGAATTTGTTTTGAAGATACTCTAGTTGTTAAGATAAGAAGAACAGAAAGTTAACCATTTTTTTAATGTAAAAACAATTTTTTAATGAAATCTCTTATATTTTTAGTGTTATTGTCCTCAAAAACAATTTTCTGTTGTTAAAAAAACTCAAGAAAACAGCAGCATGATAGGCAACTGTTTAACTGACAGTTTTCACTATAGAAAACAGGTTGAAAATCTGCGGTCATAAAACCAGAAAAAACGAGACTTCTGTTATATTTTGAAATTAACTAATAAATTAGTTACATTCAGAGACACTAACTTCAAAACCTCCAATTTCATGACGACAAAAATATTCGCTATAATAAAAAATTCGGGTGGTATACGAGCAAAAAAGGGCAAAAACTGATTCAATTAAAAAGGTGCTATAAAACATGGAAAACATGCATTCAAAATAGCTCCTGTATTGCTAATACCTACAGTTTTACTATAGTTTAGAAAATTCATAAAACGTTTCAGTAAAATAGAAAAAACTAGCAAAAATAAATAAAAAAAAATTCATGAAACCTGTGATTTTTGTATCCACCAAATTTATTTGAGTCATTAAGAAATTTCAATAAAACTGTTTCATTGGTCAATAAAAATAAGTAAAAGTAATAAAATAAAAATAAAGTAAAAAAAAATTAGCAAAAATTAAATAAATGTTGCAGGAATTAATATCCATATCGTAAAAATCATTATCTGTCGCTAAAAACATTCCTTTGACGGATTTTTAAGCCTTAAAAAATATCTTTGCCCAATAAAAACTAAAACAAAAAAAATTTTAAATTCAGAAAACTTGACAAAATTATTGAAAAATGCTCGAATTCTGGTGCCAAAGTTGGCACAAACAACAAAAAGAAACCAAATACATTAGCATAAAAAGACATTTGGCATAACTTAATAGCCATAAAAACTATTATTGGCCTTTTAAAAACCGAATTTGAAAATTAAAGAAAATTGACAACAATACCCGGCAAATTGCCGGAAATTAGCCGCCGTTGATTCCAATAAGCATGATTGGGATTGAAAGAATAGAAGGTATTGAAAAAAAAAAGATTTTTGTACAAAAACATTTTTTAAGTCCGATTTATTTCGATGGATTATATATATTTCGTATTTGAGCATACTTCTATTTCTTAGAGAGAGGCTACAGGGTTACTATCAATACCAATAAGCATTAGAGATGGTAACTAAGACTTATAGGAACGATGTTCAAATAGCGGACATCTAAAATTGGGCTTTATGGGTTTATCCCGTTTCTACTTCTGACTTCAATTTTTTATACTGACTCTGTTCATTTTGAATTGCTTTGCTGAGCAACTGATGTTCAAAATCACCTTTAGCAGAATGAGAGAAGAGAAAAACTAGCCTAGAGAAGTCAAAAAGATTTCACGCAAAATGTTGAAAAAGCGGCAAAATGAGGTAAAGCGAAACATTTTTTTATTCGACGAAGTAAAAAAAAAATAGGAGCGCTATAATAGCCGGCTGAGAAGATGAGGGCGGCTACTAAACACAAGGAACGATTGTTGCCATCAGGGCTCAAAAACAGCAAAAACTGACCTTTTCACATTGAAAATAGGACTTAGAGCAATTTCAGCACATCATGCACCTAAAAAACAACTAAAGCTCAGTGAGGTCCTCTATGGCAACTCAAGGACCGCCGCCGCGCATTACCTGTTGATCCCGTTTCAAAAACTAAGTCACGGTTAAGGTGTGAAAACATCTCACAAAAAAAGACAGAGCACCGATACAATCCAAAATCTTTGGATTGTAAAAAGACAGAACCAATACAATACAATTTTTGGATTGAAAACAACAGGCTGTAGTAGGAGTGAAAAACTACGTCGCACACGCAATTTAGTCGAAATTGCATGAACAAAAATCAGTTCATCGTAACAAAAATCTTCACGGAAGGTATTGCATAAGGTATTGGGGGACCAACCGGAAACCATCCAGAAAAACATAGCCGAAGAATTCCAGAAGTGACACGAAAGGCTCCATCTTCGCGAAAACATCATTGAAGCCGGGACTTTCTTCCCGGGCATTGACGTAAACAAAAATAATAACGCTGTCATTCAAAAACATTACAGAAACGTCAAACAGATCTAAATCTTGAGAAAAATTTTCTTCCCGTTGAAATTTGAAATGCCAACATTTTACACCATAAGAAACATCTGGCAACTTAAACAAATTTAAAATTGATAAACATAGAAAACTGATTGACATTAAAATTATTCCAACACAAGTGGTCGCAAAATGAGAACTCGACAATTACTTCTCCGACCAAAAAGATAAATTAGGACTAACCTGAACTGAAAACTAAATTTTAGGTACATAGAAAAGACATTTTCAGTTTTGGTGACACAGTAAGGTGAAAAACTTAACAGCTAAATGTCTCTTGCTGAAAACACCTTTGATAAAAGTAAATTCAATCCATTTTAATTTAAAAATTAGTAAAGAGACAAAGAAAAGAGATCAAAACAAAAAAAACATAGCAGAGATTGCGAAAAATTGCCGCTATAGCTTTTTACATCTTTAGTCTCAAGAAAATTTAAAAAAACAGACCGAAAAGAAAAAAAACTATCATTTTGATTACTTGCTGAGATTACTTGCTTGTTATATTTGGATTAAAAATCAGTGGTTTATTGCTGTTCCTATTAGCTGGTCTGAAATAACCTTCAAATTAAGTCACATATACTCAGTTGACCCGATTTCTTTCAGCAAATAAAGAGCAAAAGTCTCTTTGGGAGTGAAGAAGTCAATTTTGAGAGCGAGTTAAATAACAAGCGAGAAAAAACTTCATCACACAAACGAATGAAAAAAAACTTGCTCCATATAAATGAAAAAAGACGTCACGCACGCAATTATATCAAAAAATTGCCAAGAAGATTTGAACTGATCGTGACGGTTCATATGACCGTAACAAAAATCTTCACGACACAAAAACACCAAGAGAAGCAATAATATTATCGCTAGTAATGTGTATATGGGTACCTCCGCAACATAGAGCCGCGATACGGTACCCATATACACATTACTCTAATTCCCTTTATATATCCACTACTCTATATTCACTTCTTTTATATTTTAATTCTATCATTTCTTGTCTCACTTAGTGCAAGCCACTAGTACAGAGTTAAGCTGGTAATTAACCATTATCAGACGGATAGTTCGGGTTCTATAAACCTTCGGTCATGCTTCGCCATCCCCACTGACTCCAGTGGACGTCCCCAGATACTAGTATAAAACTAGTGAGACCGTGTAACAAGCACGTAAACAAACTTGCGAAAAAAAACTTGAACAAAAAAGAAAACTTGAACAAATATTGAAAAAAAAATATTAAAATAATAAAATTTTAAAATATCCCCTAATCAATATTTAATCAATTTAAAAAATAAAACTTTCTGTCTCACTTGGTGTAGTGGTTAAATCATCGAGTCTAGTTAAGTTGCTTTAGCAAACGGAAGGTTTTGGGGTTCCTTCCTCACTGACTCCAGTGAACGTCCCCCGACTCTGATGAAATACTATAAAACTAAAAGAGATAAAAAAAAAACCAAATTCACAGTTCTTAAAAAGGATGATCCCTGCTGTGAGATTGTATATGGGACACACTGTGATGGGTATACAGTCAAAAACACTGAGATCGGTGGAAACACAGTGATTAGTGTTTTTCAGTATAACTAGTGAGACCGTGTAACAAGCACGTAAAACCAACGAAAATTGTTGTAACCACTTCGTGGATAACTTGAATAAAAAACCAGCTTAACTCTTTTATAAATTTTAACTTTTGCTATTATTTTAAAAAAAAATTATTTATCTGCGAAGCAGCTTCACTGGTAAAACCTAAATTCAACATTACTATCTCTAATGCCCTTATCATCAAATGGATCTATAGCTATCTTATACTGTTCCTTAGATTCTAAATGATGCCTTTTGCTATCAATAGTATAATTAGTTACATATTTACTGACACCACCATATATATCATTTTTTATAATCTTCCAAATTAATCTGTTTTTTTTAATAGTGGCTTTAGTTATACCTTTTAACTTCAAATTTTGCTATTGGCTGAATACCTTGTTTTATC
The DNA here is from genome assembly GCF_964194025.1 of Convolutriloba macropyga. Classification (NCBI taxonomy): domain Eukaryota; kingdom Metazoa; phylum Xenacoelomorpha; order Acoela; family Convolutidae; genus Convolutriloba; species Convolutriloba macropyga. Next base: position 32,999,892 of record NC_134469.1, read on the forward strand.
CACTACTATATATTAGCTCTAAATTCAATAAAAAAAATCAATTAAAATAAAAAATAAAACAAAAAAAATCAAAAAAAATCATTTCACTCTTAAAGAGTGATTTACTCTCATTCGGAGTGATCCTCCAGTAGAAAACATTGCTCTTTTTTGCTCTTAAAGAGTGATTCCCTCTTTTTTGATATTTTTTAAATTTTTTTTATACTTTTTATTTCAAATTATCTATACTCTTCAATAAATTTACATTTTCTTTTACTTTTTCTATATTTATTCCATTATTAATAAGAAATGATACAAAATTATAGTATTTACATGAACAACTATCAGTATAACTGCTTCGAAGATCCCCAGTTTGGCTAATAACTAACGGACTTACAGCTCTAGTAATAATTGTTTTCTCACCCAGATCAGTGTAACTGCTTCCCAGATTTCTACTAAATCCTCTAGATAATTCTACTTTTGGATGTTGTTTCTTTAAATGAGCCCTTATCCCACCATATCTCACAACAGAAGGACAATATGGACAACTAACTTTAGCTGAAGTACAATTTCTACATGTATACTTACCCTCATCAAAATTATTTAGTGTTTTTATAAAATTACACTTATTACAACATCTATTTAAAACTTTTGAGCTTGGGTTAAGGTTAGGGGTAGGGTTGGGGTTAGGATCTGAGTTAGGGTTGGGGTTAGGATTTGAGTTAGAGTTATAGTCATAGATAGAACCAGAACCAGAACTAGAGCTAGAATTGGGGTTAGAACTAGAACTAGAACTAGGGTTAGAACTAGGGTTAGAAATAGAATTAGAACCAGAACTAGAACCGGAACTAGAATTAGAGCTAGAACTAGAACTAGATTCATTTTTTAAAGAACAACCCCATGGAGAAAAATTATTAGCACAAATACCACTTAGTATTATATTACCACACATACATTTATCAGTTTTATCTTTATGACATGATTCATAATGATTTTAAAACAGCAATATTTCCATATTTATAGTTACACTCTAAACATCTTAAAAGCATTTATAATAGGGTAAACTTTAATGTTTACCTGATCATAGGACTTTATCCATCAGTGGAACTGCTTCGCGGGGTAATATTTAGCCATGATTTCAATTAACTCTTTAGTATTATCTTTAGATGTGATACACTCTATTAAATATTTATTTCCTAACGTATTGAGTGTATTAGTTTTACATCTCTTATCCAAAATCAATTCAAGGTCTAACTCTTTTTTATCTCTAACAAAATTTATAATCTTTTCTCTAAATTCTTCATTATTTCCATATAGTCGGGTTAAAAACTTTCCTCCCTTTTTATTCAAAATTCCCATCTCTTCATTGACGAAGTCACAGTTACACTGATTTACATATTCTTCTTGTATCAGGGAACCTGCTTCGCAGATTGTATTTAGTGAATCAGTGAAACTAATTCGCAGATTGGGCTTTACCCATGTTTCACTATTAGCAAAGCTACTTCGCAGATCATTATTGGTGTAACCACTTCGTGGATCGGACTTTGTCCGTGTTTCTCCATCTAACTCTTCTCCATATCCAACGTTAACTAATGTATTTACTCTACTCAACATTGTGCTTGCTCCCATTGCTACACTACCAGCATTTCTTGATATTATATCAGGATAAATATAACTAAATATAAATAAACCTGAGCTTATAATTCCACCAATAGTTGACAAACTTTTTATACCCTTTCCCATAATCATTTCTTTAGTTAAAACATCATTCTGTATTTTAATATTATTTAATTTAAGAAGTTTATTAAAATAGAATATATAGTTATCGTGATTAATAACATTTCTATCTGTTGCATTTATCATGAGTGGTTTCACATATGCTATATAACTAATTATTTTACTAAAGTCATATTCACATTTATATATCTCATTAAAGTTTTTAAATAGATCAGGTCAATTATAAGTTGTTAAATAAATAGTATAACAACTCATTCTTGCTGTATTAATTATTTGAGCTGGTTTATGACACATTACAATCATTTGAATATTATAATGTCTACATTCAGTAAAATAATAAGCTATATCCTTATTTAACCTATCACCCATATCATCAAGTACTATTACACAATTTTGAAATTTATGCATATTATTTTTTGTGATCATATTTATATCACATTTATTAAACCCAGTATAAAACTTATTAGACTCAGGATCTATCCAGTCTCTGTCATCTTTACACACTTTAACTATATTTTTAGCTTGGCCTTGGTTTTGGTTTTGCTTTTGGTCTTGTTCTTGATTTTGGACTGAGTATAATTTTAAATATTGTCTAATAAAATATGTTTTCCCTGTTACAGTTCCACCATAAACAATAGTATGTAGTGGTGACTTTTCATATTCAAATCTAACTAGACGCCTATTCATAAATCCACCAAAGCTTTCTTCTAGTTTTGTATATTCACTTGGTATTGAATCATATATTATATAACAAATTCCAATTATAATAATAAGAAAAAAAAGTATACCTCCTTTATCCATTTTTATATATAAAATTTATATATATAAAAATGCTTATCCTAACTTTTGAGGAATTCAATAATAAATTTAGTATTGATAATAATGCTATGATTGATATCAGAATAAAAGATATAGGCAAAGATATAAGTCTAACACCAATTGAAATTGTAATGAGAGATGATAAACCAGAAATGGTAGGTGAACCTAACTCTAACATTATTGTAAATCTACATCCAACTGAAGGTACACATTGGGTTTTAGTTATAAGAAGAGAAGATGGTCCTGTGTATTACTTTGATAGTTTTGGTGTAGAAACTCCACCATTATTCCTAGAAGAATATGTTGATCTGAGCTCTAATGAAAGAATACAACAATATGATGAATCTTATTGTGGGGCTTATTGTTTATATATGATCTATCTTATTGATAGAGGATTTAGAATTAAAAGTGCTTTGAATATTCTAGTTAATCAATGTAAATATCCAGGAATATATAATGAGTGTTTTTGTTTAAGTTGTAGTAGAGGTGGTGATAAAGATAAGGATAAAGTTAATGATAATGATTATGATCTACGAAGTAGCTTTGCTAATAATGATAATGATAATGATCTGCAAAGTAGCTTTGCTAATAATGATAATGATAATGATAGAGATAATTTTATATATCAGGGAACCTGCTTCGCAGATCTATTTGATGAAAAAAATCAAAGGAGTAAATATAATAGTAATAGTTCTAACAGTATCCACGAAGTCGTTTCACCAATCCGCGAAGCGGTTCAACAGAGTTGTTTGGTTAACCACGAGCGAAGCTCGTTTGCAAATTCACCGATCTCTGTTAATATAAATGATGATCTATATTCATGGCTAAATGATGATGCTATAATTACTGAAGCCACATTCCCAGATAACTTTAGATGTATAATATCTGGTCCTAGTGAATGTGGTAAGACATTCTTATTAAAAAAACTAATTCTAGCTAGTATATATTTTGATAAGCTATACATCATTGGACCTACTGGGATCAGTACCATGGTATAGAAAGAATAAACCCCAAAGCAGATGTTGAATTTATTAAAGATATAAAAGATTTACCATCTCCCGATAAACTACCCAAAGACTTAAAGAAACTAATGATATTCGATGATGTTAGAGCCAAAGAACCAGTTATTAATGAATACTTTTGTAGAGGTAGACATAATAATTGCAATATGATATATCTTAATCAAAACCTGTTCTCTCTGGATAGACAGAGTGTTAGAGGGAATTGTAATCTATTTATTTTATTTGAACAAAGAGGTAAAGTCCTTATATCTATATATCAAGATTTCTTTAATAATGTTGAACTTAGTTATAATGATTTTGCTAATATATGTAATAAGGTATGGAAAGAGCCTTATAATTATATTGTCATTGATATAACTAAAAATAAAAAAATTAATGGTAAACTAAGAATTAATTGGGATCGGAGAGTTTTGTAGTTAAGTTTGTATCTAAATCAAATGGACCCCCGGTCTGCTAGTTACACTAGATCAATGAAGTTGTTAACACAAACAGTCTGCTGACTACGTCAGATCAACGAAGTTGTTGTTGGTTACACCAGATCTGCGAAGCCGCTTCACTGATGGGGCTTCGCCCAGCTGACTACGTCAGATGTAAAGTAAAACTTAATACATCACCATTAAAGTCTATAGGTCTTCCATGCTCATCTTTAATATGAAATTCAATATATTCTATTCTATCTTTAGTTACATTTTGATATAAGATATTAGTTGGTATAATATTTATCAAATAGCCTGGTGGTTCTGTTAGAGTAAAAGTATATAGTATGTCTGTGTTATTCCCATTATCTTTAACACCAGATATCACATTACAATGAATGTTAATAGTACTAAAACCCATAATATCAACAAATTTCTGAGATGTATATTTACCTTTTTTATAAACTACTTTTCTAAATCCTAGTAATGGGGATATTGAATTTTCTATGTCAAAGTTAATTGCACCTTGTTTTATTTCCATAAAAGTTTTCATTGTATTCTTATCAGGTTCTATTATAACATTACCATTAGTTTCTTCTTTTATTAATCCTGCTATTTCAATAAATTCATATGCACCTGGTATAACAGCTAAAATACGGGTATCTGTCCATGTTTCACCTGGGTATCATATAAGAATTGATTGTTCCTTCTATTCACATTAAACACCGAATTATAAACAGATAATCTAATTAAACCTAATTTTGACGAGTTAATTATAGGTTTACTAAAGTTAAACTTTTCAGTTGGCTTTATCATTCTAAAGTTAAGTGTATGCTCTTCTTTAGTTTTAGTTAAAGCTCTGTGTATATTTTGTAGTTCCCTTAAGATAAAATTGTCTGTCATTTTTTATCTTATAAGAATGGATTTTAATTTGGATACAACTTATGTTTATAATAATGATATACATAAAAGTAAGATTATAAAATATAAACCTAACTATCTAGCAACAATGAATACGGTTAATACTAATATTAATATCATTCTCAATAGAGAAGAGAATCATTTAAATTTACGTGATTCATATCTAGAGATAGAGTTTGTTGTATCAGATGATGTTGGTGGTATATTTCCTAATGATGGTAATATCAGATTAGTTAATTATGGTATGATGGCATTGTTTAGTTCAATTAAGCTTGAAACTAGTGGTGGTAGGACTATTGAATATATAGATCATTGTCATCCTAATCTATTGATGTATAAGTTATTAACTAGTACTGATGATGAATATGAGAGTGGTTTTGTTAGAAATCAAGGAAATAAAGATAGTCAACTAAAAAGTGACCATATTGCCGCAGAACGAGGTCATATGTATATGATGGTTAGGATGAGTGATCTATTTGGTTTCGTAAATGACTTAGAAAACATTATATATGGTTTAGGATTTAAGCTAATATTAAAAAGGAATAATAATGATAGAGCTCTATTTAGAGTTAATGCTAATCCTGTTGCAGTTGCTTATGATGGTAATATAGAAATTAGAGATATATCATGGTGTGTGCCTAGTATTGATCCTAGTAATGATAATATAATTATTGTGCAGAAAGGATTAAATAAAAAGAATAATGTAGACTTTAGCTATTATGAAAGAAAGACATTTTATAAGAATGTGCCCAATGCTACTAACTTCTTGTTTGATCTAGGTATGGAAAGTGGTATGGAAAGACCACAATATATAATAGTTGGTTTTGAAAATAATAATGTTAATGAACAAACTCATGATGCAAGTACATTTCATATAATAAATGTTACTGAATGTTATTGTAAGATTGGTAGTGAGTTTTATCCTGAGGATAGAATGAATATTAATTAGGGAACCAACAATTATAATGAGGCTTTTAAAGAGATTGTTAGCTTTAATAAAGATTATAATGGGCTACCACATAATAAAAAACCATATATAAATCATAGAACATTCAAAAGCAGTTATAGAATATATGTATTTGATACTAGACATCAAAGTGATCATATAGGTCCACAACCAATACAACTTAATTTCAAATTTAGTGTTGCAGTTGCAGATGTTATATGTCATGCATTAGTATTAACTAGAAAGGTTACAAGTGTGAATAGTGATGGTAATAAGATGGTTGATATAATATAATAGATATAATTTAAGTCATAGATATAATTTAAGTCATAGATATAATTACAATTTTAGATATAATTATAATTTTAGATATAACTCTAGCGATAATTATAATTTTAGATATAACTCTAGCGATAATTTAAAATTATAGTATAATATAGTTATTGTTATAATTATATACTTTTACTTATACATAACCATATACTTATACTCATACTTATAGCTAGTCAGCTCTAATTGTTACTCTTGTTAATACCTAACTATTTCTTATTAGTATTAACAAAACCTTTAGCATAAATATTATCTATTTTTTTTATTCTCTAGAGATAGGACGCCATCCATCCTGGATAAACCTCCAGCCTGAAGCTTTGGTTTAGATTTAGACCTAACCTTGGGTTTGGGCTTAGGCTTGGGCTTGGGTTTAATAACAACAAAAGGATTATACTTTCTAACTTCCATTATTTTTTATATATAGAAATGAGTCTTTTAAATAAGTTCAAAACTAATTCATATTGTGTTGGAGGTAGACATTATAGTGGTACTAATAATATAAGTGGAGCCATTCCTTCAAAAGGTACTAAGATGTTAAGAGAATCCTGCACTAAATGTAGAAGGAATAAATCAATGACAGTATCTGATGCAACAATAGAAGCTGAGGGATTGAAAGATTTCTTCAAAAGTTTTGGTAAAGCTACGGTTAACATTGGAAAGAAAGTTGCTAATAATCCAGTAAGAGCATTAGAAATAGCAAGCAAAATAGGAAGTGCAGCTGCAAGTAGAAACCCTAGAGCTGCTTTATCAGCCACACCCGATTTAATTAAATTTGCAACTACTGGTGAAGGTATAAAAGTAGTACAGAAAGGTAGAGGGTTATACTTAGGTACAAAGAAAAGATAATTATTTGATTATGATTATATTTATGATTATGTTTATATTTATGTTTATGATTTTGATTATATTATACTTATGATTATGATTATAACTAAGATTATGATTATGATTATATTATATTTATGATTATCGATCTGTGAAGCAGGTTCCCTGATCGGTGCAACCGCTTCGCGGATAAATATTAATACTAATATTATTATTACTAATTACTAAACATACTATTATTACTAAACACTAATATCTTTAATCTAAAAAAATACTCAACTTATTTTTCTTGTTCTTCTTATATTCTTCATATACCTTAACTAATTCATTATACTCGTCATTATCTATTTTATTATCATTCATTGATTTAGTATATAGTTTATTAAACTTGTCGCTAAACTGTTTACTTAAAATATACATATGTGAATACTTTATAATTTTATTTCTTATTTTAGTATTAATTGTTTTTGATAATGAACCACAAACAGTTGCTGTAGCAAAAGCTGTTGGTATAGAATAAGGTAATCCTATACCTGTCAATGCAACTGATGTTGTTGTTGCAGATGTTGCTATTGATGATAATAATATTTCTGTTATCTCAGCTACGTTAATATAATTTTTATATCTACTTAATTTCTTATTATAGTTATTAGTTTCAGTTTCATAATAATTTCTAATATCTTTTATAATGTTAATATTGTTGTTAAATTTATTATTAGCTTGGATTTTTTCGTTTATCAACTGTTCATTGGCAGTTGCAGCATTGCTGATCTGTTTCTCAGCCGCTTCGCGGATCAATCTTTCTGACACTGATGACAAATCTGGATATAGTAATCTCTCACTCGGTGCTGTTGGTTGACTCATTTTTAGTAAAATAACTTTCTATTTCTTTCGTTATATCTTCTTGTTTAAAACATAATGCATCTCAAGTCTGTCTTTCTCTTTATTATCAAGTAAAGTACTTCGTAAAAGTATAGCAATTATATATTGTACTATTGTCCTTTTATTCATTAAAAGGGCTTCATCTATAAAAGAATTAGTCTTTTTGTTAACTTCTTTGAATTGTTTTAGCCCAGTAGTAAACATTTCATCTAGTTGTATGTTAGTGATATTCTGATTAAACTTATTATTATCAAATTCTTGTTTTAATTGATTATACTTAGAGATCAGCAGCAACTTTATTACAAAACTTAACAGTATTTGTGACTTCATTTGTTGATTCAATAAACTCATTAATTAGTTCATCATTAACTTGTGTTTCATTTAGTTGTAATGTTTTTTTGGTTGTAACTTTATCAAAGTCATCCTTTCTTAGTTCAGTTATGTTTTTACTCAAAATGTCTATTTTAATATTAGAGGATAATAAGTTATTGTCACAATACTCTTTATTAACAACATCTTTTTCATCTATCGGAGGATGAACATTTGTAATTTTATATGTATCCTTCATATCAATATTATCATTATCTTCTAGGAATAACCCACGAGCCTTACTTGGTGTTAAGTTGTTTGTTGATGTTGATATTGATTGTTTAGCTTGATTGAATCTATTTCTTGTCATCTTTGTATTTGTTTACAGAAATTACAGAATCATACCTAATGATTCTAAAACATTATTATTAGATTCAAAATCAAACTCGGATTTTAAAAATTCCTCTTCGTAATATTTACCTTCTATTATCTCACCATTAATATCTTCTATTTTATATGTTGGTGGTTGTGTTTTTAGAACTTCATTAACTTTAAACAATTCCCTATTCCAATTAGAAGTGTATCCCTTAGAGAAGATATTACGTTTATCTGCATTTCTAACATAATCACCAACTTTAAGTTTAGGTTGCGCGTAGCCAGGTTTACCCTTAATATTCTGAAAACTAAAAGTGTATTCAACTTTATCAGTATTATTAGAAGCGTCAACTGGTGTCATTTTAATTGTTGAGTGAATGTTATTGTTATATGTTACAACAGCACCATTTAATATATTTACCCAAGTACCATCGCCCTTGATGAACATAGGTTTATTTATTATGTGTAATAATGTTCTATTGAATCTCTATAAACACAGCCTTTAAATCACTATAAGTAGAATATAGCTCTATCCCTGAAGCGGCTTTGCCGGTTTCAAGTAAAGATTTAAATGTTTTATTGTAAAACTCACTACCTCTATCTACCTATAACTTTTCTGGTTTTCGTCCTTCTGATAGGATTGTTTTAAAACAATTAGTTATAGATAAACCAGATTTATTCTTTAATGGAATAGCCCGTGCATATTTTGTGAATATATCTATAACTGTTAATATAAACTTATAATTATTATTGTATTTACTTAGAGATGACTTATCAATTAAATCAGCTGACCATGTTTCATCTTTATATAATGGTATTATTCTTTCTCTTCTAAACTTTGTTATTCGAGGACTGAATACTTCTTTAGCTAGTTGTTGTTGTTTTTCCACATTTTTTATGGATGTAGTCATCTGCGAAGCAGGTTCCCTGATGGTTTCACCTATCTGCAAAGCAGGTTCCCTGATCAACGAAGTTGTGAGCTTGCTCATGGACGTAGTCATGATTTCACCTATTTACCATAGTTAAAAACAAAATTATCTAGTTGGTCTTGATTAATAATATTCATAGATAATAGTTGCTTAGATATATCTCGCATTTCATCATATAATCCATCATGAGCAGCTTTTGTTTCTAGTATTAATAATTCTAATCTTTCTATTAAACTATTTGGGTCTGGGTTGCTATTTAATCCCCTACCATATACATCATCTTTTACCTCCATTATACGTTTTATTGCTCTATATCTAGCACTTTTCTTATCCCCCTTTCCTAAATCATATCCAATATCCTTTAAAAACCTTTTAATTTTGCTTTCATCTTCCTCAATATTATCATCATATGTTACGTTTGATTTAGTAAGAAAGTTAATAAATCCATCTGAAAATTCATATATATTATCCTTAACTAAAAATGCGCCCTGCTCTAGGGTGATATCAACATCATTCATTTTATATCTTGTAGTAGGCAAATCTATGAGTTCTAATCTTAATTGAGGATTAGTTTGAGCCCCCATGTCATGAAGAAGTTTGGCTGTTTTTGTATCAACATAAACTGGTGCCATATCTTGAGTTTCCTCCACGGTTTCATTGGACAAATTTGGCTTCATTAATGCCCCGTTTCTAGTTTGCTCTATCATCTTAGTTTGTTTATCTAACTCTTGATTTAGCCAATCTATTGCTCTTAATGTTTGTTCACTTAATGCTAGATTGCGTTCATTGTTTGCATTTATCTGCGAAGCAGTTTCACTGATAGTTTTAGTTAAAGGATCAAATAACTCTTCTATTTCTCCATAATATTCTTGTTGTTTTGATTTATCTTCTAATCTATTCTTTCTGTTTTGTTTTTCTAGATTGTTTAATTTTATAAAGTTTTATATAAAAATTTATAGTTTCTAGTTTAGTCATTTTTATAAAAATAATTATCACAGACATTATATAATCTAATAGCGGCTTCAATAAACTTTCTATCATCATTAATTGTTAATTCATTCTTCAATAAACTTATTATAATTAGATATAGCTTTACTTCAATCTGGGAACCAGCTTTGCTGATTGGTGAAACCACTTCGTGGATATTATATTTCTTTGCATGTTCTAAGAATCTTTCTTTTGTATGATGAAACCTATATCTATGGAGATATATGCATAACCTACAATAGAAAGGTTTAAATCTATACTGAGAGATGTGTTTATTTACTTTACACATTCTGCATACTAAATATTTATTGGGATTATTAAAATGAACAACCATATGATTATGTTTTTCTCTATATGTAATGATTTCATTACATATGAAACATTGGAATGGTTTACTTTGACATTTATCACAACTCCAACACCAAGCCTTATTTTTACATATATCACATTTGGTACTAATCATTTTTATAGTATTGAAAAGCTATATAAATAATATTATTTCAAAATTTGGCATATAAAAATGAATCAACAAGATTATACCGGTTACATTCATTCCACGAGTGAGCGAGCTCAATCTCATGGACAAGTCCAATCTGGAAGTGAGCGAGCTCAATTTGGAAGTGGACAAGTCCAATCTGGAAGTGAGAAAGCTCAATCTGGTTCTACTAGCATGGCGGTCCAAATGTTAAAAAATAAAAACAAACCAAGGGAAGAAATCAAACCAGTAGATAAGGAAAGATAAAAGATAGAATTAGAAAAATCTTTAGAATCAATCAGAATGTTTAATCGTGTAAATGAAGAAATAAAGGAGTCGTATGATAAACAGGATGCAAAATAAAAACAAAGAGAAGAAGATATGCGTGAGTCATTGCGAAAGGCTGAAGCAAAATACTTTCCAGATTTAGATCCACGAAGTGGTTACACCAATAAGGTTTTAGGTTATGATAAGGATAAGGATAAAGATGTAGATTCTGACAAAGATAAGGACTCAGATTTAGACTCATTTGATGATTTTGTCTATGTTCAAAAGTCTAAAACAAGTAGGATTAGATGTGAAGAATGTGATGAAGAGATGACTCGAAAGAATTATAACAGACACATTCAATCACTTAAACATAAAAAGAATGAGCGAATGTATAAGAGAAATAAAATTATCGAGAGTGCTAATTAGGATGGAATAAAAGTTACTAATGAGGATATAGAACAAAAATTGGATGAGCAGTATATAGAAGAAGGAATAAAGTTTTGTGATAGTTGTGATATGTATCTTGATAATAATACTGCTTATAATAAACATGCAACAACATTAAAACATAGGAATAATGTAAGATTTGTTACTGGGGAAATAGTAAGGAATGGAAGTAAGTTTGATTGTGTGACATGTAAGACAAGTCTGAGTCAATATAGTGTTGACCAACAATTAAAAACAAAGATGCATCTAGATAATGTAGAGGGAAAGGATAAGGATATAGATAAGAATATAACTGAAGGATATTGCAATATATGTAATAATAGATATAACAATAAAAATGAACACAATGAATCAGAACATAAAGAAAATGTTAAACAGAAAAAACTTGTTGATGGGAAGTGGCGAGATAAAGTTAATGAGTTAGGATTAGATCATAACATGAAGCATAATAAATAATAATAACTAGTAGTAATTATGAAGATCCTAAATTCTTGAATATACTGGAGTCATTGCATAACATACATCCCCATATTAAGTTTAACGCCTTTGATGTAGTTAAGTATACAAAACCTACAGATGATAAGTTAGAAGAAAACGAATTCACCTTTCGGTTACTGACTAGGCAATATAATGGTGCACATGACTTGGATTTATTGAATGGGGAACTAGAGACAAGAATGCAGGAACAAGAAATGAATCAATCTCGATGGAGCATGCAACGATTTGTTAAAAGGACAATGTATATTCATAGGTTTTATCCAAGTGGTGGATGTAATACTGAGTTACCATTCACATCTAGATATATACTTAATATACATAATACTGATAATACGTGTTTGCTATGGTGTCTAATTGCTTATCTACATTCTGCGCCACATAATCCCAGTAGAGTTAGTAATTATAATAAACCAGAATATATTAATGAGATAAAATTACCAATAGGAGTTACACCCCCATATGATTATTATCACTTAAAGAAAATACAAGAATTAAATAGAGATAAAATATTATTCAATGTGTTTAATCTAAATAAAAATAAAACTATTAATCCTGTATTAATTAATCATAATGATCCTAAAGGATGTAATATATTATACTGGGATAATCATTACTTCCTATGTAAAGATGTATCATCCTTATTAAGAAAATCGTCTAAACATATATGTTATCCATGTCTAAAATGTTGTGTATCATTTAGAACAGAAGATGCATTAAATAAACATTTAGAATTATGTAATACACAGAAACATGTAGGAAGAAGAACATTCCATAAAGATGATTACCTAAAGTTTGATAAGTTCCATTATAAAAACAGAGTACCATTTGCTATGTATTATGATTTTGAATGTATAATAAAAGATGGTAAACACATTCCTATTGTTTGTGGTTTTATATATAAAAAGTGACTATCCTGATATATTAGAAGATAAAAATGAATGTAACTGTGGCGATAAAGTAGTTGATTGGTTTGTGGATAGAGTAGATCATTATAATAAATTTTTTAAAGATATATTTAGTATAAATATTCCATTGAAAGAAGATAGTATTACTCCGTTATATAGTAGATGTTACTATTGTAATGAGAACTTGGGTGAAGACGTCGTTAGAGATCATGATCATCTGAATGGTAAAATTAGAGGATAAGCTCACAATAAATGTAACCTCCAAGCTAATACATTCGTACCAATATATGCATTTAATTCTTCTAATTATGATAATCATCTATTTATAACTAAACTAGCAAAGAAGATGGGTGAGAAACACCATGGACAGAGACCCATTAGACTTAAAGTATTAACTAAAACTGATGAGAATTATATTAGTATTGATATGGGTTAAGCTAAAGCATTAGATATGTTTAGGTTCTTCCATCCACTTAGCTTAGATGCTATAAGTAAAACATTGAGTAATGAAGAATGTATAACATTAAATAAATGTGGCTTAGAAAGACGTAAAGGTATATTCCCATATGAATGGTTTGATAGTATAGATAAACTATATGAAACAACATTACCACCTAAGGAAGCATTCTATTCTAAGTTGAAACAAAGTTGTATTACAGATAAAGAATATAAGCAAGCAATAGATTGTTGGAATAATACTGGATGTGAGACAATAAAGGATTATATGATGTTATATCTTAAAACAGATGTATTATTATCAGTTGATGTATTTGAGAAATTTAGAGCTATGTGTTTAGAATATTATGAAATAGATCCATGTTACACATATTCTACTCCTGGGTTAACATGGTTGTGTGAGTTGAAGTATACTAATGTTAGACTTAAGTATTATAAAGAAAATACAGTTAATATTTATGATACAATACAACATGGTATTAGAGGTGGGTTAGCTTCAGTATTAGGTGATTGTCATGTAAAATATAAAAATAAAGAAATAGATCCTGAGTATACAGGGAAAGAGAATTATTTAAAGTATTTAGACTTCAACTCATTGTATGCTTCTGCTATGGTTCAAGCTTTACCTACTGGTGAGATCAAAGTATGTGACACTCTCGATCCAGAAACTGGCTTAGCAGATACAGTATATACTAGATCTAGCTCTAATACTGGATATATCTATACCATTGATATAAATTATAATGATGAGTTGAAACAGAAAACAAAGAAATATCCATTCTTTCCTGAAAAGACAAAAGCTAACATTAATCAGTTTACAGACTATCAAAATGAAAATAAAAAGGATATAAACCCAATGAGAAGTTAATGTTGAAGTTAACGGATAAAAACGATTATGTAATTGATGGTGAGATATTAGATTGGTATTTAGTTAGTGGTTTGAAATTAGAAGATATTACAATTAAGCAAAAGTTAGAATATAGTAAGAGAGAGTGGTTGAAGCCTTATATTGAGTTTAATATTAAGAAAAGAAAGGAGGCTAAAGCTAAGTGTGATAAATTTGGGGATGTATTCTTTAAGTTAATGAATAATGCCTTCTATGGAAAAACAATAGAGAATGTATATAATAGACAAGATGTAGAGTTAGTTAATGATGTAGATACATATATTAAATTAGTAGAAAATATTGGTTTCAAATATTATGTAGAGTTTGATGATGATTTAGTAGCCATACATAAAACGAGAGGTAATGTTAAATTAGATAAGTTTAATTATATTGGATTTGTTATATTAGAAAAAGCTAAACTATTCATGTATAAAGCTATATTTGATTACTTTGAGAAAGAGTTAGATTGTAGTTATCATTACACAGATACAGATAGTATATTTATAAACATAAATATACCTTTAGATAGTAATATAGTAACTGAAATGAATAAGATAAAAGATATTTTACATAATAATGAGTTGCGTAAGATGAAGGATGAATTACCTAATGATACTATTATAGAAGCCTGCTTCCTTAAAGCTAAAGCATATTGTTATAATACAGTTAAAGGAGAAGATGAGAAAAAGTTAAAAGGTATAACTAAAGCCACTATTAAAAAACAGATTGCAATTGAAGATTATACTAATGCTATACATGAAGGTAAAACTAAATATGTAACTAATTATACTATTGATAGTAATAAACATCATTTAGAAACTAAAGAACAATATAAAATAGTTATAGATCCATTTGATGATAAGGGCATTAGAGATAGTAATGGTGAATTTAGGTTCTATCAGTGAAGCTGCTTCGCAGATGGGTCTTAGACCATGCTTCACCATCAGTGAAAAAAAACACTGACCACTGTGTTTCCACCGATCTCAGTGTTTTTGACTATATACCCATCACAGTGTGTCCCATATACAGTCTCACAGCAGGGATCATCCTTTTTAAGAACTGTGAATTTGGTTTTTTTTATCTCACTTAGTTTTATAGTATTTCATCAGAATCGGGGGACGTTCACTGGAGTCAGTGAGGAAGGAACCCCAAAACCTTCCGTTTGCTAAAGCAACTTAACTAGACTCGATGATTTAACCACTACACCAAGTGAGACAGAAAGTTTTATTTTTTAAATTGATTAAATATTGATTAGGGGATATTTTAAAATTTTATTATTTTAATATTTCTTTCAATATTTGTTCAAGTTTTCTTTTTTGTTCAAGTTTTTTTCGCAAGTTTGTTTACGTGCTTGTTACACGGTCTCACTAGTTTTATACTAGTATCTGGGGACGTCCACTGAAGTCAGTGGGGATGGCGAAGCATGACCGAAGGTTTATAGAACCCGAACTATCCGTCTGATAATGGTTAATTACCAGCTTAACTCTGTACTAGTGGCTTGCACTAAGTGAGACAAGAAATGATAGATTTAAAATAAAAAAGAAGTGAATATAGAGTAGTGGATATATAAAGGGAATTAGAGTAATGTGTATATGGGTACCGTATCGCGGCTCTATGTTGCGGAGGTACCCATATACACATTACTATCGCTTTGCAGTTATTATTAGCACTTCATTACCAGAACCTCGGAGTAGAATCGGTACTTTGTCGTAAAGATCAGTCATAAAAATCTCAACACTAAATCCTAAAGATCCTCAGAACTGACTCATTATTATATGAGATAAA
This sequence comes from Convolutriloba macropyga, assembly GCF_964194025.1. Taxonomy (NCBI): domain Eukaryota; kingdom Metazoa; phylum Xenacoelomorpha; order Acoela; family Convolutidae; genus Convolutriloba; species Convolutriloba macropyga. Next base: position 33,016,088 of record NC_134469.1, read on the forward strand.
GCAAACGAACATTTGAAAAACTCAAATAGGAGCCAAATATTAGTATGTTATGGACACAATGACACAAAAAATAGGATGGACAAAACCAAACAAAAGAAAGGCATCTTAATAAATTTGAAGACAAAAAACGGGTTTCAAATTGTGACTTTGAAAGCTAAGTAATTTTATTGTCATCTTCCTTTTAGAAGAAGAAAACTTTGTTCTATAATTCGAAATAAAAACGTTTTCCAAAAACGGAATAACTATCCAAAAAATGGAAATAATTATCCAATTAAAATTGAAAATATGAAACGCTTTTCAAATGAAACGAATTAATTTCATTGTAAAAAAAAAACGAAATTTAAATTCCAGACGTTGAACAAAATGAGTATTTCTAGAAAAGGAAATCCAGCTGAAAAAAAAACAATTTAGGAAAACTTCAACGAAAACCACCTAAGCAAAAATATAGATCAGCTCACGGATTGAGAAAAAACATTGCATAATTCAAAAGGCCGTTAAAATATACACCGATAGCAAAAAAATCAGAAATATCAACCGATGTTGCCGTTGAAAGAATTATTCGACTCCCTCAAGAACACTGCTATACCAATCGCTGAGGGTTAAATTTTTATGAGGTTTCGATCAAGAATTATTTTTGTTCAAAAAAAAAACGAGAGTAGCTACAAGAAATGAGCCAAATCAACGAATGAACGGCTAAAACGTTTAGCTGTAAACAAAAAAACTTCGAAGTCAAAGAACCATTCATTCAAAGGTAGTAGCAGAAGAGGCTTCAGGGTATCGCCCATGGGTGTTCAACCCTTTCATTTATCATCTAGCACAAGTTTTCAGGAGGTTACAGCTTCCACAGTTGCACAAGATTTTCTAGCTACACCAACACCCTACCCAAACTCATTGTAGCTGTCAAGTTCATTGTAGCGTCTGTAAAAAAAAGGTCGTATACATTTGCGTCAGAAGCTTTTTGCTCAGTGAGTTCTTGGTCGTTTTTCTCACTATGTTGTATAGTCTCGTTGCCCGTGTCCAAAAATTTTTGTCGCATTTTCTCAGTCTAATTCTGATCTTCGAATTCTTTGCTTTGTCTTGTTTCGGTTAATCTAAAGTTGAGTATCGTCGACCAATTGTTGTTGTAGTTTCCATTTATGACAGAGAAGAAACAGGACATCATGTAGTTCGATGAACATAGAGATGGGGAGTATGTTGTGTCGGGTCAGTCTTGTTTTGTAGTCGTCTATTTAACTGCATATCCACTTAGTGGCCGTTTTTTTTCTATCTCGAATGCATGGGACTCAAGTTTGGAGTGGTACCACACCTGAGATGCATAAGAAAGTACTGGTAAAACATAGTCAATAAAAGCATATAGCTTGGTTGACAGGTTTGCGATGTGTGAGATGTTTCTCTTTAAATCATAGAAGACCTCCAGTCCTTACTAGCTCGTTTTCGGCAGTTTTCAGCCAAGGACAAATTTGAAGACAAGATTACCTCAAGGTGTTTTTGGGTTTTCACGATACTTTGGTTTTCTTCAGCGGTTGCGTTTTCACATTTGATTGACAGGATTTTGCTCTTGTACAGGTTTAGCCATGTCATTGCCGTTGCTACATTGTTGAATGCATTTGGCTGATTGATCAGCTTCTTGGAGACTTGATGTTTTGACTTTGAAGTCATCATCTTATTAATATGCCGGTGTTCTTTGTACGCATTTGGGCAGGGTGTTGATGTACACGATGCGATGAGCATTAAAGGCCCCAGGATTCAGACCTGTGGTACTCCACTGGTGACATTGGACGCTTCAGACTTCTTTTGTCTAATTTTGAACGTATGTTGCCGGTTTGTCAGAAAGCTTGCGAGCAGTTTCCCACCGATTCCCATTTCACCCAGCTTGGATATGAGTTTTTGGTGATTAACTTAATCGCAGGCTTTGTGGAAATCGATATATAGGGCGCTGAACACTTCGTGTTCTTTGTTTGTTGTCCATGCGGCCGAAAATCTCAACGAGGTAGAAAACTAGTTAGAGGACTACTGATCGTGCCTGACGAAAGTCGTATTGCTCGTTCCTTAGTTGGCGTTCAGTCAGGGGGTACATCCTGGCAAACAGAATTTTCTCAAAGACTTCGCGGTCGTTTTTTGTATATTGGTGTGATCTCACAGAACTTCCAGCTAGTCGGAAACTTTCCTTTGTTTAGGGTACTCGGGAAGACCAGTTTAAGGGATTTTGCTAACGCTGGTGTGTTCTTTATAATTATGTTACTCATGTCTATGTTACTAATGTCTTTGTGTTACTAAGGAGGGCAGGTAAGGTTTGTTTGATTTCTTTTTCGGATATGTTAAAGTAATTGAGCTTTGATTTTGAGTATGTTTGTTCATACTGTATTTCTCCTTTGTCGATGAAGACATCGAAGAAGTCATTAAACAAATTGCACTTCTCGGTGTCCGCATTTGCAATTGTCTGTTTGCAGCGGTGGGGTAGTACATTTCGTCAGGGAATTATTTTGTCTAGTGGAGAGATATTCAAAGGTATTTTTGCAAGTCGGACATACGTTTTCCCTTGAAGTCGGACATACATTTTCCCTTGAAAAGTCTTTCTTCGTATGCAGTTTAGTTACTCAACATCAGGTCTTTGATGTCTTCATTTTTTGCCAATCAGTTTTTTGATACGCATGTTGGATTTTGGGTGGCGGTGGCTTGGTGGATAGATCTGTCGATATGGTGTTTTGGAATGGTCGGTTGCTGGGGCACCGTATTCCCTTAACAGAATAACCTGCTTAGAGTTTTGTATCCATTTACGCTATTTCGATGCTTTCAGATGACTCGTGAGTAATGGGTCAAAGGGTGGTTTGTCTCCATGTGGTAAAGCTTGTTTTATGTTAATTTCGTTCACATTGCGGACCATATATTCCTCGTATTTGTCCTGGGACGTCATGGTCTCCCAGTCAATTTCCTCGAGGTTTAGCGCACTAGTGATGACAATCGCGGAGTCCATTTCTGCTGCTGTTCAATTTAGTTCTTTTAGGAAAGCTTCGAGATCGTTTTCGCTGGCTCTTTATGGACTGTTTTTTGGTGGATTGTATATGAAGCAGTGTATTGTTGGTTTTGTAGGTAGTTTGCAAACTTTATTTCTTTCTCTTTCTCTTTCAGCTCTGAGCAGTGTTTACTCTGTGTGGCAGGTAGGTCTTTGAATGCAATTAGTACTCTTCCATGTTTGATTTTGTGGTTGCAAGATGGCCTGTCCTGTTGATTCCGTATCCGCTGAGGAACAGGGCTTCATCCGGTATGTCATCGGTCAGTCACGTTTCGGTGAGACAAAGGATGTCAAATCCCGATTTTGCGATTTCGTTCGCAAAGGTGAGTTGCCTGTAGAAGTCGAGGACGCCTCTAACTTTAATGATTAGCGTTTCGACCTTTGGTTTTGTTTTTTCAGTCAATCAAACTCGAGTGACAAATATTTTTGCTTCGATTCCTCTTAGTTGTCTATGAAGACCTATTTGTTGTCAAATTTCTCTTGTAGCCTCAAGTGTCTGATGCTTAGTTCTCTGGTTGACCGAGTCTTGACTTCAGGGGTGCCATGGAAGCGCATTCCGTCGTAGTTCTCTTTGAATCCGTGGTGTCTTGTGGGTATCGACTGGATTTGCTGTTTCATCCAAACAGGGATCTGGGGCTTTATTGGCTCGTGCTGGTTTTGCCCTAACTTCATTTTTGATTTGAGCCAGTTCTTGTTTCACCTCTTCTGAACACCGGGTGACTGCTTCAACATCTGCCCTTTCTCTGGTACTTGCGATTTGGTCGAGCACATGATCGGGCTGATTGTTTTGTGCGCAAGAGTTGCACATAAGGAGAACGTTCTAGCTAATTTCTTGGGTGCCATATATAGTCTTTTCCCTCATTCCAGTGCAGCTGAGTGGGAGATGCATCAAGTCACTGCATGAGATAGTGGAAGACAGCTGCGCGATTGCTGAGGGGGCTTTTGCAGATTTTACAGTTGCTTTTACTACGGACACGGGCCATTTTGACTACCTCTTGCAATTCCGATACTCCGGGGAGCCTCCGGATTCACGAATGCAATTCCGATACTCCGGGGAGCCTCCGGATTCACGAATAGATAGCTTTGGTGGTGGGTGAAAAAGTTCAACTATCTTTCGAATACGATTCCGATACTCCGTGGAGCCTCCAGATTCACGAAAAGATATATTTGGGGGAGGGGGTTCCTACTTCTACTACTACCTTGTTCTGATGCCATTCCGATACTCCGAAGATCCTCCGGATTCACTAAGAGAAAAGGCAGAAATTCAACTCACTTAGGATTGGTGAAGCTTTCTTTTCTTCATCCTGTCCTTCTGTTTGTTGTTCGGCTTTTTCTTTGGTTTCTTCGGTAGTTTCTTCTTTATCAATCGGCGTAGGTTTCCACTATTGCGTTAGGTTTCCACTATTGCGTAAAAAAAAGAAACGAAGCGGCTCTCGAGGATGGAATCCGGATGTACTTTTGCAGGTTCTGTTAGCAGGTTTAAATCTTTCTCCCTTTTTTGGGGGGATTATGTTCTTAAGACACTCCACTAGAATGCCAATTTTGCGCAGCTCGGAGGACAGATCGTGGGTACCACCTCTACGAGTGTAGACAAATGCGATGATGAGATTGTTGATGTAAAGTTCCTTTAGGATTGCGACCAGCTGGTCGGGGAGAGGCGGCGGCAAGCTTTTGTAATTGAGTTGTTACTTCTGTGTTCAGTAATGCTGTTATTAAAAACGTTGTGCCAGATGATTAGTTAGTTTCTATTCTTGAGGAAAAATTTGTTTTTGAACAAATACTGTACAGTTTTTGTAGGATTCTTCGTGATTGGTGATGCAGCTTGCTCCGACAATCGAAACCATTCCCGGTCTAGCAAACAGTTTTGTCATTAAATGCACCCATTGGTGCCTTCCACACAAGACTTTCATTTCAATCTATTTAATGAGTTTACAATGCAGCAACGCAATTGACTGACGTCGGGTGAATTGTTCTCAAACGACTGCCGAGCAGTTGGCTTGTCAGTAGCCAGCTGCGCGTCTTAGGGAGGCTAGGTTGAACTTTAACAAGTGGGAGTGTGCTCGGGGTTACGTGTGGGATTGGGGGGGGGGGGGGGGTGAAGTCGGGGAGGGAGGAAGTAGTGGAGGGGAGGGGGGTCAAACTGTGAGAACCAACCATCATATCATAACATTATGTCTCTCGCCCTACTGCAGTGAATGGCATACATGGAGACTTTAAGAGCCGTACGGCTCTTATAGAATTTAATGCCCTATCAGCTGTTTATTTCGTTTCCAAGGACGAAAATTGAAAATGCTCAGAGGAAAAACTGTAAAGCGAAAAATTGCATTAAGTGCAGTACTGGTACAATTGCTACAAACAACAATTGAGAGCAAATAAAAAACGTTTCTCCCTCAGCAAAAAAATTTCACATCATTTTAATGTTTAGCTGGTATGTCAAAACGCCGCCTGAATATATATTAGTTCCAGTAGAATTCCTCAAGAAAACCAATACTCATCCTAGAACACAATGAGTCCTAAAAACTAAGAGAAGGCCAATAAAAGATCCACTGAGCTATTAATAATAAAATAGCTTTGGCTTACCAGCTCTATGAGTTCAGGAATGGGATCAGGCAGTTGTCGCAGACCATTCCTCTTCAGATTAAGCCACTCACACCTTTTCAACTGCTCCAATTGACCACATGGCACTGTTGATTCCACCTGCACCAATAGAAACATTAATTAAACCATAGACAAAATCGCGCGTTTTGGAGGAAAATTGTTGCCAATAGTAACGTGACCATTTTTCCGCTCATCCAAAAACTTTTGAAAAACTTTGAAATTTAAGATATAAAACTAGTCTATACTAGTGCAACTGAAAAAATATTAGCAAATCAATTTGGGCCAATGGCGACAAAAATGAAACAATCACCGTTTGGATGACGCAGTCAAAATTCAATCGATACAACGAGTTAACTTACGTCAAATGGGTAATTGCTCAAGTCCATGCCTTTCAATAAGGAGAGTAACTTTTTGTCCACTTCCGTTGGTTCTCCCATTGTCAACTCTATCTGAAAGTATCAAACAATCCCTCGTGAAGTGATGAGCGGATTCAAAACTTGCAAGATATCAATCGAAGCAAAAAAATAAATCATGGCACCATTATTTTAGAAAACATAACCGACTACTGTTGGGCGAACTGCTCTCAAACGACCGGCGAGCGCTTGGCTTCGTCAGTAGATAGCCACGATTTAGTAAGGCTAGTCAAACATTTGGTGAGTGTTCTCCACATTTGTTTGACTAATTAGTTTAGGCCCCAAGCGGCCACTTCCCTTCGTCCCCCTTTTATTCCAAGTTGCAATAGTGTCCCCGTCACCGCCCGAACCTCTGCAATATTTATAACGAGCCTTGCAATGTACTAGTGAGTGCTTTTTGTGTCAAATATAAGAAAATGTGTTCACTTTGGTTGTTTGGTAATTTCATGTACCTCACATGTCAAAGGAATGATCTACTGGTCATGTGCTTGTTGTACTCCTGTAATATCCGTGCACTGTCTACGGTTACGGTTTGGGTTGGATGTTATTCTTAAGCACTTTAAGCTCGAGGCAGCTCGATTGTGTAAGGTTTAGTTTTGAATACATTCTTTGGTTTCAGTCCTATCAATGGTTAATTAATCTTAGGTTCTTTTTAACCATTTTCGTTAATCTCCTTGGGATTTTCTCATAGTTATTTTCTACCGCACGGGTCCCTGTTAGTTAAACTAACAGATAACAGGTTTACCTGCTTGACGAATCCCGTCATGAACAAACATTCCTTGACGTGTCCCGTCAAGATGGAATTCCATGATGATTCCCATCATTATTTATGATGCTTTCTCTATATTGTTAAAATCCGGTTTACTATTAGTAACCATCTCTTTTCGTTCTCCTAATTGTTTGTGAAAACTTCGAATTATGCGTTTAGTATGTAATTTATGAGCATGTCATACATTATGGTTCAATATACTGCCTCCCTCTTAGAAAATGTGAGTGTTCAAATCACTCACACAGAAAGATTTTGAAATGTCCATTTTCGAGTTCATATATTCTAGTGCTTTTTCAATGCCGTACTTGTCATAAATATTACAGGCCTCCTCGTCTTCCATAGTTTTCTTTGCTTGAAGAATGATTTGGAACATGTCCTCACGACCACCCTTGTCCGGATGACAGAGCATTGCCAACGTTATGAAATGTTTCTCGATAGTACTGGTTGTGGCCCCCTGTGGCAGGAATAGAAGTTCATAAAAGTTTGGAGGTTGACTGAACGGGCGCTGCGCGTTGATCGCCTCCAGCCTCCTCTGTATGACCTTCTTTGAGGTTTGCTCTGTTTTTACTCTACCCCTAAGCTTTCTATTGTCTATCTCGGCATTCTCCAACTCCCGAGCTAAGCACTCCCGCTCGTCCACCAGAGCGACACATTCCCTTGTTTTTGTTTCGGCTACATTTGCAACCTCCTCCAACTCCTTTTTCAATGTTTCCACCTGCCTCCTGCAGGACTCCCGCTTTTTCCCAGCGTATTCAAGTTGCCGTTTGGTCTCCAGCAATTGATCACCTAATCTTTGTTTTTCAAGTTTTAACTGCCGGAGCTCCTCTTCAAGCCGAGCCCCGGCTGTTCCCAGCATTTCGCTGTTGTCAATCCTCTTTTGTTGTTCCTCGATTCTGTTTTGCATCTCACTTAACTCCCCAACGCTAATTGCGGCTCTATCCACTATATTGGGTGGTTGCAGCTGCGTCAGTGGCACCACGTACCTTTTGTTTGAGGTTACTCCGATAATCCGATACACTTAGTGCCTGACTATCGACCTGACCCCGAACAACTCGGGTAGATAGTAGCAATAATCACCGATTTTCGGTTCTGCCATTCCTACATATCATACACGTAAATTAGTCTAATGTATCAATCTCAATTTCTGCCATATCTGGTACAGATTTTGCCTTCTTTGCTTTTATAACTACGATGTTTGTTTCACCATCACACCGTTCAACTGTCCTTTTTCTGGTCAATTTTTGTTCCTTTGTACGTTGTTTTAGATGATGAAAATAACCTAGTTCCCGCATTGGGTTAATGGGTTGCAGTGCAATTACAAGATTGGTGCCACTGCGTAGCATATCGATTGAAAGAAACACGCGTACCAAACAAAATATTATTTTAGATCCAAAAAAAATAGTCATCAAACTGATAGTTATTTCCCTGGCCATCATCCCATCTCTGTCGCCAATGTAATATCCGTGCACTGTCTACGGTTATGGTTTGGGTTGGATGTTATTCTTAAGCACTTTAAACCTCGGAAATACTGAGGAAAAATTTCCAGGTTTCAGACTTGATTTTAATTGAGCAGATGTAAATGTACAATCAGTTTAATACAAAGTTAGATCTATTGCTTGTAAATATTAGAAGTTTTGTGAAGATGAGAGATGTAAAGCAATTAAAGAGAGGCAGCTCGATTGTGTAAGGTTTAGTTTTGAATATGTCCTTTGGTTCCAGTCCTATCAGTGGTTAATTAATCTTAGGTTATTTTTAACCATTTTCGTTAATCTCCTTGGGATTTTCTCATAATTATTTTCTACCGCACGGGTCCCTGTTAGTTAAACTAACAGATAACAGGTTTACCTGCTTGACGAATCCCGTCATGAACAAACATTCCTTGACGTGTCCCGTCAAGATGGAATTCCATGATGATTCCCATCATTTTTTATGATGCTTTCTCTATATTGTTAAAATCCGGTTTACTATTAGTAACCATCTCTTTTTGTTCTCCTATTTGTTTGTGAAAATTTCGAATTATGCGTTTAATATGTAATTTATGAGCATGTCATACATTATGGTCCACTATACTCCTATCTTTACTGCAGAACTATGTGCGCTGCACAGAATTACGGCCATTGAGAAAAAGCTGGATTGTGTTGATTTTCTGGTCCCCGAGGTGACAATGCTACGCAATCAGATAGCGTTGATAAAGAAGCCGGGTTTCTCTTTTCTAAAACCTGCAAAAATTGGACCCGCCAGAATTCGAAACGACAGCTCATCCACTTATCACAGTGCGACAGTAAACAAAACCAGAAAGGCGGATGAATTCGAATTTGTAAGTGTACAGAAAAAAACAAGATCAACTAAGTATAGTACTCGCCCGTGCGCAAAACTCTATAACCTTGGCTAATTGAGCGTAATACTTGGTTAAAATGCAAAGTTATAAGTTAAATTTTTAGGTAGATTATCATGAAGAAAATTTGGTTTAATTAGACTAGATTCAATAGAGTGGTTAGCTCTGATGGAAGTTTGGTGTTCAATGAATTTTTTCCTCGCTTTGTTTGGCACCCAATATCGGTTCTCTCATTGCAGTAAATTAACTTAGTCAACAAAGATATGTCAGAGTTGTTGATTTTGCTCGAAGCCCAAGCTTTGTCTAATCACAGGTCTATTTTATTTTCTCACACCTATCAACCTTGTGTCAGCCATAAATCAGCTAATGAATTAAATTTTAAACTAAATCTTTAACCTTGAAATCCACGGTTTTTAGTACATTTTTTATATACGTGTGACACTCACATTGTCCCCCCTCTTAACAAGAATAGAGTGCACCACTCACTCAAAACCAAACAATGTTTTCATTCACAGATCTTGCTATGTGAACGCCTTACTAAAAAAAAAGTTTGTAGCTTCATATGGACAGTTTATTTATCAGTTTTGGTTGCTCATAACTTTTTCTGCCTCGTCAAGTTCAAATATGTTGTACGCGTTCCGTGCCGCATCATTTGTCAGAATTTGATATGCCCGGTTGATAGTCTTGAAGAATTCTTCGTCTCCATCAGCATAAGGGTGCGTCAACAGGCTCATTTTGTGGTAGTGTTTCTTCTTGATCTGATCTTTTGATGCAGAACTTTTTACCAACAAATCTCGTATAGCGTTGCAGGCCGGTTCATAATGTTTTTGTTCCAAATCTCGAATAAACATTTCTCCGTCGCCTTTGTTTTGGCTTTTTCATTCCGTTGAGTACTCTTTTGTCGATCAATGAGAGAATCTTTTTTGGCATTCCTTGGCCAGAAACTGATTGTTTTGTTCCAGCTGCTCAAGCTCTGACCTCGATTGGTCATTCATTTTCTCCATATTTTCGATGGGTTCGACCTTCTTAGCAACTTTGACTTTCAAATCGGCCAACTCTTGCTTCAATGCTTCAATGGATTGCTCTTGTTCAGTATTTCTGGCTGCTGCTGCCTTTAAGTTATCTTGTAACGCCTCACACTCAGCGCTCCATTTACCCAAACTTCTTTTGTTGCCTCTTTGGTCGTGTTGCAATAGTTATCCAGTTCCTGTTGAAGCTCGACGAGGTCTTCTTGAAGTGAAGAGTTAACACTCTTCAACTTCTTTAACTGTGAGCACTGGTTTTGCAGATCCACTTCAGTCTGCAGAGCACGCGACCGAATGTTGGCTGGTGCCAGATGTTCTAGCGTAGATAATTTCCGGGCCGCGACAGACAGCATTCCACTCAATACACTCCCAGGGAAATCTCGGAAATAATTTTCCATATTTCTGGCAAGTAGTATACATATTCAACAACCTGTGGGATCTCGTTACCCGCTATATTGGATAAAAACCCTTATAGCTTCTAAAGTTTCTCGGTATTTTCAATCTTGAACTCAAAATTTTTCCTCTATTTTGGTCTCGAACTTGAGACGTTGCCTTTTCTTCTTTTTCTTGGTCTTCAACTCATGTCAACTTTTTTTTGGTCTTGAACTCGAGACGTTCCTTTTTTAGTCTTGAACTCAAGACAACTTATTTTTCTTTTTCTTTTTTTCCCTTTTTTTAAACAACTGACTCTTTTAAGGACTCTTTGTCTTCAATCATTTTCTTTGTTCACTCATGTTCTCGGCGTTCATTTATTAATTTGAGTAATTGATTATACATACGTGTTCTCGTTATAGGGTCAAGAATTCGCAATAGCTGTCGCCAAGACGCTCCATTAATAACTAATCCTGAATATATGAACATTTTAGGAAAATTTTTCACAAACTGAAAAATGAGGTAAACCGTTAAGATTGGCACAGCAATGTCCTTCGCTTTTAACCAAATGTATAAGCTTTCGGTTCTTAAATTCCGAAAAAATTGTTGTTTCATTTGTTAGAAAAATTGTTGTTGGAACTGATCGTTCCAGTGAATAAAATTTTTATGACTCTATTTTCCATCCGAATCTCGAAATGTTTCCCGATTGATAAAACCTCTACTATTATGGCGAATTGTTCGATCAATTTGACTCTGTTTTACGTCTGATATGGAGAAAAAGCTGCGATGCAGGCTTTCATCACTTACATTTAAGTTACTGTTCATCGACCACTGATATATCTCACAACTGAATTTCTTCAGCGTTTCTCCATATTGTTGAAAACTGCCGTCTTCTAATTTGACAACATTTGGGAACAGCGGGTTGCATGCAGCAATTGTATAACTATGATACAAAACTTCTGTAATAGGGTCCATATATCTATTAAAAGAAAAATTCTGACCCTCTACTAACACAGGAACTTCTTCTGAGCAAAAAGGAAGTTTAGTTATTGTTGCTATTATCTTTGCACATTTATGAACATATAACACAGATCCTGCTCTTTCGACGTGAATTCATTTCCCGAAGAGCTTTACTGATGTACTAACAATGTTTTTTGATATTTCAATCATAGTTTGAACTTTTAATCGCTGAATCTCGCATAGGAGCGTTCTAGAAGTTTCATTAAAAATTTCTCTCTCTCTTTGAGAAGTTCGAAATTTAAGTCGTCAACAACGCTTGAAAGAAACATTTCCATGATTATTTTAAGATTACCAGTATTCAATTCTAAGCTTTCCTCGGAGTAAAAAACAACTGGAATTTCGGTTGTTTTCACCTGCTGTCCACACAAACTAATAGCTTTTTCCTCTAAGATTTCTAATTCAAAATCTTCATATTTGTTTCTGTGTAAAACTTGCAGTGTCCTTCTTATTTAAGTGTTTGATCGTTTGACATGTTTCCTTAACTTGATCTTCAAAAAAATATTTTACTAAATCGTGTTCAAATTATGTGGTTCTGATAAAAACAATTTTCGAGAAACCTGGGGATCCTTAAAATTTAATAATTTTCTTGGTAGCAACCTTCCCCAAATTGTTCCGATGTAAATTTTTGCATTAATTACCACATTTCCAATAAGTTTTTGTCCTCTAGGTGAAGTTCACTCTACAAGCTCCGCATACATAGCGCCTTCGCGCCCATCTTTTCTCATGAAGCTTTGACTATGCTCTTCGACAAAAGTGGTTTTACTGGACTGTCCTAAATGGTTTTCAGTTACCGAACTGTTAACTTTAAATGTCCTATCTCCAAAAGCTGGTATGGCGAAATTTTTGTTCTGCCAAGTATTCCTACAAACTCCCTCATTTAAAGTGTATATTGCTTTTAGTAGTCTCGAATTTTTTTTGTGAGAAAAACGAAATTGTCACATACATTGCTTTTTTAAGTGCCGACACCGTTTATACCGCTTCAAACATGCAAAATTTTAGTTTTATCTCAGGCTGAACCTCAGCATATATCAAACTACATTCTTCCTTTGTTTTCGATACTCGAATTTTGTTATCACAGTTTGTACTGTGATCTATAGAAAAGATCATTGTTGATACGACATTGTCAAAATCATTACCGCATAAAAAGATACAGAGTGATGGAGAAGTAAAAATGGCTAGCAATGCCGGTTACAATTATAATGATACTCCATCACACGATGCTCCGGACGAACTCGTCTTTCTTTTCGATTCCATTCTTCTTTCTGGATTTTCCTGAAACAAAAACATCATCAGTTTCCTGGCTGCTAAAGCACTCTTCATTTTGCTCAGTGAAGTAATTTTTTATATTCTCAGGCACCGATTTTAATCGGCTGCTAGACCTTTTAGCCATTTTGGAGCCTTGGGATCACTATTAATCTTTTCTTCAGTACTTTTTGTTTTACTACTAGATTCCTGTGGCTTTTTTTTCTGGTTTTGAAATTTTTGTTTCTCCTGCTTTTTTCCAGTGTACTCTGAAGGTTTTGATGAAGTGGCACCTCTTCCCTCGGCAACATTTTGTGCCTTCTTTGGCCCTTTAAAGGTTGCTTGCTCTGATTGTTTAGCTTCATTCTCAGACGTGTCATTTGTAACATTTAGTGAATCGATAGCATTCTCAGCTTCGGATTGATTTTCTGTGTTTAGATTGCTTTCAGTGTCTGTTGATGATTCTATTTCAATTATCTCGCCATTGTCTGAGCTGTTCAAATTGTTATTCTACTGCTACCTAATGGTTGTTTTTCGTTTCGCCTGAGGCTCGGGCGTGAATGGCTTTTCTTGTGTTTTATATTTTTCAATTGGTCATAATGGACCTTAATAGCTTTCTTCGTCTTTTTAACTTCTATCTTGAAATTCAAATTCTTCATAATTTCAACAACTATGTATGGTCCTCTATAGAAAGAAGTGAATTTTTTTTTTCTCTTTTTTTAACCGTTGGGTTGAAAACTAACAATTCTCCGCCAGATTTATAGTTTGGTCCATACTTAATGCGATCATAATAGGTCTTCTAGCGTTCTTGTTCGACATCCATATATTCTCGCATCAACTGATGCGTTTCCGGTAGTTTCTGTTTCCTTGTGAAAATATAGTCACTTGGTGTTGCATATATTGCAGTCTTTGGTGTGCTATAGATGCAGTCTATAGGTAGTGACAGTGGAAAACCCAGTACCACATACGCTGGGCTGTATTTTGCTACACTATGAATTGATGATCGATATGCCATTATCGCTAAAGGTAGAAATTTTGTCCACTCTAGTTGATAATGGCCTATGTGTTTGGAGAGAAATTTTTCTATTGTCCGATTTGTTCCTTTAATCATCGCGTTCCCTTGTGCGAGGTAGGAAGTTGTTGATGTCCGCTGAGTTCCTAGTTCACTGCAAAGACTTCGAAATAAATTTTACATAAAATTCGACCCTCGGTCACTGTGTAGGTTGACTGGACAGCCGAATCTCACTATCCAATGTTCAACAAACGCTTTTGACCCGGTTTTGCCTCTTGATTGGGTAAAATTATGGCTTCGTACCGCTTACTGAATTGATCACCGATAAGCAAAATGTACTTGTTTACTTGAGACTCGGGAAGTGGACCCATGATATCAAGAGACAATTGCCCAAATGGATGACTAGGTTTCCATTTTGTGAGTGAATGTCGATGTTTCTGCTTAGTGCCTTTTCTATCACACGTAACAGCTTTCTATCCAATTTCTTACGTCCCTTCTCACGCACGGCCAATAAAATCTTTCACAAACCCTTTAGTAGATTTTCTAAAACCCAAGGTGACCTGCGCAAGTAGAGTCATGCAACTGCTCAAGCACGTTGGACACTCTCTCCCATGGTACAAGCATTTGGTAAACAGTCTCAAAGTTTGCTTCTGTTTGGTGTTTACGATAAAAACTCCCGTCTATGAGACAAAGATTTATATACTGAACCCAGTATTTCCATAACTCCTTTGATGATCCATTTTTCATCTGAAGCGATTCCGGTCGTTATTTGTTTAGTACCCAGGACTATACTTTTTGAGTAGTTATTCATTTTGCTGCGAATCTCGCAGTTTTACTCTCTGCAGTTTGTGTAACTGCCAACCTCGACTACCATAATCGGTATTGTCTTGCTCTGCGTCAATCGCAATAACGTTAACAAAAGCTGTTTGTTCATCGCCTTCTGTGTTTATGCGCGACAGACAGTTTTCGTGCGGGATTTTTTGCCTGGTCTATGCTTGATGTCAAAGTTAAACTGCCCAAATTTCTCTATTCATTAACACCATAGATCAAGACAAGCGCCCGGTGGTCCGTTTTAATTAAAAGTGCTGACCAAGTAAATAGTTTTTAAAAGGCTGGGTAAAATGAACGATTGCAAAAAATTCCCGCTTAGTGGCTGAATAATTTCGCTGATTTTTACTCAGACTCAGAGTTTCGCTAGCACATGCAATAACTCTATCCTCCGTTCCTTGCTTTCGGGTAAGAATTGCTCCAATTCCTGTCAATGAAGCATCCGTAGTTAATGTGTACGGATCCCTATCGTTTGGATATCCTAAAACTGGGGCGTCCAAAATCTTCTTTTTTAACCCGGTTACCGCATTTTTGTACTCTGTACTCCATTCATATTTGACTTATTCAGTTAACTGTAAAGAAGTTCTGCTGTTTTCCCGAAACCCGGAATAAATTTCCGATAATAGCCCGCAAGGCCTAGAAAGGCCCTGACGTCCATCAGGGACGATGGTTCTTTCATTGTTTGTACCGCTCTTACTTTCTCTGGGACGGCCTCGACTCCGCTCTCCGATATAATGTGCTCCAAGAAGCTGGCACGTTTTTGGAAAAAATTGCATTTTATCCCTTAATCTTTAAAACATTTTCCGCTAAACGTTGGAAAACCAGTTCTAATCGTTTCAGATGTTCGTCAAAATTTTTTCCGAAAACGATAACGTCATCTAGATACATTAGAGCCATTTCATAAGAGAGGCCAGCAAAAAATAACTGCATTAGGTTTTGAAAAGCACCCGGAGCGGACGCTAGTCCCATAGGGAATCTTTTCCATTTATACAGGCCTAGAGGCGTTATGAAATCTGATAAATTCTGACTCCTCGATCGCCATCTGAAAGTATCCCGACAAGCGATCTATCTTTGAAAAGCACATATTTCCCTCAAGTGAATCAATAACCTCATTAACTCGTGGTAAAGGCCAGCATGTTTCTATTTGTTTGTTCAGACCACGATAGTCTGAAACCAAGCGATAGGTTCCATCCTTTTTGGTACAATTAATGATGTTGCTGCCCAGTCGGAATGTGCTGGTTCGATTTGGTCGTCTCGTTCCAAGTTTTCAACAATTTTTTTCATGGCTTTTTTTTCTCAAAGCTCATGCTACCGTATGTACGTCTGAATGCGCATCATCCTTTTTTAATTTCATTTAATGATAAATTCGGTCGCGAAATCGCATATGATTTGAGTTTCGCGTAAATATTACTTCAAATTTTGTGAAAAGTGACCTCACTTTTGTCAATATCCTCACAAGACAAGCTCAATGAACTTGAGTTCACATGTTTCTCAAAATGAAATTCATCCCTATGTTTTCTATTACTGTCAGGGTTACATTGTTGTACTCTTGAAATTTTTTCAATGTTTTCGGCACATGCGATTCTCGAATTTTTGTAAACTTTCATGGGTTCTAATGTAGGGCTCAGAACTCGAACCCATACAACATCATCAACCATATCATTCAGCGATCTCGCTTTTAATAAGTGTGATTTGTCTTCAAACTCTTTCATGGGTTCGACTATAATTTCTGTTTGCTGTGTTATGTTATTCATCATCGATGATTTTTCTCGTAATGAATTTGCAGTGACGATGTAATTCGTGATCCTCAGCAGCAATTAAAAACAGACTCTTATTACTTTGTTGGAATGTGGACAATTGTAATGTGTTCCCAATTGTCCCGCAAAAAATTTCTTTCGTTCTGAGGTTTAAAATACAGTTCAAAAAGTAGAAGAATTCCATGCTCAAAAAAGAAGGCCTTATCTCAATTTTGGTCACTAGAAACTCAACTGTTATCCCAGGTGTAAATGTCCGAAAATGGTCCTGAATAGCTGTTGAACCTTTCACAGGCATTTTTTCATTGTTGGCAGCTATTATATTTTTATTGCAAACTCTGATCTGGCTCGGTTCTCACAATTGCTGGTAGAGTGTGCCATTTAAAAGATTAACACTACTTCCACTATCAATTAAGGCCTTTATCAGTTTGTCTTTTATCATTATTTTGGCAAACAAGGCCTCCACTGGGCTCTTTCCGCCACGCAAAGTTTTTACGTAGCTAGTTGAAAATAAAGCCCTGCCATCTTCAGACAATTCTCGTTTGAATACGGGCAATTTCGTTTGAAATGATTTGGATTCCCACATTCAAAACATTTCCTGCACTCCTTGGATGCATGATTTCGCTGACCACAACGGCGACATTTTTCTCTGTCAAAACACACCTCTGTCTTTGACTGCTCGGCACGACTCTCGTGCGACCGATCTGGGCCTCTGTTCTAGCCTCCTAGTGTTGGCAATCACGCTCTACTGTTGCAATTGGTTCGTCTATTATCAGCGCTGCTTCTGTTATAGCTATTATAGTTTCTATTTCTATCTCCGGTTTCTTTTGAACTACTTTCAGTTCCGCTCAGAAACTCTTTTGGCCTCGCTCCTTGCGATGAAAACTTTTGATTATCTTGCCTGTTAGATTGGTTAGTCTGCAGCGTTCGCACTAAATCGTTAATCGAATTAACTAGTTGAGTGTTTTCATTCTACTGGATGGCAAAAACCCGCGGCTCATTACCCTCCTCCTCAATTCTCGTGACTGCTTCAATATGTAGTGCTAATTCTAAAGCTTTGTCCAAATTCATATCCATGTCACCCAAGTTCTTTCTCAGGTCGAATTGCACCTGACTATTTCCTATGCCTTCGAGGAATCCCTTCAAAATGAGATTTTCTCTTATCTCATTAGACTCCTGAGGGTATGCTTTCAAGGTTAAAGTTTGCAAATCACCGCAAAAATCTGTTAATTTTTTGTCGTGCTGCTGGACACTCCTAGCTAGCCTCCCTCGAAAAACTACAGGTTTCTCATTATAATGTTGTCTGAAAGCTTGTACGTTCTCATCATAGCTCTTCCTAGTGTCCTCCCAAAGTGTACAATAGAACTCAATAGCCGACATTTGTAGCCTTTTACCGCAAAATAATGCGGCCCTTCATCAATTTCGGTTACGGCGCCGTATACTGTTTCCTTTCTTTGCCATTTCTGAAGTTGTGACAAGAGCGCAAAGTGGCTAACATAACTTTCAAAATCATTTGAACCCGTAAAACGCTCCAGTAACAGCGTTTTTGAGGAGTGCCGCGCCATCAGTGTTTTATTTAAAAGCTGCTGTTTGTCACATTATTTCAGTAATTTTGTTCGAAACCCGAACTACTTTTTGACACTCTAAATCAGCAGCTTTTGAATCTTATTGACACTGTATTTTTTTCTTAAAAAATTTCAAAAACTCAAGGTTCAATGGTGTATTTTAACTCAAATTATGTCGAATTCACATTTGCTTAATTTTGAACGCTATTTTATAATCGAAAAAAACATGTACGAACCGATTTGCGATATTCAAAATTTTAGGGAGTACTGGCTTGAAAGTTCGAAGATGGAAGTGTTGCTTGTCGAATCCCAACACCAATACAAAATTGCTCTTTCGGGTCGTGATGTTAAGACGTCAGACTCGTGTCAAAAGTTGATTTTTAAACAAAAATAGATTTAATTTATATGTAGGTCAATTGAGTCAGAACATAACAGCATCAGAAATGAAGGAGAACTGTGCAGAAAATAACGTTGAACTACTTCATGTTCACAAAATTTCGAAGTCAGAAGCTAACCTGAAATCATCCCATTGAATATTTAAATTTGATGACGAGAATATCGAGTTACCTGATTTCTGTCCGGAAAACGTTACGGTGTCAAGATTTTACCTTAATGAAGCCTCCCGTCAGTGGCTAAGATAGGTGGATCAAAAATGACTACTAACCACTCCTCAATTAAAACACAAAACGAAACAAAGATCTGCCGAACTAAATATTTGTCTACATAATTTACGCTCTGTCAGGAACAAAACGAAAGATGTAATTGCCCTCTTAGAATTAAACGAAATTGGTTTTGGAGTATTTATTGAATCGTTGATTACGAACAACTGAGATGAGGATTTTATTCTAAAGCTGTGTTGTCCACAGTGATTTTTTTCTAGTGCTCCTTGGGTTAGTAAAAGAGGAGGTGGAAATTACCTCTTATACAGATGTTATCTCCATTTGGAAAAATCTGAATCTTTTGAACGCTGTTATGCCTCTTTAAATGTTGAGGCAACAACTTACTTATTAATCGCTGTTTATCGATCACCTGGATTAAATGTAAAATCCTTCCTTGACCACTTTACTATTCTTTTTGAAAAAAAGGCTGCAATTCGACAAGATTGATCTCCTGGGTGATTTCAGCTTTTCACTGAATGTAAATAACGATGCATCAAAAATATGGAAGTCATTTTATGAAGATTCTGGCCTAACTCAGAACTTCTGCAAGAAAACGCATGCGATGTCGAAAACATTTGTACTAAAATTTGAATATGAAAATCTTGCACATATTTGTTTTGAAAAGTTCTTAGGAAGCGAAGACTCTACACTGAGAAAGTGTTGATGGAAGATTGCAGCCGTAAAAATTTTGCCACCTTAAATTTGCTTCTTGGTTAAGATGTAGAGTAGCTCCCTAAATATGAAAGCAAGAAAAAGCTTGCAAACGAACTCAACGAGTTCTTTATCTCTACAGCGGAAACTATTATTGCATCGGTTCCCACTGCGATAGATCTTGAATTTCTGAAAGCTGAAGTTAACTCAATGAATTCGTTCACAGAGTTTTCGATAAGTCAATTAACAGATTTGTTTTCGGCGAACAGTACCTCTCCACTGGACATCATTCCGAAACATCTTGTTAAGTCATTTCCAGATTATTATTTTGTCGACCTCCTGAAGCTTTTCTTTTTTTGATGAAGGTGGGATTTTTCCCCAGTTTGTTAAAACGGCAACTGTTAAACTCCACTTGGAGAAAGCAAATTCTAATAGCCAAGATTTTTCAAATTAACGACCTATCTCAAACCTAAGTTACAATTCGAAACTGTTAGAACGGGAGGCTTTTATGCAAATACGTGAACACCCTGAAAAAAATAGACTTTTTAGTAAATACCAAAGCACCTACAGGAAGTTTTTCTACAGAGATAGCCCTGGTTAACGTGACCAATGATTTGCTCCTCAATTTAGATATGATTAAAATCTTTTTTTGTATCGGACCTGTTCTATAAGCTGCCTTTGACACTCTCGATCATGATTTACTTCTCTCGATTCTTGAAACATGTTTGGGTTTCAAAGATATAGTGCTTACTTTTTTAAATAATTATCTGAGTAGTAGACTTCAACAAATTTTAATTGATGGTTAATATTTGATGCAAAGAACTATAATAACGGGTGTTCCTCAAAGATCTGTTCTAAGTCGCGTTCTTTTTTCATGCTATCTTGTTCCTCTTGTAGTTCGTTTACCATGCTTCGATGAATCAAGGGGCTTTTGGTTTAATACTTACAACTCTGCAAAAGTGGTTGAGGGGTGCTGAGCTCCCATTAAAATCGAATGAAACTGAGTACAAATATATTAGTAGGAAGAATAATCTAAAATGCGATATACAACTTCCAGCAGAGGCCAACTTTTCTAATGATGCCACTTTGCTCGGCTTCAACTTAGATTTCAGCTTAGATTCAAAGCCTTTGAAACTAGTAATAGCTAGTTCGTTAAGCTAGATAAACATTATAGTTGTGGCAATATGTTTAATAGTCGAAGCTGGTTTTTATTTTCTGTATCTTTATTTCCCGTTATCCAATTGACTACCTTTTTTAAAAAATTTTCCAGAATTGGAATTTCACTTCTTCCTGCAATCACCCACTTGAAACCATACAGCGGTTCCGGAAAAATTCAGGACCTATATAATACCAATTGTATTTGCTTTATTTCTCACTAACGCATTTGCTTTAATTGCAACATTTGGCTTAATCATGTACCAAATTTGCTTTGCTCTTTTAATTCTTTCTTCATTGTGCTCCTTCCACTATACATCAGCCGCAAGGTGTTTTCCAAGATCTTTGACAGTTGTGGAGTTTGTCAAATATTTTCCCATCAAATTGTACTGTTGTTCGCTACATCTGTATTTAAGATATGCGCATTTGTCTACCGCCAGCTCCGTTTTATTTTGGATTACCCAGTTTTCAATCCCATGTAGACCATCTTGAACTTCCCAGTATCTTCTTTGCACAGCCAAATTTTTAGGATCATCAGCGCAGACAAAAATCTCAGAAAACATCAGGACATCTGGAAGATCGTAAATGATTATACAGAACAGTAATGGGCCTAGGAGTGCCCCTGTGGTACCCCGCTTGTTATATTGAGTATCTTCGAAATGGTATTGCCCACACTCACATACTGTTATCAATCTTTCAATCAGTCGAATAGTATTTCAATCAAAGATCCACCAACTTCAATGTCAATCAACTTTTGAATAAATTCTTATTGTGGTCAAAAGCTTTTAAGAAGTTAGTGTACAAAACAATTATCTTTGAGAGAGGGTCGTGATCAAGAGCTTCATATATTCTTTTTTAGAAACAGCATCAAATTTGTTTGCCCAGATCTTTTCCTGAAAAAACCACGTTGACTCTTAGTTAGAAACTTTCGAAAATGATTGTACAATGCAATGTATATACATTTGCCCCAGAATCTTGCGATCAATGTCCAATAATTAGACAGGCCAGTAGTTTTCAACTCTTCTTCGGTCTCCTTTTTTATAAAATGGCAACTTTCCAGCTGTCGGGTATTTTTGCAGCCTCTTTTTTTTTCCTAAAGACTGAATGCATGATTTTGCAGAGATTCTTGCTAGCCTTTACGTAAAAACTCGAAAGTATACCATTTGGCCCTCTGAGTTTTTCAAAATTTACTTCCTCTTCATCCCCCTCTAAGCTAGGATCGACAGACCGATCCTTGTCCCACTGAATATCTCCAGTGTGCAGATGGAGGTGCAACGAAGTGTATGTTTGGACATACATCCAACCTTCTTTACAGAGACTGTATTGCCGACAAGCTGATAAATCGAGAGCCGACACCGGAGGAGAGTCAGATTTTGGATCACCTACTGGCAATGCAGCCCCATTGCAAAATTGATTTATACCCCTGAGCTTTCGCCGCTTGTCTCGCACGGTACAAGTAGTTCCATGAACACTTCTGGGACCCTGACATTCGTTCCTCGGATTTTGAATTCGATTTTCGCTGATGATCACAGTCCCACTACTAGGATCACTGCCCCGCCATCAAGGAGACACACTGTTCTCCGCAAAAAACTCAAAATATTTTGATTTTGCTTTTTTCTACTTAATTTCCTCCTTTATTATTTATTTTTTCTGTATTCTTCTCTTTTGTCACTCTAATTGAAGATAAGGATCATTTTCTTTTCTCCCTTTTCTCCGACGGAGCTTACTCAGTAGGCATTAAACTTATAATGTTTGAAGGGTTAAGTATCTCACACTGCTGCTGAAAATGGATTTCCACGAGAAGGTAAGCTGTTAAATCCGATTGGAAAAAACATTTTACCAGACGGAGATGAATTGAAATCCCCTTGTACATATCCGAGAGAGACTACAGACAACAAAAGTTCCACCAATTGGAAACAAATCCTCAATATGAGACAGTGGGAGACAGCTTTGCACTTTAACAGGAATGACGTTACTGGCCAGCATATCCTGTAACTGGCACCTTTACTGGATCCACATCTGAGAAGATGTGGATTACTCACTGACGACTCTAGTCACAACTTCACTTGACAGGGCCTTCAGACAACGGCGGTATTCACCGACTCCACACAGCAGTGAGGGTGAAAGAAAAAACGTATTTCAGCTACAACTCACAAATTCTGATGAAAACCCTCAAACCCGGATGGATGTAGCAGTCGAAATACTGGACGTACACCTCTAGCTAATCTGAAACCGAGAAGACACTATTCTTTTTTATATAGCGCTAACTCCAGTAACTGTAGTCAGTCTATTCTATAGTTGCACGATGTGTACTTATGACTCCTGTGTTTTACTATATTATCACCGTTATAATTGAAGTTCACCGTCAGTGTTTGTCGGAGTCGGTTAGTCTGAGAGAACTAGGTAAGCCTACTTCGCGCGAAGAATTAAGTAGCCCTAACTCTTTATACTTTAAGGCCGTAAAAGGAGCCCACTTCAGGTCTGCCTTACATTGTCTTCTATATGATTGGCCAGTTTGAACAGCCTCCTTTGTTTAATATACATGTGGTGAGCACCAAGCTCACGTTGCAACCAAGAACTCAAATATAGTATAATAAACTCTCCTGAAACTGCATATGTTATTATTATACTTTATTCGTTTTTGTAGATATGTATACGGCGCATTGCGCATTTATGATTATCTGGTTGCATCTGGAGTTATCTACATGTGGTTTGTTTCTGGTGATAACATCAATTTTGTTTAAACGATGTTTTTATTTAGAAGAATTTGGTACTGCTAAAGAAAGAGAGAGAGTAATTAGAATGAGAATTATAGTGCGACTGATTTGCACTAAAGAATTGGCAAAAAGCGTCTGCTTAAGTGTGTGTTGGTTGAGAATGGTTTATTGCATCATGTGATTTACGCGTGTCGCTTTATGGAGTGATTTGATTGGTTCAAATCTTTTCTCGGTCTATGATGAATGATAAAAGTGTAAGGGAAAAATTTGTCTACCCAACGGGTTAATCTGCTTTGGCGGGATTCATTGGCCCGGTTGGTTTTGGGAGCTGAGAGTAGTCTTGTGTGGTCGGTGACAAGATTGAATGATGACTCTAGTAAATAATACTTGACGTGATCTGTCGCCCATGCTACGCATAACATTTCAAGTCCATCAGTGCTGTATTTTAATTCTGCCTCGTTTACGAAGCGGCTGGCGTACGCTATAGGGAGCCAACCTTTGGGGTATTGTTGTTCTAGTACTGGCCCGAGGCTTGTGTGCCTCGCATTGCACTTTAGACGTGAATTTTTCTGTTTGTCGAAAAAATTTTCCAGTTATTTTAGAGATTTCTGTCTGTATTTTTTCGAAAGCTATTGTATGCGAATTTTGTCATTGTATGTTGTTGTTAATTATGTTTCCTTTTTTGAGTAATGGTTGTATGGCGTCTTGTAAATTTAAAAATTTGGGCATAAATTTTAATAATTGGTGTATTGAGCCCATGAGGGAGCGTAGCTGTTTGAGAGTACATGGTGGTTTTAGGATGAGTATTGAGTTTGTATTTTTTGCCGTTGGGGTGATGTCCAATTGGGTAATCTTGTAACCGAGCCAAGTGATGTTTGGTTGTGCGAATTCGCATTTTTCGTTTTTCATTGCAAGGCTCTATTTGTCGAGTCTCCACGGGACTTTGTCTTTGTCCGCTTCATGGTCATCAGGTGAACCCTTGGTTATAATTAGTATGTCGTCTAGAATATTGAATTTGTTGTGAATGTTTTCGAGGGTTCTGTCTAGCGTTTTTTTGAAATGTTGTGGGCATGTTGGAGAGTCCGTAAAATCCGTTTATGAATTGGTATGTGCCTGTGGATTTACCCCCTAGGATGTTGAAATTGAGGTGTTTTCTGATTTCGGGATGTAGGGGGATTTGACTGTAGGCAAATTTTAGGTCGATTTTTGAAAAAAGGAAGTTTCCCAGGTGATTTTTGTAGTCAGATTTATACTTTGCTAACGAGTCCATTGGGTTATCAATTGATTGCATTTGGTATTTGTTCTTTTCGATTGCGCCGTTCAGGAGTTTTGAATCTAATGCTATTTCAATAGACTTGTCATGTTTTACTGTAATAACTACCAGAATTTTGAAGACGTTATCTGAACATTTGTCTAGTTTTATTATTTGTTTTGTGTCTATTAGGTGGCGGATTTCCTTGTCAACTTTGTCGGTCAGTTGTAGCGGGACTCGTCGTCCTTTATGTTGGTATGATTGTATGTTTTGTTTTATTGTTGATTTGGCGATGTGATTTTTCTAACTGCCACATCGGGTGCATAGGTGGGGGCATTTCTTTATTATACGAATTTGTGTGGGGGTATCCGTTTGGATATTGTTTATATGCGTACCTTTGTTTTGAGAGTGGGTGAATCCAAGTTTCCCAAGAACATCTCGTCCCAGCAGGTTGAGTGTATTGGATTTGACCACCAGGATCTCGTTCTCAATCGCCTCCCTGTGTTCAGACTTTAGTTTCAGTTGGATTGCTCCTATTATAGGTATTTCGAGATTGTTGAAGCATCTATATTTCGGGGAGCCTTTCTGGGGTTTTTCCATTTGGAGTTTTTGCAGTTTTGTAGTATTTTGTCTGCTTCTTCTTTGTTGATGAAGCTTCTAGGGCTCCCTGTGTCGGCTAGCCAGTCGATTTCAATTCGGTCAGATGTTGTACATATCCGTATTTCGTCTGATACTTTGGGTGAGTATTTGGCGGGTTTGTCGTTATTGAATGTATTTGGTTTGACCGTGTTTGAATTTTTGAAGATTTCTTGTATAAAGAAAGTGTTTTCGAGGTCTATTGAGTCGTCGTTTTTGTCCGACTGGGAATCTTGATTTGTGTTGGGTATGGTTTGTGTGTTTGTTTTTTCTCGTACTTTTCTTACCTCTTGAGTTTTTGGGTAATTTTGTTGTGGGGTGATTTGTTGGCTCTGCCATAGGAATTTGGCCGAACGACATACTTTACGGTAATGTCCGATTTTTTGTATAGGTTGCATTGTACTCTCTTTGCCGGGCATACTTGTAAGTGTTCTGGTGTAAACTGTATCCCGCAGCGTCAGCATGGGTTTGAGGGTGTGACGTTGCGTTGTTGTTGTGGGTTCCGAATGGGAATGCGTTGACGAGGTTTTTGAGTTGGTGGTTGGTTTCTTTGGATGTAGGATATTTGGTTGGGTGGGAGGAGTGGATGACGGTTAAGTTGTGCATTGATTGCCCTTTGGTTTTGTTGGCCACGTTCTCGATTTAGTGCGAATTGCAATACTTGTATTGGGGTGCGTGTTTCCATGACGAGTTCTTGTTGTATGTCTGCATTGGACATGAATGCGACGAAGACATCCTTTATGAGATCGTGTTCTGCGGTTTCCATTCGGCATTTGGTGCCTAGGGCTTTCAGGCGGCAATGAAATTTTCGAGTTTTTCGTTTTCTTTCTGTTTGCATGTGAACAGGAGGAAGCGGTCATATGTAGTGTTTCTTGGACGAGTAAAGGAAAAGGCTAGTTCATGGGCCAGCTCGAATGCTGAGATTTGATCTATGGCTGAGTGTGGGAAACGTTGATGGTAGATCCTTTGTCCTTCTGTTCCGAGGCTTAGGTAAATGAGACTCTATATTTTGTATCGGCGTCGTCCCAGGGGATTCCATCGACTGTGGCCTTTGAATTCTATCGTTTTACATTTTCCCAGTCCACTTTTCGTTTGTTATTTCTGAGGTCTCTCTCGATCTTGGGCTTGGGTTTCGTTTTCCGTTGGGGGTTCGTATTTGGGTTCAGCTGGGTAAAAGACGTCTTTTGCCTCGGGTTTTTGTCTGAGTAGGGAGTCTACGTTGATCGAGTCTTTGGCCATGATGGCCAATTTTAGAGTTGTAGCCCACGTGAGCCATTCGACCGGGGGGTCCATGCCGCTGTCCCAGAAGAATGAGATGCCCACTGGGGAACGTAAAAATGGTACTAGAACTGAATGCGCCATGATGTGTCGGGAAAATACCGACTATAACTGGAACTAGAAATGACTGAGAATAGGCAGTAAAAAGACTAACGCGAGAAGAATTAACTTTTGCTTGTTATAGACACCGTGTGCAGTTAGCTATAACGCTCTGATCGGAGCTACAGAAGAATGACTGGTGCAACCAGATAACCATAAATGCGCAATGCGCCGTATACATATTTACAACAACGAATAGAGTAATATAATAAAATATGCAGTTTTAGGAGATTTTATAATACTACATTTGAGTTCTTGGTTGCAACGTGAGCTTGGCCCTCACCTCAATACACATAGAAGACCTATATAGAAATGTTGAGTACTCCAGCTTCTGTTGAGTACTTTAGAAGACTGTTGTCCTTTAAAATGAGTACTCTAAAAGAAGTACAAAAATAGATAATCCACATCGAAACTTGGTTACTACAGCTATAGGTGTAAATTTATTGACTATGAGGGTTTAGATGTTGTGCTGAGTGAACTTGTCAAATGCAATCTTTAACTAATGTTTTGCAGGGCTCGAGTCCTCAAATTATTTTTTCCTAAAATGTGTAAGTAGATCTGTATAATTCGGTGATGACAAATTCAAAGTTCTCTATGTCCACACTTTTGTGCGTTCAAAGTCGTCTATGTCCAGACTATCGTGCGTTCAAATATACCTGTGTCCAAACTTTCGTGCGTTCATTGGTGTTTCCAGACCGTGTGATTTTGAACGCACGACACCCCTTTGTGCGTTCATTTCGGTCTGGAGATATCAACTTTCGGTCTGGGACCTCAACCTGGGCATTTTCATACGTTTTGTCTAAGTTCCAATTTACATGTCAAAATTTATCAAAACCTTATACTTTGGGAAGCGATTTTTGTTTGCTGCTCTAATCAATAAATCTAGCAAAAAATCTCACTCAACGCAGTATGTTAAATTCTAAAATGTTTTGTACTTTTGCTCGGGCCTTGTTAGTCTCTCTTTACCTAAATATACCTTGCTCATCCTTTGGTTTCTCTTTGTAATAAAAATACAATTTTTGTAATCCGTTGTTTTTTATATCCCTAGCCGAGACCTGGAATTATTAAAGACTGTCCTCGACAGATTTAAGGTATGAAAAGACTGTCCTCGACAGATATTGAGTATGAAAAGAATTTGTCTGGACCTAATGTGATGTCCTGGACTTTGGCTGGAACTAAAACATACGTCCTGGAATTTGGCTGGACAATAAAATTGTTCTGGAGTTTGGCTGGACAATAAAACAGGTCCTGAAATTACGCTTGCGACCGTTATAATTACTTGTTTTCAATTTCCTCAAAATTTAAGGACATGTATTGCAATTGGTTAAGCATTGGGTAAGATTGGAGAAGGTCACGCGATTGAATCCAGGTGTTGTCGGAAGTTTTTAGTTTGCCCCATTTTTGCATATGAAAAGAATTTGGCTGGACTTATCAAAAGAATTAGCCTCGAATTTAACTAGGGTTCTCGACCGTGTAATTTCATTCAATATTTACCCCCTCACCTGGAGGTAATAGGTCTTTTCATAAATTCCAGGTCTTGACTAGGGATGTGTTTTTCCATTTCTAGGACCAAAGTTCATTTTCTGGAACCCTTTACCGATACACCAAAAAAATTGTACATGCCAAAGGGGATCTCTTAGAAATGTTTAATGGACGGTCGACTTTCTACACCGTAGTATTTATGTACAATTGACGTAATCTTTTAATGTAATTTTACACTTTATGGTTCTCCCTTTCTGGTATTTGCGACACTTGATTCGGCCAGGCAATTAAGTCTTAACATGTGACCTGCTCTGAACATATGTTTTATGCCCTCATTGTTTGTTCCCGGATACTATAAAGGTGAGAACAATAGGAACCATGGGCATGTTAATTGGTGGATTTAACATGAACGAATGAAATGAGCTAAGTGGGACAGGACAGTTAACAAATAGCTGATGCGTAAACATATTTGCGGAGATCGTTTAGCGCACAGTGGTGACATGAACTATTTTGAGTGAGGCGTGATATTTATGCAACAAACAATAGTGAACAAAAGGCACCGACATCCTAGTTGGTACATTTGGATATTTGGAATTGCATTTGAGAGACATCAATTGGGTAATTGTTGCAACTAAAAGTAGCAATCGAGATGTTGTGCTCGAGGTGTTGCAGGAAGACTGAGGGACGCGAGGAAGAAATTACAGTAAGTGGCCTACTTGACATGTCACTTAGAAATTGGTATACATCAATTGCATACGGTGCCGTAGAAAACTTATTACGGCCTTAATACGGTGCCGTACAAAGATGTGTAAGTTTTCTACGGCAGCGTATAAGTCTTAGTAAGTTTTCAAAGTTTCGTCTAAGGGGGCAACCTGGGTATACCATGTTCTAAATCACCCTATCATGCCACAATGACCTCACGCTAAACTTAAACACACATCACGAGTGAAAACCTCCCGAGATGTGGTGTCTTGACAAGCATTGGTTGCATGCAGGCCATGTAAAATTAGGTAGGTCTTGTTACATGGCTGTCTGGAATTCGTAGTTGACCAACATTTCATGACTAATATTAGCATATGTTTCATATTCATTTCTATTTAACTCAGCTTGTTCAAAAATAATTTAAGCAAATATGTATAGCATAGCATCTGGGGCAGCCAAGGTTTTCGTATGACATTAAGGAACCGACGTCATAAATGGCATGTACATGGAAAGGATGAACGTTGAAAATAAGCAAGAGACATCTGAGTACTCAACTCAGCGATTTATAAATTTTTGACAAACAAATGAAGCAAAATTAGAACCTTGCTGCAAGCGGGGCAACGTCCAAATAGGCTGAAGTGAGCTCAGCTAACGTCAAAGAAAGTCGACAAAATTGTGAAACAAACCCATAGACAAAAATTTGTTAAAAATACGAGCAACTTGCACTAATAAACCAATTGTTCAAGCCAGCTATTTCGCCCAATAAAATTGCAATTTTATTCGGCTGATAACTAGCCGCCCTTATATTAGCCGCCCTATTATAGCGGAAATATTGTTCTTACAATTCAAAGAACTTGAATTGTTTTGAGGCGCTGGCTTCACGAATGGAAGATCTTCAAACTTCCAGTTTTATTGAGGCGCTGAAGGTGTAAAAATATGAAAGAGAATCCAACATTTTCTGACACCTGAAAAAGACAGCACACCATTGCAATCCTTGTCTTTTATTATTATGCAAGAAAGCAATTTCTCGGCAAATATTTATTTCAAAAACTTAAGAAAAAAATGCAAATCAAATATCAGAAAAAATGAGAAAAATTCAGGGTTTTAAGGGAGCTCTGAAATAAGCCCTTTTTTTTCTTGCGAACCTTGTTTTCTTTTTTTCCACAAAATTAG
>NC_134469.1:33046037-33178537 GCF_964194025.1 Convolutriloba macropyga
AGTTTATTTATGAGAGCTAATATTATCGAAGATCTAAGCTGTATTCAGTGCGTGCAATAGAAGCAGCATTTTATTTAGTAGTAGTAGCTGTTGAAACTTTTGAGCTTCAATACTTTAGTGAGCTACTTAAAAACCGTGTCCCAATTTTTGATTACAAACTGTTTGTTCTGGATTAAAAAAGCCATAAGAAAAGACAAGAAGAAAAGACGTTTGGCCTGAGTACACTTCATTGATAAAAAGTTTCCTTCTGTCTTATTGACAAATCGACCATTTTCTGTTTCAAAAACCAATCAAAAATTATATTTTTTATTTATAGAGTTAACAGCTATAATTTGCAATATCGTAACATTGCAGTGCACATACGTTTTTTTTCCAAAAGAGGGACATGAAGAAACTGATAATTCAATACTGAGTCGGAGTGTCACTCAATTGTCAGTATATTGTCCAAAAGGGCAATTTTGGACAATGTACTACCGAAGTTAACCATACATTTTAGTCCAGCTCACTTCGAGGCTCTCGTTACAGTCAAGACAAATTCATTTCAAAGCCCATTATTGTCGAAAACATTTCAGGCACAATTTCCGTTAAAGACGGTATTTTCATTAGTCTGGCTCTCGACTAAGGTAAGTGCGCTCAGCAAGAGTTTGCGGTAATTATTTTGGTTTTGCTAATTCTTTTTAAGTCCCGTTTTGTCTTTTTATGCGATGTTTAGTGCGGCCAATTTATTGCCCGACAGACAAATTGTACGATTTTTTAATCGAACTGAACGGGTTGACACTGTGCCACTCTCCAATAGCCTTTTTAATCGTTAATTATGGGATGCACCCAAATTGCCGGAGAGACCTAAATACATGGCATGATGGGTTATTTTGAATGTTTAGACTCTACATTATCTCTATTTGCCTCCGCCTTTACTTTTAACCTCCCCAATTTCACCCAGGGAAGCTGGCTTGCAAAAAAATCAGCTTGCTACTACTTCTCCTAGCCAACACTTTGAGAAAAATTCATCATCGGTCCTTAGTTTCTCGCATTACGTCGCCAATCCTAGAAATTCAGCAGGATCCGTGTTTGCTAAAATTAGTGACGAAATTATGTCATTACTTACCGCATAGAAATACGGCTAAATTGTGGACAGCAGTGACAGTAAAATTGCTGACAATCCTTGCAAAATTTTGTCACTGCTTTTGGAAAAATCACGCTTTAAATTTATCATTGTCAACCATTTGTACACAGGGGTATCGTCATCTAATTTGGTACAAATTCCTCAGTGTTGTTTCACTTTATAGATAAAGCTGGTCAACTCAATATTTTAAGAAAAATCCCTCAGAGCTGTTTCATTTTATAGACAAAATTTGCCGCATGATTATTTCAATTGTAATCCCTCTGTGCTATTTTCTTTACAATAGCTGATATTTGGGTGTTAGAAAACAGATATTAAAGACATTGTTTAAATGGAAATTCAAATACAAATAAAAAAATATTCAAATCGACTTCCCTTCTACTGCGACTTCTACAGCGACTTGACTGCAACGAATCATCCAAACTAGAACAAGCAAATTTGTGATAATTGAGATTGGGGGAATGGTTGATATTTGTTGTCGTTATTGTAATCTTCTGCAGTTTTAAAAAATAATGACGACCGTCTGTTATCTTTATGCCTCTAATGATATTTTTTGCCTATCGATTCTAATCAAATCCCAGTTATCTCCAAGAAAGGGGTCCAATGTCGAACTCGCTATCTCGCCAGATTTGGAAAGTTTTAGCGAATAGCGAAGCTGATAACCTGTTTCTGAAACACCCAACGCTCAACTAACTTGTACCGTTAAAGGTAAAAGTTTCTGAGTTGTCTGAGTGGACACTTTCTTATTAACCAACCCAATTCTTTTCTTGATAGCTGAAAAAGGAAGTATACTCCCTGACTGCCGCCCTTCCCCACGCAGCAACCTTACCCCTACCATCCCCTATCAGCCTACCCCCCTCCAACTACCTACCCGTACCTACCCCCTACACCTATCTAAGACCCCTCCCCCTTCTACCAACCCCCCCCCCCACCAGCTAGCTACCCCCACACATACACCTAACCACATTCCTAACTAAAAATTTGTTGTTTCTAAATATGTATCGCTTTGTTTTTTATTTTTTTTTAAAATTTGAAATAGGTAAGGTTAAAAACAACTATTCTACCGGTTATATCTTATGCAAAATTTTATGCAAATTTTTTTTAAAATTTGAAATAGGTAAGGTTAGAAACAACTATTCTACCGGTTATATCTTATGCAAAATTTTATGTTTCTCTCTCTTGCACAAGCGCAAGTAGCTGACTTCAATTGGCCAAAGTTCACTTCTAAAAATCCGTTGGGATTTCCCGTTTGTGCCCCCCAGTACGTTATCCATCCCCCAAGTTATAGAACAGGTGCCATTACATGGTAAAAAAATTGATAAGCGCGTCGGGGGGGGATGCAAAAATTATGCACCCACTAAGCTGGGAGGGGGGCACAAACGGAAAAGATCCCTCAAATGGAAAGTGCGCCCCAATTGGTGCAATATTTTTTACTTTTACTATTTTAGTGGCTAGAGGGGGTATATAATAACCTCGAATGGGGTCATTTGAAGCCCCCTCATTGAATTTAGTCAACTGAAACTTCGGTTTCTGTAATAGATTCGAGCTCCCATTAGTCGTTGGAGACCGATTCGTCCGACGTTAGACGGTTATTTTTCAAAGGTAAAATCAATGACATCAAATTTAGTTTCCGCAATATTAACTATCAGATCTTGAACCAGCTTACACTGGTTCTTTGAAATAAAAATTTTAATTTAGCTATTAGTACTAAGAAATATGAGTCCTTTTGCGCGAAAAAAAGAGGTCTTTTAACGTGAAGTGGCGTCAACAACTTTTCATTTCGGGATAACAATTTTCTTTTTTTTCAGTTCCGGACGACACACGCTTTCATAACATGGGTGCTGATGTTCGTCATTGGATTCCTAACTGCCATGGTTTGTATGGGAGTCCCGCTTTTCACCCCTATATAATTCCCTATATCATTTCACCCCGATTTTAATCTTTCACCACTTGATTGATTACATAGTAATTCATTATGTAAAAATATGGCACGTGCTTTGGGGGGGGGGGGTGCAAATAATATACTCACTAATCACTTGGCCACGCCTCAGTGGCCCATGAGACTTGATATGAAACTATCACCACCCAACATAGGATTAAATTGTAATTTTTAAGTCAGTTAGTTTGCAATGTTGAGTATTCTGTATCACGTGTCATTTATATGAAATAGCCTTAAAAGCAGATAATAAGTCATTATAGAGCAGATGGATCTTTTCCGTTTGTGCCCCCCCCCCCCCAGCTTAGTGGGTGCATATTATTTGCAACCCCCGACGCACGTGTCATATTTTAACATAATGATTTACCATGTAATGTCACGTGCTCTGTAACTGGTGGTAGCATAACGTACTGGGGGGGGGGGCACAAACGGAAACGATCCGAGTAGATAATGTTTTGGTATGATCACGTTACGGGGGTTTCTGGTGAGCTGTAAGATTAATCACTTTTCTTACGTAAGCTGTGAGCGATGACAACCTACTTTTGTATGTTAGGTGGGCTTGGCCATTGACTACACGGTAGACAAACTCATGGATTGGAAGTTTAACACAGCTCAGGACTGTAAGTATGGCACAAAAAATTTTTTAAGAGAGCGCGTCCAAAGTTATTTTTCATTGAGATTATTGCAGGCAACCTCTTGAATTTAGTCAGCGAGCAAATCTTGATTCTAAGCGGCTTCGATTATGACGAAAGGCCTACCCTACTTTAAAGAAGAACGCCATCTTTTGACTGTCATCCAAAACTAATAAATTTTTGATGTGTTAAAAGGGATACAAAACGATGTGGAAATTTAGAATCCTCTTTTTTCTATTTTTTTCAGTGCAGGGTGTGTGCACTAAAATCAAAAGGGACCGTAGCCGTGTAATGATTGGGAAAAAACAAGAGGAGAGTAGATTTACTCAGATTAGTAAGCGGAATGCGTTTTATAATCTTATAATATAAGCGAAATTACAACTATACAAGGAGGCTCGTTAATGTGCATTTGCACATAATGTTCCAATTCCGCACATCCACATTTTGATATAATTGTCAACCAAATCAGGAAAAGTTATGAAACATTCAAAAATATATGAAACATTCTGTTCGAAATCCACATAATAGGTGCACGAGTAAAAAAAAATGTCAAAAAATCAAACATGTTATGTATTGTGTATATGGTACTTGAGGGAGACGGGAGAAAAAAATAAATTCGTATTTGATACAATTTCGATATCAATAACAACAATACTCTAAAATCACAGTTTTAAGGATATATTTGCATAACGGTAAAGCAAAAACAAAAAGAAGCACTTAGCAAGTGCAAGTATCTCCGTTGAATCAAACGCATAAAATTTGGTTAAAATAAACCATCCAACACATTTTGCACCTAAGCTAAATAATGAATCTTTGTTTAAAGGTCCACTAAAGTGGAATTATTCTAGAATATTCTCAATGCGGCTATGTTTTCTAAATGCAAAACACATTTTCGAAGTTTACAATTCGATTAACAAAAGCATGTTTTCTAGTGTTGAAACAAAAAAGCAATGGTTTTACCCTGTAATATAGGATTAACGTATTAAGATTAAAAATAGAGTGGTAGTTAATAAAACAATACAAAATTATGGTTTTTTCTTAATAAATCAGAAACTATTTTTTTATTATAGGTCATTTCAAAATTTTGATTAGGTTTTACTCTTTTTAATGATATAAATCAATCTCCAGAAAAAAATTATCCAGAAGGACTTATTAATGATACAACTGGTGAAAGATGACCATTTTTGGCTCAATTTTTTTAATGAGTCAAAAATAATTTACTACTATATATAATTTTTACTGTTATTATATTATTTTTTTACTAAAATATTATAGTTTTTATAAATCCTATTGTGAATAATTTGAACATCATTAGCAACGGTTTCGAATATAGCAATGTGAAATGACAGCAAAAACCCAAGTATATTGACCAGTTTGAAACCAGTTTGAACAGCTCACAGTTTTTGGAAAGAGAAAAAATTAAAAATATATAACAAACTTGATATTTTCGAAACAAGTGTATTCAATTTCATTAATACCATCAACTTTCCACCGAAGGAGTTAAAAACGTTCACTAATACCTCAATGCAAAGCCACTGGGATTTGTTTTTAATCAAACTTTTGCTCTAACTGAAAGCAGGCTTGGAAAGCAGTAATTGGAATCAAAATAGCAAAAATCTATTTAAAATGGATTGCGCCCCAATACAATTGGAAATACTTTTTTATTGTAAACATTGGTGAACAGACCAAAACTAACTGGCTTTGTTATAACAGCACGGCTGTTAGATAACGTAATTGTTCCAAATAATAGCGTAGTAGATTATTTTTGCTAAAGGAAATCTTAGTATATCAAAAGCAAGTAATGAAGTTTCGATAAACCTCGACTTAAATTAGCGAAGTTTCCGCAAATGTTAGTTCCAATGCTTTTTCGTAGGAGCCTAACGTAAACATAGTCCTCATTTGCGTATAGAAAAAAGTTTTCGGCAGGTTTTTGTCTATAATACTACCGGAAAATTGGAAAAAGTGGGCTAAAATGTGCATATTTTGAAAAATGAGAAAAACGTGAGTTCTCAAGAATTTAGCAAAAATTTTAACCAACAGATTAGGTTGAAAAAAAATACTCATGCCCTTTTACCTTTAAATGTAAAACGAATAACAATATAGTTAACAATTATTTCAGTTTTTCATCATAATTGATAAAAATTTCAACAAAATTTACGATCAGTGTGAACAAAACATCGGAAATGAAGCTGATTTTCACAAAAATTGAAACCTCGATTACTGCTAGAAAAACAAAAATAAAGAAACGGTTTTAATTCAATATTCTACGCTTGACAAGTTTTCTAATGATACCACTCACAACTCACAAAAAAATCCTTCTCCCCACTAAGGTGGGGTCGGAACAATAAGGGGAATGAGAATTTTCGTCTTAGGTGTTATCCAGCCCAAGTCGTACCGATATAGGAGTGATATAATTAAGAGTTTATTAAAAGCCATTCAGGTGCCTTTTAATGTGTGCACATTTGCACATCGCAACGGTCCTTAATGATCTTGAGAACATTCCTTCGATGTGTGTTATTTCAGCCGTTGATAGGGAAGAGCTGTCAGGAAAACTGGCCCTTTCTCTTCTTGTAATGATGGGCTTCAACGTCGGATTTGTTTTCCTTGCTACTTTCCTCACTTGTTTTGAGGTTAGACTTGCTTGCAAATTCATCATCTCTTTATGTCAAAATTTTAGTGCTTCTCTCTCTATATACTAAACATAGCTGGCAGATTGCCAGAAAATAGCCGCAATAGATTCGTAGATCGGCAGTCTAAAAAAAAACAGTAAAAAAGACAGACCAAAAAATTCGTCTTTTCATTGAGGCTGATCTGTTATATTTTGATTAAAAATCTGTAAAGTTATTGCTGCCTCTATTAGCTGATCTCAAATAACATTCATTTAGAGTGACACACACCCATTTGACCTCATCTCTTTGAATTAAAGTAAATAAAAGTCAATTTCAAAGTGAGGAAGTCATTTTTGAGAGTGAGGTAAGTCAAGTGTGACCAAAAATTTAATCACGCGCATGAACAAAAGAACTCGCTCCACTAAGAGCGAAAAATGACGTCACACATGCAATTCAGTTGAAATTGCATGAACGAATGAACAAAAAGTGGCTGTGACGTCATATGGTCGTAACAAAAATCATGACGACGAAATAAAAAAAAACCAAGAGAAGGCCAATAATAGCCCCAGCTATCGCTGTGCGGCTATTGATAGATATTATTGAGTATATTATTAATATCCGCCCTCATCTTCTCAGCCGGCTATTATAGCGCTCCTATTTTTTTCTTTTACAATTCAAAGAATTTGAATTGTATTGGGGCGCTGTCTTTTTTACGACTCGAAGAGGAGTATTGGAGAAGTCCTTTTTTTTAAAATCAATTTTATTGGAGTGATTTTTGAAGCGGGAAATGAAACGCGTGAAAAAATTTGCAGTGATTTTGGCGCTGAACAAAAGTGAAGAGCGGAGCGAAAAGAGAGTGGTATTTGTTCATACCACTGTTTTTGAGAGAGCGAGAAATTGATGTGTGAAAAAATTTTCTCTAAGCGAGCGAAATTTTTTGTTCACGTGCGGCATTTTAAAGCAGTTTTTTTTTCATTTTTTTTTGGTTTAGAGGTTTGGTTATGATTTTGTTTTAATTTTAGGCTGGTTCCGGTAGTGGTTTGAAGGTTCCTGGAAATTAACATGAATTTTATGATAATTCGGAGGTTTTTAATGTATTTTGCTGATTTTCGAGCTATTTTTTGCGTTTTTTTGACGATTTTTTTGTTTTACTGGCTCAAATGGGTATTGAAGAAACCCCTTCTACTTGAGCTATTTTATGATAACAATTGGTTACAGTTTTGTGGGTAAGAATTTTTCGTTTTTTTTCTGTTTTTAGCAAGTTTTTTTGCCTATTATGACATGCCTATTGTTTTGCGAGCGTCTGGATAACCTATTGGTTGAAGTGAATTTTTCTCTGGATTTATATGTTTTTGAAATATTAAAAAAATTAGTAACTCTTTCCAGCTTTTCAGTGAACGTTGTTTTTAAGAGCTTTTTTTCATAATTTTAGCCTATAGTAGTTCCTCAAAATTCACATAAGTGGTTTTTGTAAGTACTAGTTGTTTTGATAAAGTTATGTTGCCAGATATAATTTTTTCGGGATCTCAATTTATAACAAAATTTGATCAGATTTTTAATCATTTTAACAGATTTGATTTTATTGTTTTTACTTCTTTGTTTCATGACTTTGTTTCAAGATAATTATAAATTAGTGAAGGCACGTTTTGTTTGATGACTAGTTGGATGGCGTTTAAATGGATTTTCACTTCGAGTCGTTTCCGGAATTCTTCCGGCTATGTTTTTTTTTAAAGATCTGTTCACACATTTTCATGATCTTTGAAGTCAAATTGGAGTAGTGATTTTGGTCACGCCGAAACAGGAAATGGAGCCAAAAAACGAGTGGTTTTGCGGCGTGAATTTTTATCGCTTTAATTTTAAAGTAGAGTGAGTAAACAGTGTTTGAACAAAAATTCGGTTTCTCGGGAGTGGTTTTTTGTTCACATGCGGCAATTTCACTCTGACTTTTACTGTTTTTTCGATTTTTTGGATCGGATTTTTTTCTAAATGGTTTTCCCAATCCATTCACAGCTCATTCTAGTCCTAGTTTTTTGTTTGAATTGAATTTTCATTTCTCGCTAGTGATTTTTTTGTTCACATGCGGCATTTTGACATTGATTTTCTGTTTTTTTTCTTATTTTTTGATCTGATTTTTTCAAAATGGTTTTCTCAAGTCACTCATAGTCCACTCTTGGTCTAGTTTTTCTGTTTAGTCAATGAAAATTCTTTGAATTGTACGTCAGGACTTGTCCTGCTATGTTTTTTACTTCGTCGAATAAAAAAATGTTTCGCTTTACCTCATTTTGCCGCCTTTTCAACATTTTGCGTGAAATCTTTTTGACTTCTCTAGGCTAGTTTCTCTCTTCTCTCATTCTGCTAAAAGTGATTTTGAACATCAGTTGCTCAGCAAAGCAATTCAAAATGAACAGAGTCAGTAAAAAAAATGAAGTCAGAAATAGAAACGGGATAAAACCATAAAGCCCAATTTTAGATGCCCGCTATTTGAACGTCGTTCCTATAAGTATTAGTTACCTCTCTCTAATGCTTATTGTTATTGATAGTAGCCCCTGTAGTCTCTCTCTAAGAAACAGAAGTATGTTTAACTACGAAATGCCATCAAAATAAATCGGACTTAAAAAATGTTTTTGTCCAAAAATCTCTTTTTTTCAATATCTTCTGTTATTTCAATCCCAATCATGCTTATTGGAATCAACGGCGGCTATTTTCCGTCAATCTGCCGGGTATGTTTAATAGATATTTAATTGGGTTTTATTCGCTCAGTCTCTTCAAG
Organism: Convolutriloba macropyga; assembly: GCF_964194025.1. Taxonomy (NCBI): domain Eukaryota; kingdom Metazoa; phylum Xenacoelomorpha; order Acoela; family Convolutidae; genus Convolutriloba; species Convolutriloba macropyga. The sequence continues at coordinate 33,055,105 of NC_134469.1, forward strand.
TACCCTGAAACAAACAGTTTTGTGCATGGTTATTTTATTTGCTGACTGTTCTATAGTATTGTGATAATCACACTTAATTGCTCTCAAATAGTGTTGTGGCAATTACAACAGCGGTGCGGTCTTTTTAAATGCAATTTTCCACTTTGACAAATTTTTCCACTTGACAAAGGTGAGCAAGACAGGGTAGGGCTGGGATCAAAAAGACGTACCTCTGTGAAAAGACGTTGCCTATTGTCATCATTTTTTTTTACCGACATACCTAAAAAGAGAGTCAGAACAAAAAGCTTTGGTATTATCTTCATCTGAAACATACTAAATTGTTTTAGATGAAGTTAATGCTAGACCGGAAACAGTTTTAATTGTCGGAGCAACCTGCATAACCAATTGGAACAACAGTTGTGGACAAAATACGAGGAAACGTCTAGAGACGATATCATATTCCAAAGCTGGACTCTCAGTAAACCTAAACACGAGGAAACCTACACAATCTGTACATTATTTCAATAAAAACAATATTGTACTCAAGAACAGAAACAAATTAATCATCTGGCACGACGTTATCAATAAAAGTTTTACTGTACACCACAAAAGCAACTACTGCTCAATCACAAAATCTTGCCGCCCCCTCTCCCCGACCAGCTGGTCGCAACTCTCCAGGAACTTAAAATCAACAAACGCATTTGTCTACACTCATACAGGTGTTAACCCCGATCTGTTCTCCAAGCTGCCCAAAAATGGCGTTCCGGTCCTTGAGTGGCTTACGAACCTAATCCCTAAAATCAAGAAGTACGACTTAAAACTGTTAGCAGAATCCACAAAAGTACACCCAGATTCCATCCTCGAGAGCCGCTTCGTTTCTTGTGTACTACGCAACAGCGGAAACCTACGCCGTTTGATCAAGAAGAGACGACCGAAAAAACCAAAGGTAAAGTCGAACAACAAACTGAAGAACAAGATAAAAAAGAAAGTTACAACAATAAGTGAGTTTCCTCTTTTACCTTCTGCTTTTTCTCTTTGTGAATCTTGAGGCTCCTCGGAGTGTCGGGATCGCATTAGGTAGTTCTAACCACAGAAGCTTTTTCACCCGTTTCACACTTTTTCTGCCTCTATCTTTTTTGTTTCTGCTCCACGGAGTATAGAGATTGCATCCGAAACTGACAGTCGTTGAATTTTCCATCCACCACAGAAGCTATCTAGTCTTGAGTCCAGAGGATCCCTGAGTATCGGAATTGCAATAAGTAGTCAAAATGACCCGTCTACCTAGTGAAAGCAACTGCAAGATCCCTATCAGTGACTGCAAAGCAGTCTTCCATTGTGCCTCATGCTGTGACTCAGTGGCTCTCACACTGAGCTGCTCTGGAATTTGCGAAAAGTTATATTTGGCATCCAAGAAATTAGCCAGAAAGTCGTTATTGTAAGCAACACTTGGGCGCAAAACAATCAGCGTTATCGCATGCTCGACCAATGCGGGGAACAAAAGAGAACGATATGACGAAGACGCAGAACAAGTTACACGAATATTTAAAGTCCTAGCACCAAAATGCCCAATTGATAATATTGAACGTATTGGAGCATATGATCAAAACAAAAGCCCAGCAATCTTTGTGATGGCCAGCAAACGTACACCAACAAAAATTCTCCTTCTCTTGTCTGCACATATAATGAGAACCTACAAAAAAAGAGTCTACATCTCCCGGGAAATCAACCTCAGGAGCATACTGGACTCTGGGGTCGAACCCAGAGAGCTACACATCGGAATATTGAGGCTACAACAGAAAATTGAAAACAAATTGGTTTTTATAGTCAACAAAGAGGAGTCGGAACAAAAAGATTGGTCAATCGAGTTTGAATGATTAGAAAACACAAAGCCAGAAACAAAAAGGCAAATTTTCTATGAGAGAAACGTCCTCGATTTCAACAGACGACAATCTTTTGCAAACGAAATTGCCAAATCGTTATATGGCATTGCTTGCCTCACCAAAACCTGGCTGAACCATGGCATAGCGGGTGAATGCCTCTTCCTCGACGGATACAAAAATCTTAACCCATAGAAAGGATAGACCATCGTACAATCGCAAAAAAAAACTTCGAGGAGTACTCTTTGCAATCAAAATCCAGCCACTCCAAAGAGTAACTATCTGCTCAGAGCAGAGAGAGAGAGAGAGAGAGAGAGAGAGAGAGAGAAATACATTAATTTTGCAGCAGTAGAAATAGCTACAAAATCAAAACACCACGACCATGCTGGTTTTACAACACAACAAAAAAATCCATAGAGAGCCAGAAAAAATTATCTTGTAGACTACTTAAAGAAACTAAACAGCACAGCAGCAGAACAAAACTCCACGATTGTCATCGCTTGTGATCTAAACCCTGAAACTGGTGATTGATAGAGCATGACGTCTGAGGTCAAGTACGAGGAAAACCTGGTCCAAAATGTGGAAAAACTGAACAAACAAAAACTCTACCACATGGAGACAAACCATCCTTAGACCCACTACTCACGAGTCAGCTGAAAGCATCGAAATAGCGCAAATGGGTAAAAAACTCTAAGCAATTTATTCCGTTAACAGAAAAGAATACCCCGACAACCAACCTTTCCAAAACACCATATTGACAGATATATCCACCAAATCACCGCCATCTAAAATTCAACATGCATATCAAATAGCAAACTGGAGGAAAATCACTAGTTACATCGTTCAAAACACATTCTTGCCATCTGTTATAGCAGCATCGATGAACTAGTGACGCATTGGTATAAATGGCGCAAAGAAGTCATCGAAATAAGCATCCCCGTGTTATCAGTCTTCGAGCCCAAATTCCACCTTTGGTAACGCCTCCCACCTCCCACCAAATCAAAACGTTGGTTACCGTGAATGGGAAACATGAACGAAAACGGCCCTGATCTCAACTCATTAAAATCAAAAGGAAAGAAAAACTGATCAAAGACCGGATGTTAAGTGACCAAGCTTCATACGAAGAAAAACTCTCCAAAGGAAAACGTATGTCCGACTTGCAAAATACCTTAAATCTTCCCAGAAGACAAAACAATTTCCTGATGAAATGTAAAACACCACCACTTCAAACGGACAATCCCAGAAGACAATCGGACATACCGTTAACAAGAAATGCAATTCGTTCAACAATTTCTCGTCTCCGATGTCTTCATCAACAAATAACAAATAGAAAACGAACAAACTACCCAAAATCGAAGCTCAATTACATACCATCTCCAAAAAAGAAGAAACCCTATATGGCCTCCAGATAAACAAAGCATGTGGACCAGACGACATTGGTAACATCATTTTAAAAAACACACCAGCAATAAATAACTTCTTTAGACTGGCCAGAATAGCCTAAAAAAGAAAAATTTCCCACTAGCAGAGCTGCGAGATCTCAACAATATATTAAAGAAACCATCGCGCTTACATATCATAATACTGTCCAATGACCTTACTAAAAAATCTGTCCAAAATCTTTGGGAAGATTTTATTCGCCATGATGCACCCCCTGATTGAACGCCAACTAAGCAACAAACAATACAGAATACGGCTTTCGACGGACACGATAAGTACTCCTGCAACTAGTATTTACCTAGATTACCTTTTCAAGTCCGCGCCTTATATATGAATTCCGAAAAACCGTTGGTAAAATTACCCAATAAAAACTCATATCCAAGCCGGGTGGCATAGGAGTGGTTGGAGAAACTGCTCAAACTGCTCGCAATTTACATGACAGACCAACTACAGAGGGTTAAATTTAGACAACAGATGTCTGAAACGTACAAGGTCACCAGTGATGTACCACAGGGTTCAATCTTGTGGCCTTTAATGTTCATCATGCACTTAAACACCCTACCCAACCGCGTAAAAGAACACTGGCATATTGTCACTTCAAAGTTATAACGGCAAGTCTTCAAAAACCTGATCAAGCAGCTTAATGCATTAAAAAATGGAGCAACTTCAACGAGGTCCTAATTGTGAACAATAGAAAAATCTTGTTTAAAAAAGGCGAAACCCAAAACGCAGAAGAATGCCAAAGTCTCAAAATCGTGAAAATCCAAAAAAGATATATGGATAATCAGGTCGTAAAATTTATCCTGGGCTAAAAACTCCCAAAACGAGCTAGTAAGTGCTGGAAATCCTTTCATCTCCAAAAGAGAAACACATCATCCATTGAAAACCCTGCCATCCAAGCGATATGCATTTATTGGGTATTTTGTATCAGTACTTTCCTACGCATCTCAGGTGTGGTGCCCCTCCAAATTTGAGTCCCATGCACTCAAGAGAGAGAGAGAGAGAGAGAGAGAGAGAGAGTACAAAAAACAGCTATTAAATGGATATGCAACTCAATGGAGGACCGCAAAATTAGACTGACCCGACTCAACTTACTCCACATGTCCATAACTTCGGAAAAACATGATCTCCTGTTTCTTCTCTGTCACAAATGGAATCTCTAAAACCAAGTATTTTTGAGTGATTGTTTTTTAATCAATAATTGGATATTTTGGGGAAAACTTATTTTTTTAAATATGAATTGGTTGTTTAACGGCTTGAAATAGGTATTTTTTGTAAAACTGTTTGCTCTACAAAAGTGGGTATTTTTTGGTAAACTTGGACAAGTGTTCGTGAAATTTCGCAGTTCAATTAAGTAGAATCAAGCACAATCTAGAGTTGTGACGAAACCATAAAAATTAGTAGAATCAATTCAGAAGTCTTGTCGTCATTAAAAGGATGTTAAAAAGATTAAAAATGAAAACATTTTGAGCGTCAATGTTGGTAGGAAGATTCTGTGCGAACTGGCAAACTATTTGTGTAACAATTGGTTACTTTTTGTTAAAATTGAAAAATGTTTTGGTAAATTCGGGTGAAATTGTTGCCACAATGGTTGTAATTGAGAAAGTTTTGCGTGATTTACGGCAAAAACAGTTTTTATAATTTTTGTCTGGTGAATACTGAGTAATTTTTTTTTATAAAATAGAAAAATAAGAGCCGAAATTGGTAGGGTGTAGTTTGAAATTGGGTTAATTAGGTAAATTGATTACGTCCATTAGCCTAAAAAGCTACATTGTTACAAATATAAAAAATTGGTAGGTAAATCGTTTAGTAATTTTTCGACAAAAATGTTGAAAATTTGGTTCAAATTGAATAAAGTATAGTAAAAGCAATTTTATAAAACAATCATTTTTTTTAGAATAATTTGGATAATATTGCATAATAATATCTGAGACAAATGGGTAAGTTTATGAAACAATTGCTTTTTTTTGAGATTTGGTTGCAATAAATGTGTATATTTTGACGAAAATTGCGTAGTCTTTTGCAAGAATTAATTTTTATTTTTGCGGAAGTGGTTATTTTTTTTGCGCAAGAATTATTGTAATTTTTTTTACAAATCTGCACAAAAATGTGTGCTTTTCACTTAAAATTGTCAGTACTTCAATGACAATTGATTAAATTTTATCTCCTTGAAAAAAATGATTGGTTGAGAAAGCTCTGAGCAAATGATTTTTATTAAATCACTTAAAAGTGAAAGTTCTGAAATTAGGATTTTTAAGTAGGCGATATTAGCCATAATAAAAAAATATATTTGAGCTGAAAATCATTTATCCCAAGCGTACACACCTACGATGGGATAATTGAAATAAGACGACAGCTTTTCTGTTCTGACTCTCTTTTTTGTGAAATTTGCAAAGAGATGTGTGATTTTTTGTAAAATATAATGAAAATTTGATAATAAATGATCTATAAATATTCTTGATAAGATAGTGACTGATGGTTGAGAATATTAAGTTTTAATAAAGTTTGTGAAATTGCTTAAAAGTGAAGGTTGTCCAGTAAGTATACAATAAGTATACATAGGACTTCAATAGGTATACATAAAAGAAAAATATTCAATGGGTATATTAAAAGAAAAACGTTAGAACAGAAAATCACTCATCTCAACTCGTCGTTATATAAAATTAGCTGTAAAAATAGAAAAGCATTAGAACGGAAAATCATTCATCTCAACTCAACATACTTTCCTGGGGTAAATAGGATAACTTGACAACTCTATTGTTATCGCTTTTTGGTACATCTTTGCAAAATATAGTAGTTTTTTTACATAGCAATTTCTAATTAACCCTCTTTCTTGCTTCTTATATATTAGTATCGGATGAAAAGAGGTAAATCTCTGGTAAATAATTTCCCTTGGTGCCTTAGAGGTCCTATGTCTCAAAGAATGTTATTCATTAAAGAAGTTTAAGAGACCAAGACATGCGTTTTCGCTATGTTTGCTGAAACTATTTTTTGGACTATCATCACATGGAAGCTCCAGTTTTGATAGACCAGACCATCTTGCCTCCCTAAAACTTGACTGCTATTTGCTATTAATGTTTTGCGTATTTCAGCGGTATGCAGCTGGGAGTGGTATCCCTGAGGTGAAGCGCTACCTCAATGTTATCAAGATGCCCAACGTCACCAGACTTAAGACTCTCCTCGTCAAAGCCATCGGAGTGCTCTTCAGCGTCGCAGGAGGTAGAGTCGTTACATCGAAGTTCAAAACCACTAATTACGCAACTTCATTGTTTCTGATGGACATATTTAGCGATAGAAATAACTGACAAGGCGCAAAATTGGAAATTTGATTAACTGTGTACCAGGAGAGGCACGTGCTAAAAACTGTAACTTTAAGAAACACCAAATCATAATGTTGATTAGAGAGATGTAATTCAAAGTCTAGGAAATGGATGACTTTTTCACGATAGCAAAAATTGTGAAGCAAATCTCACGAAAGTTTTAACTGTTGACAACGAACAACAGTGGCAAAGTGTAGCCCAGGCATATCGTGCCAAAGTAACTATAATTCAAGGGTCTTTTCTGAAACACCACCAACACTGGTGTCAGTGAAGCAAGCTGATTGATTTGCTTCTCTGTCGTCCGGCCGCAGCACTACCAAGACTACACAATCAATATCAACCGAACGCGGAACACCGCACAATTTTTTTCTGGTGACTCCCCTAACCGAGCTTGAACGCGCAACTTCAAGGCATAGGCAAGGGCAATGTCAAGGGCAAAGACAAAGACAAAGACAAAGACCATGAATAAACCCCAAAGACCAAGACCTACCCCCCCACCGGACAATAAACACCCCCCAGCACAGTCAACATTTCAACAACACAAAACACAAAGCAGCAAACAAACCGTCCGACAGCAATGCCGAACAGAACCATGCAACCACCCGTCTTAAAAGCAAAAATCAAGGTGATGGGGGAGAAAATTGCGAAAAACCGACAAACCATGAGCGAATTGATTGACAGTGGGAACATAAACGCATTGAAGATAATCATGAAAAAGCAGCGGAAACATTGGCGGAGTTCAAGGAAACCAGTTACGAGTTGATTTCACAGCTTGACGAAAATCAGCACGAAGAGTACATCGACAAAGTCACTGACACGTGAACAACATCGACGACATGAAAATTAAAATTCAGAATCACCTTTCGCAAGAAAACACCACATCAAACTTCAACACACAAGACAACAACGAGACAACAGAAACAGCCAATTCGACAGCCGATAACTCAGCAACCAACAACAACATCAACACTAGAGCAATTTTTTTGCAGGAAGTGGATGTTCTTTGGAACGCTTTTCTTTGTATAATGTCAGTCTTTTGGATTGATTGTTTTTCTAAACAAAGAAATGGTTATTTTGGGACAAAAAAGATTTTTAATGCCAAAAATGGGGGTTTTATGGCAAGAAATAGGTTTTTCACATAAAATTGCAAATTTTAGGTAAGATTTTGGTTTTTTAGATCAAATTGGGTGCTTTTCCAAAGATAAATGAGTATTTTTTGGTAAAGTTGGACATGTTAATTGAAATTTCTTCACTTCTGATAACAATTGTTCAATATTGTGTTCACAAAGTGTTTGTGTTTTTTTTAACAAATCTGCACAAAAATGTGTGCTTTTCACTTAAAATTGTCAGTACTTCAATGACAATTGATTAAATTTTATCTCCTTGAAAAAAATGATTGGTTGAGAAAGCTCTGAGCAAATGATTTTTATTAAATCACTTAAAAGTGAAAGTTCTGAAATTAGGATTTTTAAGTAGGCGATATTAGCCATAATAAAAAAATACATTTGAGCTGAAAATCATTTATCCCAAGCGTACACACCTACGATGGGATAATTGAAATAAGACGACAGCTTTTCTGTTCTGACTCTCTTTTTTGTGAAATTTGCAAAGAGATGTGTGATTTTTTGTAAAATATATTGAAAATTTGATAATAAATGATCTATAAATATTCTTGATAAGATAGTGACTGATGGTTGAGAATATTATGTTTTAATAAAGTTTGTGAAATTGCTTAAATGTGAAGGCTGTCCTGTAGGTATACAATAGGTATACATAGGACTTCCACAACTATACATAATTAGCTGTATTAAAAGGAAAACGTTAGAACGGAAAATCATTCATCTCAACTCGTCATATTTTCCCTGGTGTAAATAGACAACTTTACAACTCTATTGTTCTCGCTTTTTGGAACATCTTTGGAAAATCGTTGAAAACATGCTATACTAGTTTTCTAACATAGACATGTCTACTTAACACCCTTTCTTGCTTCTTACATATTACTAACGTGATGAACAGTTAAGGCCCGAGGTAATAAATTTCACTTGGAGCCTTAAAAGTTCTTAGTCTCCAAGAAAACTATTCACTGCAGCAGTTTAAGAGACAAAGACATAAGTTTTTGATATGTTTGATTAGCACCCTCCTCCCCTACTCCACCACCACCACTTCACCTCATTCGACCCCTAACAAAGAATACCCGCCCTCTATATGTGCTCTACCCTCTAACGGCGCTAACGAACCCCCGCCTGGCTCCTCCCACAGCCCTCACTTAAGCTTTTGCTATCCTCTCTGAACGGCGCAGCTAGTTACTGACAGAGCCAAATGCTCGCCATTCGTTTGAGCGGAATTAGCCCGGCTTATATAATAAAAGAAATGCAGTACAGCCGAAAATCAACTATCCCAAGTGGACACGACAATTACGCTGGGATAATTAAGCAAAGACGACAGCTATTTTGTTCTGACTCTTTTTTAGTGAAATTTGCAAAGAGGTGTATAATTTTTTGTAAAAATTAACGAAATTTTGATGAAAAATGATCAATAAATATTCTCGTTAAGTTAGCGACTAATAATTGAGAGTATTATGCGCAAATAAAGTGTATGAAATTGCTTCAAGTGAAGGTTCAGCAGTTAGATTAATAACTATATAAAATTAGCTGTAAAAATAGAAAAGCATTAGAAAGGATAATCATTCATCTCAACTCAACATATTTCCTGGGGTAAATAGGATAACTTGACAACTCTATTGTTATCGCTTTTTGGTACATCTTTGCAAAATATAGTAGTTTTTTTACATATCAATTTCTATTTAACCCCCTTTCTTGCTTCTTATATATTAGTATCGGATGAAAAGAGGTAAATCTCTGGTAAATAATTTCCCTTGGTGCCTTAGAGGTCCTATGTCTAAAAGAATGTTATTCATTAAAGAAGTTTAAGAGACCAAGACACGCGTTTTCGCTATGTTTGCTGGAACTATTTTTTGGACTATCATCACATGGAAGCTCCAGTTTTGATAGACCAGACCACCTTGCCTCCCTAAAACTTGACTGCTATTTTCTATTAATGTTTTTCGTATTTCAGCCGTATGCAGCTGGGAGTGGTATCCCTGAGGTGAAGTGCTACCTCAATGGTATCAAGATGCCCAACATCACCAGACTTAAGACTCTCCTAGTCAAGGCCATCGGAGTACTCTTCAGCGTCGCAGGAGGTAGAGTCGTTACATCCAAGTTCAAAACCACTAATTACGTATCTTCATTGTTTCTGATGGACATATTTAACAATAGAGATAACTGAAAAGGCGCAAAATTGGAAATTTGATTAACTGAGTCATGAATGAGACACTTTTAATGACATGAAGAGTTACTTTATTAATCATGACTGGTTTTCTCAACGCAAAATCAATTTGTCCTTAAACAATCGAATAAAGGGGAACAAGTTGTCAGTGATTAATAATTCCAATCACAAAGTTTAAGGTAAAAAAGTGCCTCTACTTTGAAAATAAAATTACAAGATTTCACCAGAAAGTCAAGTCAAGTCCCGCCCTCTTCTCTATCTATTAGAGACAGCCTACAGCTGAATCAAAGCCTGGATACACATTGTTCCATGTGATGTAGGTATCTTTGTGGGGAGAGAGGGTCCTATGATCCACAGCGGGGCTGTGATTGCAGCTGGGGTGCCCCAGTTCATGCTTCCACAGGAGTGCTACGAGAAGAGTGAGAAATGTGCCAAGTGCAAGACCAAGGGATACAGACACTTCCGATCAGACAGGTATTGAAGCTTTTCAACTATCAGTTGCTCTCAAATGAAGAGTGCAGTAATTCTACTCAATGTCAAAAGTTCAAGCTGCGCCTTCATTACAAGCTGGAGCAGATACCATAAATTTTGCGGTTCGTATTTTCGGGAAATTACGGGTATTAAGGGTAATCGGAATTCCATGGTCCAGATTATTGTGCGCTGGAACCGCTGTCCCGACCCTGTAATTTCGATCTGAGAACACACGGGTGTGCATTCGAGTGGGGTCTGATTATAGCTCAATTTGGGTCTGGGCCTCAACCAATTCATTCATTAATATCTAAATTAGATTACGATTCATCCATTAATATCTGAATTAGAAAATCTTGATATTGAAAAACTTTTGGGGTGTGCTCTATCTAGCCTTTGGTTCTCAAAATTTTAAATAGTAAAACTTTTATTTTTAACCCAACTTTCAATCAGTTTTAAAAACAATTTCTGCAAATCAGTCAAGTTGATTAACTTCATTCAATTTCTGCAGTACTGACACTAAGTCACAAATAGACAATTACTCAATTTTTTTAAACAAAGTAAATTGAAAAAAAAACCCAGGGTTAAATATTACAAGTTTAAAATGTTATGTACAAAATTAGTACAATGTTAAAAATCAAAATTAATGGTTCCGTTTTCATTTAAAGGTAAAAATACCCTTTGAAGCCACCAACGTTCCTTTCCAACGGTACAAGTTTTGGTCTGGAGTAGGTGCGTACAAAGAAAAATTGGTAAAAATTTTGGTAAAGAAAAATTTTATAGCATTGTTGGAATAAAATCTGGAAGAAGTAGTATGTATGTCCCCCTATATATATATATATATATATATATATATATATATATATATATATATATATATATATATATATATATATATATATATATATATATATATATCTGATGACAGGTTTTCAAAGGTTATTAAGGTGTAAATTGAAATGTGTGGGTCCATAACCGATATGAAATGAAGGTAAAAACTGACCAACCACAATAGCAGACCTGGAGCGGCCTAGGTCCACGTAGAAGTACAACTCTCCTTTTTTGGGTCCTAGCTCGTTGGTTTTGGGAGTTATGAGATAACAGAGTTAGCTTTTTCGTGTTTTTCACTTCTAAATAAACATTTTCAGTATTTTCAAAATTTGAAAGTGTGACAAATATACGCGATTGATGGAAACTATTAAGTATCGACCAGTGATCGCAACAATGGGGGCTGAAATTTCATGGGAGGCTCTTTTTCTTGTAACTTTTGAAACAGGAAGGCTTAGTTCAGTGCTTTTACAATGAAAATTCAACCGAAATTGTTTTTTTTTCACTTTAATTTTACTAGTGGTTATTGTGGTGTATAATAATATCTATTGATGTCAGTTGAATCCCCCAGTTTTGGGTTCAGTTACACCCCCGCCCCGACTGAAGCAGGCTGTATAAATAGATTCGAGCACCCACTAATAGTTCGAAAGCAATTCTTCTGACGTTAATATGTATGTTCTGTCATTTAAAATCTAACCAGAACTTATTCTCTCCTTTGTTTAGACAGAAAAGGGACTTCGTGTCAGCTGGAGCAGCGGCTGGAGTAGCAGGTATGTGTTTGAACTAAAAAAAAATTCGACTTTTTGAGTCGGGAGCTATCGAATATATTGTATTTAACAGAAACAATTTGCTTTGTGTTGGGAAAATATATTCCGGCTACAGAGCTTGCGCTTTCTCCTCAATGGTAAAGTAAACTTACGAAGGCTTGCATTTCTATTACTATGAAAATCTAATATTATCAGTGCATGCACATTCAGAGATCCCGTATAAGATTTAGAGAAACTGTCAATATTGTCCTGAATTGAATTGATTTTGAGTTTATCCAGTATTGTGAATGAAAATCTGGTGGAATGTAAGTATTTCCCTAGTCGAGACCTGGAATTATTAAAAGACCGTCCTCGACAGATATTGGGTATGAAAAGAATTTGTCTGGACCAAATGTGATGTCCTGGATTTTGGCTGGAACTAAAACAACCGCTCTAGAATTTGGCTGGAACTAAAACATACGTCCTGGAATTTGGCTGGACAGTAAAATTGTTCTGGAATATGGCTGGACAATGAAGCATTGCTTACAATTCCCTCAGGAGTGGTCTCAACTTGTATCATCTATCCACTAATCGACGTCATGATGATGTTAAAATTATTCTGGCCATTGTTGTTGTTTCAGCTGCCTTTGGTGCCCCTATTGGAGGTGTGTTGTTCAGCCTTGAGGAGGGCTCTTCTTTCTGGAATCAGGCACTCACTTGGAAGTCTGTAAGTATGCAAATCAACATGTCCTCTTAGTCCCCATAGTGATCTTCTGGACTGGTAATAATAATTACAGCAAATAATTGTTAAATAATTACAGCTATATGGCTAATAAATTGGCAAAAACTTGTTATTTGAATATGTGTCGAAACAACAGATATGCTCCGCCATATTTAATGTCTGTATATAGTCTGTATACTATGACTTGGACAATTTAAAGTGATATTGTAGATTACTGAGTTTTGATTCATAAAAATGTTTTTTTAAGTATCTGAGAAAAGCTCACATTGATGATACTAGATATATATTCTTGTAATGTTCGGTTCAGATTCAAGAATATAGTGTACAATAAGTGCTATTAAACCACTAAATAAAATTTTTCAAAAAATTGCCTCTTTTAAGGCCTTTTTGAAAAATATGAATAATTTCCAAAGAAACGCCTATCCGGCGTATTTTTTTCGGAATTTTTTTTCTTAAATCTGGCTCACAACAACTATTCCCAAACATCTTGTCCAGGGTCATTGAATAGCACTTTTTATACACTACTCTAACATAAATCAAATAAAAAACACTGTTCCAACTATAAAAAAATATACAAACAAAAACTTACCACGTTGATGCGAGGCACCTAAAATTGCAATAATAAGATAACAAATGATGTATATGATGCACATAAAATTTGGTTAAAACAAAAAAAACAGACCCACACTTGTTGCATCTAAAGCAACAAGAATTTGAAGATCACAGCAGTGAAAACTTTTGTCCGCAAGTTTATGTGTAGTATCTGTTGAAAAATCATGTGCAGAAAACTGTTTAGTATCTTTGTCAACAAAGAAACTGAACAAAATCGAATATTTCAGGTCAAACCAGCAATTTGAAACAAAATTGAAAATGATTGAATGAAATGCATCTAGTTCTCTTTCTTTGTTCTAAGTATAATAGTAATTAAGACGTACAAAAAATTGCAATCACTTATTAGAGATGTGAAACCCTGCGTAACATAGAAAATGAATTTAATCAACAAATCTTAATTTCTCAATAAATTGGACAGGGAACAAATCCTAGATTATCGCCACGTCTATATGACTCCGTAAGTGTCTATGAAGTTATATTTTTTGAGTATTCTTTAACCAAAGAATAATTCAAGTTATGCTTAGCACAACAAAAATTGGTAATCGGTCATGAGATGCTTTTCTGCCAGGTAGGTTTAGTGGGAAATCGTTCAATTGAGACCCCTAGGGTCACCTGAGGGGTAATTTTTAATTCACATGATTCTTCACACTTGGAGTTGAAACGTCTGTAAATAACATTGGTTTGGAAATTAAAGGTTAATTAATTCCATTAAAATATTTGCATATGACAAAGACTAATAAAAAGTAGAAGTATATATTTAGTAGCACGTTCTAATAAAGTAATCATTCGGGAAAACATACTGATTTTAGGTTATCAAGCATGTCAAAGCATTCTATGAAGAAAGGTACAGATGATCTGTACCAACTGTACCAATGGCCATTTCTTACTTAAATTTCAAAGGCAAAACAGTATAAGTAAATTTTCATTTTTGTTTCAAGTTGGAAATTTTGAAGCAAGTAGGTGGTTGTTTTACGTTGAAGAATAGGAGTAAGGTATAAGGATTACAATTGGAGTGGTACACGGTGAAACCGTTTCGCGTATCAATATTAAGATGAAGTATTAGGATTGCATAAAATATATAGTTTTTGTTTCTTTTTTTTTCAAAATTTATAATTTTTTTTTACAAGTGATGTGGTATCAGAGCTTAGCTGAGAATTTAATCTTTCTAAAGATATCATTCACGTTTCAATATCGCTTCGTCCGCGTCTTTTTTGTCCTTTAATTCTTCAATTTTTCGTTTTTTGTTTTGTTTTCTCATTAACGTCGCTCTCCTAAAATTTTGTGTTCCATTTTTGTATCCAATTGTTTCAATTTTTCGTGCGTTCATTGTCGCGTTTCTCCGCTTCATTTATTGCTTAGATGTAGCATGTTGTCATATGTGATGAAGTATGCTCCTGTTTTTGCTGCATTATATGGATTATGCTAGTATGCTGGTTTGTAGTTTTGGTCCCGTACCTTTATATGGTGTGATTTAATTGATTCACAATTTACCGCTGTACTGTCGTTTGACTTTTCCTTTTCTACGTTACGAATTTACTAGCTCACCTGTTGTAGTATATTAATATTTGGTGCTGTATGTTTGCGTGTAACCGTGTGATGGATAGTTGGTTTGGTTTTGTTGCTTTCTAGGGTGTTAGTTCGGAATTTTTTTCGGAATTTTTTTTCTTAAATCTGGCTCACAACAACTATTCCCAAACATCTTGTCCAGGGTCATTGAATAGCACTTTTTATACACTACTCTAACATAAATCAAATAAAAAACACTGTTCCAACTATAAAAAAAATATACAAACAAAAACTTACCACGTTGATGCGAGGCACCTAAAATTGCAATAATAAGATAACAAATGATGTATATGATGCACATAAAATTTGGTTAAAACAAAAAAAAACAGACCCACACTTGTTGTATCTAAAGCAACAAGAATTTGAAGATCACAGCAGTGAAAACTTTTGTCCGCAAGTTTATGTGTAGTATCTGTTGAAAAATCATGTGCAGAAAACTGTTTAGTATCTTTGTCAACAAAGAAACTGAACAAAATCGAATATTTCAGGTCAAACCAGCAATTTGAAACAAAATTGAAAATGATTGAATGAAATGCATCTAGTTCTCTTTCTTTGTTCTAAGTATAATAGTAATTAAGACGTACAAAAAATTGCAATCACTTATTAGAGATGTGAAACCCTGCGTAACATAGAAAATGAATTTAATCAACAAATCTTAATTTCTCAATAAATTGGACAGGGAACAAATCCTAGATTATCGCCACGTCTATATGACTCCGTAAGTGTCTATGAAGTTATATTTTTTGAGTATTCTTTAACCAAAGAATAATTCAAGTTATGCTTAGCACAACAAAAATTGGTAATCGGTCATGAGATGCTTTTCTGCCAGGTAGGTTTAGTGGGAAATCGTTCAATTGAGACCCCTAGGGTCACCTGAGGGGTAATTTTTAATTCACATGATTCTTCACACTTGGAGTTGAAACGTCTGTAAATAACATTGGTTTGGAAATTAAAGGTTAATTAATTCCATTAAAATATTTGCATATGACAAAGACTAATAAAAAGTAGAAGTATATATTTAGTAGAACGTTCTAATAAAGTAATCATTCGGGAAAACATACTGATTTAAGGTTATCAAGCATGTCAAAGCATTCTATGAAGAAAGGTACAGATGATCTGTACCAACTGTACCAATGGCCATTTCTTACTTAAATTTCAAAGGCAAAACAGTATAAGTAAATTTTCATTTTTGTTTCAAGTTGGAAATTTTGAAGCAAGTAGGTGGTTGTTTTACGTTGAAGAATAGGAGTAAGGTATAAGGATTACAATTGGAGTGGTACACGGTGAAACCGTTTCGCGTATCAATATTAAGATGAAGTATTAGGATTGCATAAAATATATAGTTTTTGTTTCTTTTTTTTTTCAAAATTTATAATTTTTTTTACAAGTGATGTGGTATCAGAGCTTAGCTGAGAATTTAATCTTTCTAAAGATATCATTCACGTTTCAATATCGCTTCGTCCGCGTCTTTTTTGTCCTTTAATTCTTCAATTTTTCGTTTTTTGTTTTGTTTTCTCATTAACGTCGCTCTCCTAAAATTTTGTGTTCCATTTTTGTATCCAATTGTTTCAATTTTTCGTGCGTTCATTGTCGCGTTTCTCCGCTTCATTTATTTCTTAGATGTAGCATGTTGTCATATGTGATGAAGTATGCTCCTGTTTTTGCTGCATTATATGGATTATGCTAGTATGCTGGTTTGTAGTTTTGGTCCCGTACCTTTATATGGTGTGATTTAATTGATTCACAATTTACCGCTGTACTGTCGTTTGACTTTTCCTTTTCTACGTTACGAATTTACTAGCTCACCTGTTGTAGTATATTAATATTTGGTGCTGTATGTTTGCGTGTAACCGTGTGATGGATAGTTGGTTTGGTTTTGTTGCTTTCTAGGGTGTTCGTTCAGTTTATTTTGCACTTACGGCCAGATGGTTTCTGGAATTTTTGTACAGTTATAGTCCACAACTGCACTATTGCAGTTTATTCAACCTTTGTTGTAGTTTGTTTACTGCTGTTAGTATGCAGATTGTTTTTTTTCGGTTCCGATTTTGAAAGGGTGTGACTTAAGTTTGTTCTGGAGTAATGGCTAGTTGAGTTTTTAATTTTTTCCTCCTTTTAGTTTATTACTGCTTTCTGGAGTTATGGGTAGATCGTTTCAGGGCTTCTCCTGAAGTCATAGTTCACTAATATACCATTATTTTTTGTTTGAGTTTTGGTCTAGTTTGTTTACTACCGTTAGTATGCTGGTTGTTTGTTTTGGCTCGGGTTTTGTAGGGTGCGACTTAAGTTTGTTCTGGAGTTACGGCTAGTTGAGTTTTTGGTCTTTTCATCCTTTTAGTTTACTACTGCATTGCCTCAAATAAAATTGTTATTGGTATTTAGGCCGCATAATGAATTATACTAGCTTCTCTAGCAGTAGCTTCTCTCCATATTCCTAGGGTGTGACTAAAACTTGTAAAAGTAGTTTTGCTGAATTTTAGAAATAATAATATCGTGATGTCCAACAGTCTTGATCAAAAAGTCAACACGTTGTGCGCTGCCAGATCAAAGCGTGAAGCTGAATTGCATGCTTTACAAGAAGATATCCCTCATTGTATAAATAATTAAAGTAGGCGCGTGAAAATTTAATGACAAGCAACAAAATGCAACGGAGCTTTTATGACAGTTGTAGAAAAAATTGAGGTCTTGATTGCATTTGCTGGAAAAACGGAGGATCCATGCTCACTTTTTCCTTCATTAGAGTCTGACTTGGAGACAATGACAACTAAGCACAAGATCCTCGCTTAAGCACGAAACCACATCAATTCTGCTGATGATAAAGTGAGTGAGCACAGGTAACAGGTAACTAGAGGGCTTCCATTCGTTCTAGAGTATCTTCACTGTTGGCCTCGTCAAAAATATATCGTCAACGTAAACATGAATACGTTAGTAGCCATTTGCATCGATAAACAGAAAAAACCAAATGGAATTACATGAGCTGGGGAAAACAACAGGAAACGCTTGGCACAAAATACGTAGCAGGAGTTTGAACTGCTCGACACCGTTTCCAAAGGCAGCCACTCTGAAACAACTGCAAGTGCTAGGAGCTCATTGAGAAGTGAAAAAACTGTCTAGCAGTGGATCAACACCTCGCTTGCTTTAAGTCTTAACGACAAGAAAATTGACAAAACAAAGGTTAGAAGAGACCCTCCAGCATGCCCTGGCTACAACGACGGCGAAACAGTGGAAGATCAGAACTCTGAAATTTCCAGACATTCCGTTCCAAAAAATTGTCAAGGCAATTACATTTTAAACAATGAGACGTTGCGGCAAATTGATCCTTTTTACACTCCCTCTGAGGTATATTTTGCGGCTACAAACGCGCAGGCATTTTATCAGGCGCATTTAAAGGCGCAAAATAATTTGTCTTGCTTGCACGGTGCAGCGCTTACAAACGTAATTAACCAAGGAAACGCAGATATTCGCCCGCGCCCTGTACACCCACAAGGAGTTTCTTCACCATCCGTTGAAGAACATCCAGTTTTACCACAGCCATTCGCATTGTAAGTACATTGAAACGATTTCTTGTTTTTTCCACACGTACACATTCGAAATTCTCACGCCAGGAGACACAAAACATCAATTCGGCAGGAGAAAACTTCAACACAATGCCTATCCCACCAGAAATTAATTTCGTTCCTCCAGCCCCAAACGCAACTCTTCCTCTTTTTCAGAAAATAAGTAATTCAGCTCTTGCACTAAATGTTCCCTTTGCCCCAGAGCCCGACCAAGTCCAAACAATTAGCGGCACAACGTGGAAACCGCTATTCCTAATGCAACCAGGGCACTTCCATCGTAAATATTTTACCTCGAAAAGTACACACATATATAGCACCATCAAGAACTAATGTCCCACCGACAGTCATAAAAATTTCACCTCTTTTGATTGATATGCAGTCACCATCTGGAATACATCAAGAAAACCCAATAGCACCCGCCAGCATTTTTGCACCTGATTTAGCAACTCCTGTATTTCAGCCAACGCCTGGCTTTTTTGGGCCCACTCCCTTGAATTGGAATGGCCCGCAGGTAGTTTTATTTTCCCTTACGATACTAGACAATGCCTCATTGATTAGGGAACTAGCTGATGCGAAAACAAGTCAGAAAAATGAACTTTGTCAGAATTGAAAATTGTTCAGTATAAGGGCGATCCATTGCAATGGCACGAGTGGTATGATCAATTCAAAAGCGTAATTGACTCGCAAACGCCAACTAATGACGTTAAATTCAGATACCTCAAAACTGTCGTAACTGGTAAAACGAAAATTGCAATCGAAGAATTAGTTTGCTGTTGCTAATGTTCAAGGACGCACTGAGGATTTTAGAACGTAAACCTGACCAGCCACAGGCAGTTGTAATTGCACACTTGGATAAACTGAGCAATTTTCCCCCTCTTAAACTCACAATCGTGATAAAATCATAAACTGTTCTGCAGAATTATCCAGCCTCTTTGGGGTCTTCATTTCACAATCATATGACGGTGACTTGAAGAGCGCTTCCCTACTTACACAAGCGGTACAGAAGTTACCACCACACATGGAAGGGACGTGGCCACCCTTTACGGTTAAAAAGCGCGGGGTTAAACCTACCCTCCTTGATTTTAACGAATGGCTTAAAAAAGACTGAGGCTCGCGATCTTATGAAACAAAGCCTAACCAAGGCAAAACCTGAAGATAACAGTACTTCAATGACCAGGACTAAAACAGCTTCACAATTGCTTGCATCGAAATCACAGCAAAGGGAAACAAAGAAGCAAATGCCAATTTCTTCCACAAACATTTCCTCTCGCTGTATTGTATGCAAATGTAACCACCGGCTATGAGAATGTTGATTTTTCAAGGAAAGGACTGCAACCCAGAGAGCTAAGTTGGTGGTGTTTAATAAACTCTGCTTTTCGTGCTCACGAGACAGGCAAACATTCCACCAGTGCCCTCACCCAAAAAATGTGCCAGGCAGAAGGATGAAATAGTTCGCATAACCCATTTAATAGTCTCTGTAATCAAGTTTGGAACGAACCACATAAATATATTGTTATAGATATGACTGAAGATACAAATACTAATTTTAAATTAAGAATTAAATGGAATTACAAGATTGATTTGAGTGAGTATCAGTAACGTTTTGCAGAAAATTAGTAACGACGGCTATTTTACGTTATAAAATGGGTTGGTTAGAAAAAATTATCATAAGTGAGTGAGAGGAACGTATAAGTGAGTTTAAAGAGAATTAAAACTTGATAAAAAATAAAAAGACAGTGTAAAATATATAATAATACAATAGATTCCAATAAAAGATCACATCCTATATTTCTAAATATTTTAATGAAGAGGCGTTTTTAAAAGTGCCGCTTATTATTGAAAATGTAATAGTGCTATGTTTTATCTTGGTTTAGTAAGATCATTAGTTTTTATATTTTTCATTATAATTTATTCCATGTTTCTATTTCACTAATTATCTTACCAACTAGTTTATTAACTAGCTTACTAAGTCAACCATTTTAATACTATCGCTACTAACTCTGATAACTTTTCTCGTTAATATTTCTCGAGTATATTACATATAACATTCTTAACAGCTTCTGCAAATTTGAAATTCAACTGTTTGGTTGCAGTCCTATGTGATCACTTTGATATCTTCTATCATATATATATATATATATATATATATATATATAAATATATATATATATATATATATATATATATATATATATATATACATTCTCTAATCACTTTTAAATGTTCTGTGGTTTATATAAGACTTAATAGTAACACATAATAATTCTGATTAATAGGTTAAGTCTCTTCATAAGCCTCATTATAATTATTACTAGCATATTTAGAATTCATTCTACCGGCAAGAAAAAATTCACTATCAATCTCTGAACAACATTAAGAACCATTCAACAAGTTAAGTATACTTGCAACATGATGTTGGTCTTTAACATTATCGTTTCAAAAAGGACGTTATTATAATTTGAAGAACTTCCATACAACTGTCCATACCAAGTTAAAATAAAAGTTTTTAGCATTAGGCGCCTTTTTCAAAAAGGTCCTTTTCTCATAATAACTGAAGTCAATATTGTTCCTTTTGTTTAAACTTTTTCCATTATTATTCTGTTATCATTAATAGGATCAATACTAGGTACACATCCTGATATATCTCTTTATTCTCAGCTATTAATTTTAGCTACTACACCAGCGCAGCGCCAGCAATAACTCTATGCAATGCTCTATCAATTTTATTTCCTTTTAATGTTAGTTTAAATCATAAACCAAAAGTAATCCTTTTAAATCATTTACATACCAAAAAATATCGCTTATTTGAATCATCATATACGTATGGCCACGTTCAGCAGCAGCCTCATCACTTTTAGCTTGACTGTTTCTATCAGCTTGAACTCTAACAAAACTACTTTCATAATCATTACTAGTAGTAGTCAATAGCTTAAAGAATAATGCATTCACATGACAATAATCTATATTTTCAAGAGTTCTTCCACCACTAGTTGCAAGTTTAGCTGAACTAAATGGTGTGAGTGTACCATAGTTAACTAACCTAATATTAGCATCTTTCTTGAAAACACCACCACACCACCAGCATTATCTGATACAATTAACTCAATCTCCAGATAAGTATCGTGTATATTTAAGTGGTTCACTTCTCTATTGAGAATGATTTGTCAATACAGTTTTCTGTGTTCATAGTATTCTGATTATTTATAATTTATTATCTTACTCTTGCGTGTATCATTATAATAACCAGAAATTGTATCTATTTTAAACTTCAATTTTTTTAACACAGAAAGATGACTCTAAATTTTTACATTGGTTAATACAGGGGTCAATACCTTGGTTATTACATCGGTTAAGACATTGTCTAAGAAACTGCTTAATACAATGGTTATGACATTTGTTGTTACGTATTATATAATGTTTCAATTATAAAAACCACGAATAACCTTATATTATTGGAACTACAAAAAATACATGATGATTTAACTAAGGCTAAATATGAACATACATTTACCCTAAGAATGACAAGACCAATCGAAAGATTTCATACTAAAGAACCTATACATAGTATAACAACATTAGTTTTAATTAGATCATCTGTTTATTATAAGGTGTTTAATATACCTGAGAATTTTAATAAGTTTGTATATTCTGTTAGTGGTGACAAGATGAAAATCCGCAAAGTAGCGTCTCCATCGATATTCGTATAAGTAAAAATTGTCCGACAATATATATATATATATATATATATATATATATATATATATATTAGCAGAGATAATAAAACGAGAATGATATCTTAATGTTATAATAGAAGCTGATAAGAATACAATGAAATGTAAAAAGCAGGTATTACAAGGTGTTCTTAGTTTTGATCTAGATAAATCAATAGCATCCTAATTAGAATTTATTAAACAAATTTATCATTTTGGTAACTATACAGCAAGTAAAAATGTTGATATAATTGGTTTTAATACAATAAATAACCACTGTATTACTTTCCAACAAATGTTTTATATCAAAATTTTAAAAAGATAGAATAGAATATATCGAATTTGGTGTTAAAAACGAGTATGGTAGACCAATGGATTTTAATGGCAATGTTTTTTTACTTTAAATCTATTATAAAAACTATTTGTTTTGTGCTAGGTCCATATATACATTACAAATAAGATATTTGTTTTGTGTTAAATTATAGTTAGAACAGTTTTTTTATTGTTGTTTATTTTATGTTGGAGTATTGTATAAAAAGTACCATTCAGTGAAACTGGACAAGATGTTCCGGAAAATTTGTTGTAAGCCAGATTTAAGAAACATTAAAATTTAAAAAACACGCCGATTATGCGGTTTTTTTGGAATTATTTTTCAAAAAAGGCCCTAAAAGGAGCAGTTTTTTATTTTTTTTGTGGCTGAATTGCACTTTTTCTAATTACTAAATGCACTAGGTGAATTTGACAATGGAAATTATGAAAGTAAATTTTATGAGAGTTTTGAGGATTCGTAAAAAGCTATTTTGACTCAATTGCGGTCCTTGTTTATGTTTAAATTGACTGCTGTTTATGATTCATTGACAAATTGAATAGCATCGAATTGAATAGTTCTGCCATCCTGGGATAACAAAAAGGTTTCAATCATAGAACTTTCATATTAAAGACCTTTGACTTCATAAATCAAAAAAAGGTAAAACTATAACTTTGCCATTTTTAAGTTAGTTTTTTGAAACCATATTTTGCTCTCCTTTTCATGATGTATTCAAAAATTTCATGAAAATTTAATTTCATAGAACTCCCTTATATGAAAGTTCTATGACTACAAATTTTCATAGACGCCATAATATGAAGTTGTAATTTCATAATTTTTCGAATTATGGGGTCAACCCGGGATTCCATTGTTATCAGGTAAATGAATTGTAATTACTGCGTTTTAGCTGGCGTGTGCAATGACCTCCACTGCAGTTCTCAATTTCTTCCTCTCTGGCCTTGAGCACAATGACTGGAGGTCCTTTGATAACCCTGGCCTACTCAACTTTGGATCTTTCAATGTTATCACAGCTTTACATTCATTCTAAAAAACGCTCAAAACTCTTCCAGACGAACAAAAAAACATAATGGCTTTGACCGTTTTTCCCTAAAATTACCCATCAAAAACTAATTCAAGACGGTAAATAGGTGTTCAATGGACTAAACAATTTTGAAGCATATAATTTTTAAAATGCAGCTGATCAATTCTGATTGCACGCTCAAACCAAACAAACAAAAGAGATCAATTACATAACTGATTTATACGCTCTAAAAAACTTTGCTGTACATCAGGGACAAATTTCAATTATAATAACAATCTTTGAGGTCTCATTTGATGTCAGAAAAAAAAGTTACGCTTATAATGGGGAAAACTATTTTGCAAGCACAAAGAAAAGTAAATAATATTAATAAATTGTATCCTGGTGCAATTGTTCAGGTTTTTTGATTTTTTGATTTTTCTGTTTGATAAGTCTTAATTCAAAGGTTTTAAAAGTTGATGCAGGTCTTCTGAGGTCACAATTACTTGTTGTGACCATTTTATGAGCTATATGTTTTCGTACTACAAACAAACACACGCCAAATGTTACTAATTTTTGCTCGTTTTTACGTTTTTTGAAAATGTTGGTCATTTTTGAGTGTTTCCGGCTCCAGGGGCCAGGGAGTCTCCTTTAACTTTTAATAAAAGGGCAGTCAATAGATTCTAGTAACAATGGAATGGTTTCCAACATTTTAAAGTCTCGAATTTTAGAGTTTTTTGGATAAAATCAATAATGTTGTAAAGATTTCGCAAAATTATTGTCAATTTTTGATATTTGTCCATTATCAAGTGCCAGAAAACTTAATCCACGGTCTGACGAAAAATTACTGCTTGGTGGTTAGTATCAATGGAATTGTTTTGAAAAATTTTGTTTTTTTTTCAATTTTTCTTGCCTCAATAACCTCCTCTAGTGTTTGGTAGTACGTTAATATATAGGCACTAGGGGGCATCTGAATGGCTTTCAAGATTTTAGTGGAACGATTTTCTATTTTTTTGAAACTTCAATTTTTTTCTAAAAATTATTGCCTATCGATCTTTATGAGTCAATGAGTTTTTGAGGCTTGGAGTCGGGTAACTAGATAGCCTCTAGAGACACAGAAATGTTTGTCAAAATATTAATATCACGAATTTCACCAACAGTTCATTAAAATTTGCAACTGATTTCATTTTTTTAAAATTTTCTGTCATTTTTTGAGTTGTTCGATCTTCAAGGTCCAATGAATTTCTTTCAAGTCCAGCAGATACAATCCTGGACCGATTTCAGAGATAAAAAATGGTTTTGAACATATTTTTTAAATAGGTAAATTTAAGGGGATCAAATTTTGCCTTCGGGGTAAAAGCTTCAAGAGCTTTGGCAATGAGTACGTTTTTGTTTAGTTTGTGTGATTATTTTAGTTTCTCAACTTTGAGATTATTTTGGTTTTATTTGTGCTGGTATTGTTAAATTGATATGCTGGTCAGGAAGGGTACTTCTATCCATCGATGATTCGTTGTCTCCATCGATGATTCCTGCGACCATTGACTTTTCAATTTCCGTGACTTCTACGGCTTTGCAGGTAAAATTTGTGTAGGTGACATCTTTTATCTTGCTTAATTTGCGTGACATATCTCACTCAAAAAATGGCTTCTGAAATCACCTAATGAAATTTATTTTTAATGAACCTTTACTAGTTAAAGGTCTCTGGCGTGCATCTAATTAGTGCCAAACGCATATGCCCAATTTTTTCAATTATAAGTGCCTTTAGTTTTTGATTTCGAATGTTAACTTTGAAAAAGCTCTATTAGGGTTTTTCTTTATAGTGCTTATGTGTCTAATGAAAATGACAGTCCAAATCAGAACCCAAAAAATTAGGGGTCTGTTAAAGGACTTGTGGTCAATCTGTCCATCATTTTTCTTTGGTTGTTTCAAATCCGTGGAAGGCCACAAGCGTAAATCGCGGCTATTTTTCGGCAATTTGATTCAAATCAAGAATCCATGAAGTTAGAGAGAAGTGGTGCAGTGGAAGAAGAAGTGGCTGACACACAGGAGGTGATAAGTTCAAAACCGTTCAGGGGCGGTAATATGTAGTAAGCGGTGAAATGCGTAACGCGAGGATTTTTGAGACATTAGCCCCCCCCCCCCGCTGAAATTGCGATGTAGAAGTGGGCTGCAATAGGCTGCCAAGGGGCTAAAAATATGTAAGAGTGATGGGGTATTTTTTCAGAGGACGTAAAATTATGTAAGAATTGTGCTGCTAAAAGGGTGTGAGAGTTAGGGTTAATTTGTTCAGAGGGGGTAAAATGACGTAGGAATTGGCCTGCGATAGGGGTATATTTAACAGGGGGGGGGGGGGGTAATTTGTTCAGAGGGGTTAGAATCGTTTGAAAATCGGCTGCCAAGGGGAGTGAAATGGGTTGAAAATGAGTGGGTAATTGTTTCAAAGATTGTATAACGAATTAAGAAATGGGCTGCTAAGGGGGGTAAATTGAGGTAAGTGTGAGAGTGTAATTTGTTCAGAGGGATCAAAATGATGAAAGGATAGGGCTGAAAATGCGCGTTAATTGAGGTGAAAGTGAGATTGTAATTTCTCGACAGGGGTGTAATGATGTGAGAATTTGTCTGCCAAGGGGTGTAAAACGATTTAGGTGAGGCGTTAATTTGTTGAGAAGGGGAAAAATGATGTAAAAATAGGGCTGCCAATAATGGTAAATTGAGGCAAGAGTGAGAGTGTAATTTGTTCAGAGGGATCAAACTGATGAAAGGATAGGGCTGAAAATGCGCGTAAATTGAGGTGAGAGTGAGATTGTAATTTCTTGAGGGGGGGGGGGGGGGGTAAAATGATGTAAGACTTGGTCTGCAAGGGGGTAAAACGGTGAAAGTGTGAGGGGTTAATTTGTTGAAGAGGCGCAAAATATTTTAAGAATAGGGCTGCCAATGGGGT
Source organism: Convolutriloba macropyga (assembly GCF_964194025.1). Taxonomy (NCBI): domain Eukaryota; kingdom Metazoa; phylum Xenacoelomorpha; order Acoela; family Convolutidae; genus Convolutriloba; species Convolutriloba macropyga. The sequence goes on from NC_134469.1 coordinate 33,081,501, forward strand.
TAAATTGAGGTAAGAGTGAGAGTGTAATTTGTTGAGAGGCGGTCAAATGACGTGAGAATTAGTCTGCCAAGGGGGTAAAATGATTGAAGAGTGAGGCGTTAATTTGTTGAAAATGGGCAAAATGATGTAAGAAAATGGCTGCCATTGAGGGTAATTTTGAGGTAAGAGTGAGAGTGTAATTTGCTATGAGGGGGAAAAATGATGTAAGTATAGGGCTGCATATGCGGGTAAATTGAGGTAAGAGTAATAGTGTAATTTCTTGAGAGGGGGTAAAATGATGTAAGACTTGGTCTGCCAAGGGGGTAAAACGATGTAAGTGTGAGGGGTTAATTTGTTGAGAAGGGTTAAACTATTGTAAGAATAGGTCTGCCAATGGGGTTAAATTGAGGTAAGAATGAGAGTGTAATTTGTTGAGAAGGTTTAAAATGATGTAATAATTGATCTGCAAAGGGGGGTAAAACGATGTAAGGTGAAGCGTTAATTTGTTGAGAGGGGGCAAAATGATGTAAAAACAGGGCTGCCAATGGGGGTAAATTGAGGTAAGAGTGAGAGTGTAATTTGTTGAGAGGATGTAAAATGATGTAAGGATTGGTCTGCGAAATGGGGTAAATTGCAGTAAAAGTGAAGTTTTAATTGGAGGATAGGAGTAAAACGATGTTAGAATTGGTCTGCCAAGGTGGGCAAATTGATGTAAAAGTGAGGGGTTTTTCTAACAAATGTTATTCATATAGATGAACCGTCAAGAGTTGGACAAGCATTGTTGGTCTGGAAGCTACGGAAAACCGGTTGACGGTAAAGAGGTTTTGGGATCAAGACTGTCAGTTTTGGTGTATTGTAGGGCTAAAGCAATGTTATTTTATATCTTCCAAGGAGGTACAATGATGTAAGAGTAGGGTTTAAACTGTTGAGAGGGGGTCAAAAATGTAAGAGTGCGACTGCGAGAGGTTTTTTTCGATGTAAGAGTGGCGCTGCAATGGTAAGATTTTTTTGAGGAAAATGCCGCTCAAAACTCTTTCTTTTTTGTGCTGCAATGGGCTGCGAAAGTGGGGATCACGTAAAATCGAAGGGGTAAAAGATAGTTTAACCTCTCTGTCCTACATCTTTTTGGTCTGTCAAGGGTTAAAATGATGTAAGAGTGAGATGGTAAAAGATAAATTAACCGTCAATCCTACATCATTTTTGTCTGTCAAGAGGGTTAAATTGTTGTATTTTCTCCATTACCCCCTCACTTTTACATCATTTTACTCCCTTTGACAGATTTACATCATTTTACTCCCTCTGACAGATTACTCCCTTTGACATCATTTTACTCCCTTTGACAGACTTTCCTTTTACGCCCTCATTCTTACATGTTTTTATAGCCATTTTTCTCTTGACCAATTTTTTGTCTGACCCTTTGGACATTAATGGAATCAAAGTGATTCCCCACACTCTTTCAAATATGAGACATAAGCGTTTTTGATTTCTAATGTTAATTTTGAAAAAGCTCTATTAGGGCTTTTTCCTTATAGAGCGTATGTGTCTGATAAAAATGACAGTCCGAATCTAAGCCAAAAAATCTAGTGGTCTATTAAAGGACTGGTTGTCAATCTGTCCATCTTATCTTTTTTTGGTTGTTTCAAATCTATGGAGGGCCACAAGCGTCTATCGCGGCTACTATCCGGCAATACGCCGGCTATGTTAATAATTTGAATATAGCAATGCTCACGTTAATAAGAATTCTGTGTTCAGTGTACGACAGATAGCAACGAGGACTGCACCTTATGGTCAGTGCAGGATCTGTTCATCTTTATTCTCATGGGCATGTTGGGGGGTCTGTTGGGGGCAGTGTTTAACCAGTTGAACTACTACCTGACCAGGTGGAGGATTCTGCACGTGATTCCCAAGGGCAAGCCAGTTAGAGCTATGGAGGCTGTGTTGGTAGCTGCAGTCACCACCATCCTCACATTCACTGCTTCCATGACATTGGGAACCTGCCAATCTGTTAGTAACTTTATTCTCACTCTATTCATTTAGTGTTTAACCCGGGTCCAATGTCCTCCCTAAAATCATACCATTTTCTTGAAAGAGTGGGGTGGGATGTAAGAGCGATGAATACTGGTGGGATGAATACTGATGTAAGAGCGATAGGGTAATTTGGTCTGGGGTGGGACGTAAAGTCATGTAAACTCGGGTCGCGGTGTCACCACCATTTAACGCAAAATAATGAAAGATAAGCGGTGAATGCAGGAAATTTTGTAAGATAAGCGGCGAGTGTGGTGAAATTTCATAAATCAGGCGGCTAATGCGGTGAATAAAAATTATAATCGCCTGGTCGCAGTGAAATTATATAATTTCACCGCTGATTTTATCAGTGAAATTACAAAAATTCAGAGCTTTGAAAAAAAGTGTCCAAATTGTAAGAGATAAGCTGTGAATGCGGTGAAATTATATAAATTCACCGCTTAACTTACTGGTAAAATTACATAATTTCACCGCTTATAAAAAGTGTCAGAGAGAGGTAAGATCAGGAGTAATTTTAGTGGGGTAAAACGATTTAAGATAAGAGGGTAATGGGGAGTAAGGGAGGAATTGTTAGATTTATCCCGCCCAAAAACTACCACCTAATCTTACATCTGCTGACACATATTTCTTAGCTGTGAATTTATTTAATAGCACCACTAGAGTAAGCGGTGAACTTACAAAAAATCACCACATTTCACCGCTAAAAATGTAATTTAACCGATAAAAATCGCAAATAAAATTCAAAGAAGAATTGGAAGAAGTGGCTGACAAAAAGGAGGTGAGAGGTTCGAACTCGTTTAAGGGTGGTAATATGTAGTAAGCGGTGAAAAAAATGTGGTTACATTTTGTAAGTTCACCGCTTACTCTAGCCGTGAAATTACATAATTTCACCGCTTTTCTCCACAAAATTATGCACAAAAATTGCGGTGAAAAAAAACTTGTTGCCGCTTATCTTACATATTTTTCCGATTTTTGACTTACCCCCCCCCCCCACCGCTGAAATTGCGATGTAGGAGTAGGCCGCAATACGCTGCCAAGGGGCTAAAAAGGGATAACATTGATGGGGTAAATTATTCGGAGGTGGTGAAATCGTGTAAGAATTGCGCTGCGAAGGGGGGTTTGACAGAGTGGCGGGCTAATTTGTTCAGAGGGGATAAAATCGTTTAAGAACTGGGCTGCCAAAAGGAGTGAAATGGTGCAAGAGTGAGGGGGGTAATTGTTTCATTGATTGTAAAAGATGTAAGAATTGGGCCGCCAACGGTCTAAATGGAGGAAAAATTCAGTGTGTAATTTGTTGAAAAAGGGTTCAAATGTTGTAAGAATGAGGTGTTAGTTTGCTCTGAGGGGTATTTCCTACAAATATTATTTAAAAAAAACCGTCAAGAGTTGGCAAGCATTGATGGTCTGGATAATTAGGAGATCCGGCTTAGGATACGGAGGTTGTGGGATCAAGACTGTCAGTCTTCATGTAAGCGAGCAAAAACAATGTAAGGTTAGCGCTTCCAATGGGGTGAAATGATGTAAGAGTAAGAGATAACTTGTTGAGAGGAGGTAAAAAGTGTAAGAGTGGGGCTGCGAAGGGGCTAAAGGGGTGTAAGAGGGGAGCTGCCGAGAGGGTGTAATGATGTAAGAGTGACACTAACTGTTAGGACTTTTGAGGAAAAAGCAACTCAAAATTCTTGAGCTTGGGCTGCAATGGGCTGCGAAGGGGTGGGGGACCATGTAAGAGTGAGGTGTAAATGATGTTTTTACCGCCCCCTCGTAAATCTTTTTGGTCTGTCAGGGGGTAAAATAATGCAGAAGTGAGGGGGTAAAAATAAATTAACCCGCAATCCTACATTATTATAGTCAAGATGGCTAAAATGATTCCTTTTCTCCATTAAATCCTCTTACATCTTTTATCCCGGACAGACCAAAAAGATGTAAGAATGGGGGGTTAGTTTGTCTTTTACACCCTGACTCTTACATCATCTAACCCCTTGGCAGACCCTTGCAGCTCAAAAAAATGTAAGTGTGTTGAGCTGCATTTTCCACAAAACATTCTCTCAATGCAGCCCCACTCTGACGTCTTTGAAGCAATTATACTGCTCCTGTGTTATTTTTACAGCCATTTTTCTATTGAACGATTGTTCGTCAGACCCTTGGGACAGTAATGGAATTAAAATGATTCCAACACACTTTCAAAAATAAGACATAAGTGTTTGACTAAAATGGTTTGAAAATCGGGCCGCCAGCGGGAATAAAATGGGGTAAGATTGATGAAGTAAATGGGGTAAGAGTGATGGAGGATGTAAAATGATGTAACAATTTGACTGCCGAGATAAGTAAATTGATGTAAGAGTAAATGGTATTATGATCAGAGGAGTAAAATGATTTAAGAATTGGCCTGCCAGGTGGGGGGGGGGGGGGGGGTTAATTGATCTAAGATTGAGGGAGTAATTTATTAAGAGGGAATAGAATGATGTAAGAAATGAGTTTCCAGTGTGGGATAAAATGATGTAAGCGTGAGGGATAAATTTTGATAAGAGAGTGTCAAATGATGTTAGAGTTGGTCTGCCAAGGGGGGGGGGGCAAAATGATGTAAATTTGAGGGGGAATTTGTTCAGAGGTGGTATTTCTAAAGAATACTGTTCCAATATGTGGACAGTCAAAAGTTGGACAAGCATTCAAGGTCAGGAGGATAAGGAGAACCCGCTGAGGTTACAGAGGTTTTGAGATCAAGAATGTCAATCTTTGAGTATGCGGGGCTAAAACAAAAAACATTGAAAAACATTGTAAGGTTAATTCTTCAAAGGGGGTAAATAAAATGATGTATGTGAGGGGGGTAAATAAAATGATGTAAGTGGGGGGGGGGGTTAAATAAAATGATATAAAAGTAGGGATTAAATTGTTGAGAGGGTTAAAAAAGGTGTAAGAGTTGGGCTGCAAAGGGTTGAAAGCGTGTAAGAGTGGTGCTGCCGAGAGGTTGTAATGAGATAAGATTGGCGCTGCAATGGTTGGATTTTGTAAGGAAAATGCTGCTCAAAAATCTCAGTTGTTTTTGGGCTGCAAGGAGGTGAAGGGGGATTATGTGAGAGTAAGAGCGTAAAAGATAGTTTAACACCCCCCTCTTAGACCATTTTGATCTCTCAAGAAGACTGAAGAGTTAAGAGTTGGGCTGTATTTTCTCCATTACCCCTCACCCTTACATCATTTTTCTCCCTTTGTAGACCATCGGAGCCCAAAAAGATTTTAGAATTTTGAGCTGCCTTTTCCTAAAAAATACCCCCATTGAAACCCCAGTCTTACATAAATACCCCAGTTTTGCAGCCCCAGTCTTACGGGAAAATCGGAACCGAATGTCGCGAGTTCCTAAGCACGCTAAGTCCTGCCTATTTTTTTAAATTGCTCTCAAAAAAGATTTTAAGCAATTATATTACCCCTGCGTTATTTTTAAAGCAATTTATATAATGACCAATTTTTCGTCTGATCCTTTGGACAGTAGTGGAAGCAAAGTGATTCCCACACGCTTTTGAAAATAAGACATATGTTTCAAGGCACTTTTCGTCCACTACTACAGTTTTTAAAAAAACACTAAAAATAGCCAATTTTCTATCCACTTTTTATCAGGATAGAAAATTTTATAAAACCGTTAATCACTAGAAATGTCTATTTTCTAACCGAAACTTTAATTTAAAAATTGAAAATGTCCATTTTTCTGCTATTCACAGAGGTTCAAAAAATGAAACATATGTGAACAGACATTTTTTATCCACTGCTATTTACACATAAGAACATGTCAAAAAACACAAAATTTCATTTGTCAATCATTAAAAAATACAACCTCCTGTCTTATTTAGTCTATCCACTAATCAAAATTTACGCTAATGCTATCCGATGGATGGTTTCTCTTCCAGCCTAACTGTGATCAGTGCACGTATACCAGATGTTGAGTGTAGCCAATGAGACCGTGAAAAAAGAACCGAACACCAAATTGCAAAAACCTACTAGCTTAACGTTATTAATTGCTCTCAAACGATGTGTCTAGCAATTAAATTGAAACTGCCTGCTTTAATGCGATTTTTTGCTTTTAATGCGATTTTTTGCTTGACTAAATTTTGTCTGACTGATTTGAATTTTCGTCCTGAAAACGTGATAAACAGGTAGAGCTCGGAAAGCATTAAGCTCTCTTAGAGAACTAAGCCCTAATATACTCTAAAATTCGATTCACCAAAATTGTTTTGAGGAGTCAAATTCATTGCGTGAAGGGCTGTTATTAATCCTTAAATATAGAACCCCCTTAGTTACCCCCCCCCGCCCCCCTTAACACTCCTATTGTCGACCCTCCTCCACTTGTCGATTTGAACCCCCTCTCATCTGGTTTTTGCAACATGAATTAAGCTCTCTGATTTTTGTAATTCTGATGTTGACTGGTTATCTCAGTATTTCCAAATCCTAACCTATACCCAATACTTAGTACTATGTTTATCTTTTTTAATTAAGTAACAATTCTTGTCATGCTGATAACTGACAATTTTCTTAACGAAGAAGCTTTTATCATCAAAGTTGCTTAAATTGCTTTTGATTTGACTTATTGTAGCCTTTCTTATCATCTGCTTTTATGATTCTATTTTGTTAAATTTCACCCTTAATTATGCATTTTGGCCTTCTATTAATCTTTATGTTTAGCTTTTTCTGTTGATTTTTTAAAAAATCTTTTTCTGTATTGTTACCACTTTTAAAACTATATCCTTTGGTTATCAAAATTATTCACTCCTATATTTCTAGTAATTTTTTTGCAATAATTGTAAATGATTCTTGATGCACATTTTTTACAAATGAGCAAAATTTCACGCACTACTCTATTTATGTATAAGAAAATCAAAATTAAAAATCAACTACAAAAAAAACGTTAATCTTAAGAATCATTTCTTTTACGCTGAATTTTGATTGATTGGGAGGTTCCAAGACAATATTGTCAGGTTGTAAAGTAAATATTTGTTCATCAAGTATGGTTGAATATTTGTCCTCGATATCTTTAACTTTGTTGTAAAGCACGTTCATGCGATAATTTCAATTTTCATTACGACCGTATTCGCAGGCTGCGAAATCTGTCAGCAGCGGAGAGACATAAACTTGAAGAATTCGAAGAAATTAAATCAATTTGTTTAAATATGTTGCGAGTCTGTTTTTGGATTCAATCGGAATGAAAGAAAAAACTTAGGTAAAATTTTACAGAAATATTAAGGAGGATAAATAAGTATGATTTGAGATTTTTTAGTTTGCGCAGGGAATATATTCACTGATTTAAAATGAATGTTGATTTAAAATGAATAATTAAAGCATTTGTAAATTGAAAAAATCCACTGAAAAAATTAAAGCATTTTTAAATTGAGTGGTTCAGTTTCTTAGTTTCTAGATTGTTCAATTATGACAACAAGCTTCTTATGTTGAAAATGATTTCATTTCCATATAGGGAAAAATGAATCATAGATTGGTTCCCCTATAGTGTACAAAATTTTCTGTCGTCCTCACTTTGTTAATTTCATATTTATTTTATCACAATTTTGCCAACTTTTTTTCATATCACATTGAACGAAGAAAGTACAATGCTTGCTCTTGTTAGGAGTCTCCCAGATAAATGCACAAAGTGTGAAAAAAAATGATTGTTAAAAACCATCTAGCTCGGCACAAGAAGTTTTGCGGCAATAGGATTTTTTTGTACCAAAAGTTCACAATTCTCTTCATAGAAAAGGAGAACTTGAATTACCATCTTGTTGAGCATCACGGTCCTAATGATACAATGGTTAGAACTGTGTGTTCGTTTTGCTTTAAGGATTTTTCAAGTTTCTATTCTCTTCAGCAACACAAGAGAAAAAAAGCATGGAACTTCAACAATACTTGGAACCATTCCGAGTGAAAATCCTAAAGAGGTTCTGGAATAAGAAGAACTGGACAAGACAAACGAGCAGCTTCAACAAGAATTTAGTGCTTGCCAGCGTTAGTTTTTGACGATGACGAGATGGAAAAGGGGAGACATCAAGTGTTCAACTTTACGTTGTCCAAGTTCAATCCCCTTGAAATTAATGAAAAAGTTGGAAAGAGCATTCTAAAAACTCAACTCTGCAGCCCAAGTATAATTGGTTCTTGGTATTTTCTAGAGAGATTTGGACATGAGAGATTTGGAAATTCTCTTGAGAGATTTGGACATGGACGAGTATCGATACTTTTACGATCACGACAACAGCACTTTCTATGAGAAATTTTGTCTACACTGTTCCAAAGGGGACAATCTCTCTTCAGGATAGGATTGAAAAGATGGATTTAGTGGAGACGTGTGATCAGCAGCGGGAGAATACAGAATGGTGATTTGCTCTGACTACAAATTTGCTCTGAGTTACTCAGAAGATCAGATGTGAACTGTCTTTTATCGAATGGACCTGTCGAGAACTACAAAGTTTATCTTTGTGTAATCCGAGCTATAGCTGTTCACTAAAATGCATGATCAGAGCTTGAGAGCAATGCCAAAAAATTGTTTGCTGTGTTCCTCATTAGTCTGGACATGACCCAATCAACCTCAGTGGGGTATCGACAGATCATCTCGCATTTGTTGATAAAGCACAACATAGAGATTTTACCAGTGAATATGTGATGAGAAGTTTTGAACTGTATAAAAAAACAAAGAATTACTGCGCTACAACAAACAGATATGCTAACAATTACAATTTTTTCATCAATTCCGTTGCCCTAATTCCGATAAGTTCGTTCGGATATCAGCAAATTTCAACAATCATGTTAAAACGTCCAAAGATAGAGTACAACACATTTACTCAAAAGTTGTGTCTACATCGCGCGAGAAATTACTTGATAATTTTGACGGAGTTGGAATTTCTTATAACGATGATCCAAAATTGTTCAAAAACATGCCTTTTTTAGTTTGAATCAATATAGCCTCCGATTAGACAAAAGACAGAATTACAACCATTTTGATTGAAAAACATGAGCCAATCTCTGTCTCTCTTTCCTCCAATTTAGTTGCTGATTCTGTCATTTTATGTGACAAACATCCGAAAACTCTGATTATATGTTTGGTCGAAGCTATTGAAAACTGCAACCAAAATTAAAACTGAATTGCAAACAATGTTATACTGTATTGAAACAATATTCAGAGCACGATGAAATGCAATTGTTGAAAAATTAAATGAAATAGAAGCTCAAAATGATCCAGCATTTAAGTCATTTCAGTGTGAAGATGAAAGTATCGAAGAAAGTATGGCAGTCTACGCAATTTCTCCAAATGCAGAAAAAATTAGCTTTTGGCCTTACAGCAACACTTTGCGCGTTATGTGAATACTTCACGTGTGTTCAAATTCAATAGTTGAACGTATGATTTAAACTTCATTGAGCCCTTTTGCCTACCTTATCTTATTCATGAGCTTGATTTTCAACAGTCTACTGTTATTAAACAGTCTACTGTTATTAAAAAGGCAAATCACTTTGTTTCTTTAAATTTTGGTGTCGTAAAAATACTTGATACCCTCAACTTTCTCGGCGGAGCTACATCACTTAATTTTTTGTAAAGCATTCAAGACAAATTAGAACGAATTTTTGCCTATGGATGGTTTCAAACTCCCGACAAGCTCAATGAAACTTTTCTCCGTCCTTACGAGTGTTTCTTTAGCAAACTGAGAGATCATAAACCATTGGAATCTTCCGATTTTAATAAATTGCTGAACAGTGGATTTTCTCAACAAGAGCCATTAAAATGTGGAAATTAAAAAACCTTCCTCTGTCTGGAGTTGACAATTGCAATTACCTTAAAGTGGTCTGGGAGCAGGAACAAATGGCTACATTCAGAGGTTTTGTCAAGTCTTAGGACAACAAGGATGTTGTTCCAGCACTGGAAGTAAAGCAGTAAAGGATGGAGTTTTATCACAACAAGGGAAAAGTTTTGTCAAAGCTTGGATGTACAATTAACAATCTGGCTGATATCTGTCTTCACAAGTCAACGAACCATTTTTTTGTTTTGTTGAAGCTGACAAGTTTTTACATGAAAAAATACGCAAGGATTTAACTGGTGTCTATCTATTGTTTTTACCAGAAAAGCAGTAGTTGATCAGCCCCCATAAAAAACCTGGAGACCTTTGCCATTCTATTGTGGGTGAGGACGCTAACTAACTCTAAATCTTTCACTGTGCCAAGAAATGCCTTCTGAGTTTTGCACTCGATGGGAGTTTGATACAGAATCTCAAAATCTCACGGCTCGAACAAAAGGACCTCGAAAATTTGAGAAACTTGTTGTATCGTATCTTCAATCACAACCTTACGAATGTAACATTGAGAGCTCCTACATAATTGGAAAATAGAGTAAGATTGACTCTTTTGGCGTTGATGGATTTTGCACTCAATGTAATACGGCGTTTAAATCCATGGGTTGCTGCTTTCATTTCTATCGTTAACAGGAGATGAAGGCAGCAAGTCTCTCGCAAGAGGAAACACAGAGAAAATAACAAAAAAGAATTTGACGAAATGAAAATAGAATACTTAAAAATTAAAGAGTAAAAGATTGTTTAAATCTGGGAGTGCAAATGGTGGGCAGGTTTTAAAAAAGAGGAAAATGTCAAAAGTTACGTGAGAAAGAGCTCTTTTTAAAGGTTCTCAAAAGCAAGAGTCTCTTCCAGCCAAAAAAAGAGCCGGATAGAATTTTGGATACAAACAATCAAACAATGCAATCTAGAAGTTAACGCGGGGTTGCAATCTAGAATACGATTTTTTCTATTTTCTTAAAAAAATTGCAACGTTAGTTGATCTGATATTGGGACTTATATGAAAGAGTACGCTGTTGAAAATAACTTACTGAAGCAACCACGGCGAATGCTAATATCGACCGTCCGGTTGGAAAATGGAGCTATTATTACTCCCTTGATCAATTTTTATATCCGTCTTGGTCTAACGTCATTGGTAGACGTTAGAAGTGGCGGAGAAGAAAATCCTGACTCCAACGTTGTTGCTGAGACTATGAAATTATTGGGTCTATGAAATTATTATAAAATTATTGGGTCTCTGAATTCATTGTGAAAAAATTTGAAATTATTTTGAAATAATAGCTCTTGCGACGATCAGATTATTGTTAGAAGCAGACATACAGAAACCAAATATTCAAAGGATGAGAAAAAACGTAGAGCAATGAATGGAAAAACGTTTAAGTGGCTGAACAATGTCCCAAACAAGCTTTACGTTGTTTAGCTATCAAAATCAAAACTTGAGCATTAATTAAAAAAAGCATTAATCAAACTGCTGGTTTTCATATAGCACCACCTAACATATAAATTACACAACTATTATATATATCATTTTTAAAACACCTATTGCGCATTTATAATGTGTCTGTAATTCTATATAATTCATTTTCTCTATCATTTAACTTTTTCCAAATAATGAGCGCGTGAGGGACCACAAGTACACAATTTATTCAAACGATTATGGAAACAATTTTTCCTATTGATCAAAAACTTCAAAACCAAAATTCATGACGTGACTTGTTCGCCCTTAAGACAATTAGGGTAATTGGAAACCCACGCCAGTTAATTTCCCGTTTTAATATGACCAAAAATTTCGAAACCAAAATTCAAAAAGTGACAAAATTACCCCTGAGATAATAGGGTAATTAATCACCAACTGCAATTTACTATTGTGTTGTTCTCAAGTATGCACTTAACAATTACGCAAAAGTTATTATTGACGCCCATAACATTTCAACCAATCGGAGTGTTCTCCCTACCTAACCCAACCCCCCCCCCCCAATTTGCACCGTATTTACTACTGAGCCTATACCTAATCCTAATAGATGTAGTCAAGTAAACACTATCTTAATACATGCGGTCGACTATGACCTATCTTAATAAATATAGTCGTCTAGAGCCTACCTTAATACAAATAGTTGGCTATACCGTATCTTAATACATGACCAAGCTATACCCTATCTTAATAGATGCCCGAGCTATACCCTATCCGAATGCATGCCCCAGCTATACCGTATCTTAATACATGTTAGTTGAACCCACTCGTGGAGGCCGCTTTATCCTATCTGAATACATGGGGTCGGCACCAACCCGGGGGAGGGTGGCTGACCTGTATACTAAAAGGGGCTAATTTTAAGATTTTAACCCCGAAAAATACTCCCCCCCCCCCCAAAGACATCTGAGATTATGGGGGTATTTTATTTTGGGGGGTTAATACGATGTAAGAATAGATGGGTAATGTGGGGTAAGGGGTTTTTTTGTTAGATTTACTCTTGCATCGTTTTACCCCCTTACCTCCTACCCTTATACCGTTTCACCCCTCAAAATTACCCTCCTAATGTAGCACCATTTTACCCCCAAAATTACCCCCAATACCCCCACACTTACATCGAATTACCCCCCCCCCCCTTACCCTCCAAAATAATGTGAGTTTTGAGGGGAATTGGCTAAAAATTCCCCCGGTTATCCCCCTAATCATACATCTTTTTTGGGGTAAAAAATCGACATTGGTCACGATGGTCAAGTTACAACTTGATTTAATTTGTTGTATACATGTCTAGGCTCTCAGTAGGTCACCTTGCTTTGACTCCTTGTGCATTTTTCTTTGAGAAAGTCTCCTTTGAAAAACGCAAAAACGAACAAGAGCAAACGGAATAGCCTCAAACACTAGATTATATCCCATGCTGATGTCCAGACCGAAATTTTCGTCTGATCAGACTTTCCAGACCGAAATTATCTCTGATCAGACTTTCCAGACGGAAATTAACCCTGGTCAGACTTTTCAGACACAAAGGGTCTCTGATCAGACTTTCCAGACACAAAGGGTCTCTGATCAGACTTTTCAGACCGAAGGCGTTCTTATCAGACCTTCTTTAGACCACAGTCCAGACTCAAATTCAGACCATTGCCCAGACCTTCATCAGACTATGATCAAACTCAAGTGCGCTCGAAGAGGTTATGATCAGACCCAGTTGCGCTTGCGGCCATTTATGATCAGACTGAAACGCGTTCGAAACCGGTTCTGATCAGACTCAAGTGCGCTCGAAATGGCCTGATCAGAGAAAAATTTCACTTATGAACAAATCACTTAATTTTGCTATAATATATTCATTTCATAAAAACTGATGTCTGCAGTATTTAATTCATCTAAGGAAAAACCAATTATAAAAGTATTGCTAAAGAAAACTAAACCCAAACTGTTGAGAGCAAATTTTACTTAAGGTACCGTTTTGTTTATATTTCTGACTCAGTGGACGAGTTTAGACAGCTTTCCATAAGAAACATCGTGGTCTCCAGTTGATCAAAATTTCCTCTTAAGGGGACCGCCTTTGCTATCAGCTGGACTCCGTTTTTCTGATCTGAGCTATCGGGCTTTATATGAATCTCTGATCAGAACGCTGCTTTATATTGTTGCCTCTTGGCAGCGCCAACATCTCTCAGTAAAAAAACAAAAAATAACAAAAAAAATAAGGCGCTCGAAACGGTCCCTGATCAGACCCAATTGCGTTCGAAAACATTTCTGATCAGACCCAAGTGCGCTCGAAGAGGTTATGTTCAGACCCAATTGCGCTCGGAGTAGCCTCTGATCAGACCCAAATGCGCTCGAAGAGGTTATGATAAGACCCAATTGCGCTCGAAGTAGCCTCTGATCAGACCAAAGTGCGCTCGAAGAGATTATGATCAGACCCAATTGCGCTCGAAATCGCCTCTGATCAGACCCAAGTGCGCTCGAATCCGCCTATGATCAGACTTTTCAGACCAAATTTACCTCTGATCAGACCATCTCCAGACCATGGTGCAGACTGTAGTGCGCTCGAACTTCCGTCCAGACCCTGTAGTTTCAGTCTGGGAACACACGGGTGTGCGCTCGACTGGTTCTGATCATAAACCAATTTGGGTCTAATCAAAACTGTGTAGAGCAAGAGAAAATGTTTGAGGGCATATAAATTAGTGTTTGAGGATAGCCTCAAACACTAATTTATATGCCCTCAAACATTTCCTCTTGCTCTACACACAGTTTTGATTAATTTTTATTGACCAAAAATTAAATATCCACAGTCAACTCAAATCTGTAGCCCCTTCGAGTACACATTTCGGTGAAAGATCAATTTGGCTTGATTAGAGTTCTTCGTTTGGGAGTGGGGGTGCCTCGGAGGATGACACAGTGACGAGGGACTTCTTCTGCAACCACTCTGAGTTCAATGATATGGCCACTCTTTTCTTCAATGGACAGGAGACATCCATCAAGGCACTCTTCCACACCACTGGTAACCTATACACTACACAAACACACAACTCACACACAAACACGCATAAAAAAACACCTACAAACACACACACACACCGAGTCGAGGTGTCACCGCCATTCACAGCAAAAATATGTAATAAGCGGTGAATGCGGAAAATTTTGTAAGATAAGCGGTGAATGCGGTGCAAAAAAAAGGAACACTGTATTTCTCCTAATATCTGTAAATGTTTCAGTCATAGTAAAATTTACAGAGATAGGCAGTGTAGAAGAGTATTGATAATTACAACAGAGAAACTAATAATTTATAATAACTGAAATATCGACCGAATAGAGAAGTCACTTGTATTGGCGGGGAGAAACGACAGTAACATAAATTCAATACAAAACAGAAAGAAATTTAATTGAACTCAAAATGTTTCCAAGTAATTGAACCATGTTGGGTTTTCTTCGGGTCCTTCTTGTATTCATTAGGAAAAAACTGCTTATATTTCTTCTTTGAAAGACTGTATGACATTAACAAATATTTTTTTGAGAAAGAATCGTGTTGCAGAATACCTCTTTTAATAATACTTTTTTCATGCAAATTACATTTTGAAATTGTCTGGGTAAAAATTTTTTGAGTACACTCGTGTATATAAAAACTTGCGGTTGGTAATTTCAAAGCTGAGCTTGAGAAAAAAGGCTTCTTTTTATTCATGATGCTATGACAGTAAGTGGCAGCCCTGTAATCAAAAAGCAGCGAAATAGGTAGTATACCAAGGTTCATTTTGGATGATTCAAACTTTGTCTGTGAAAACAAGCTTTGATGGCCCAATTCAACTGCTTTTCTTGTGTTGTTATGAGATTTTGATTGATGGTTGCAGAAAATTGAACATGACTGAGAACAAAGGAATTCAAAATAATTTTTTTTATACAGTGGGAATTATGTTCCTGAGTGCATATATGCATTTAATGCCCTGGGCCATTTTTGACCAAAACAACTTTTAATTGTTTTTGATATTTGAGGTCTTTGTCAATATAACCACCGAGATATTTTTTTCCGCTTGCGAGTTTATTAATTGGGCTCTGACTTTTAATGTCGTTTCGTCTTGAGCATTAGAGCTACCAAAAATATTTAACTCTGTTTTATCCGGATTGATCTTGAGGTGATGTAATTTTAAAAATTATATGCAATTTTCTATGGCCTTCTCAAGCTCGTCTTTGCATTTGAGAACTTAATAATAAGAGCCTAATAGGACTGTGTCATCTGCGTACTTTATTGTTTAACATGACAAAAAGTTGCTAAGATCGTTAACATACAGATTGAACAAGAGTGGACCTAAGACTGTTCCTTGCGGAACACCTTGAGCCACTTCAATCCACCCTGATTTAACATTATTGATTATGACTCTTTGTGTTCTGTTTGAAAGATAGCTCGTATTTAGATTTTGAGCTGATATCGAAAATCCAAGAATGGAAAGCTTTCGAATCATGAGCTCGTGATTAATGGAGTCGAAAGCTTTTGATAGACCTAAAAATGCTGCTACAGTAATTTTTTTCTCGTTTTTGTTGCATCGTAATTTTTCAGTTAAATAAACGAGCACATCTGTTGTAGAAAAATTTTCTCGGTAACCAAACTGTGTTTTAGAAAGCAGAGCATTCTTATGAACATATTCATCAATTTGTTGTTTAATAAAAGATTCAAAAACTTTTGCTAATGCTGGTGTTAACGAAATTGATCTATAGTTTTAGAGGATCATCAAGGTCTCCTTTTTTAAAAAGTGGAGCGATGTCGGCTCTTTTGAGTTCAGCAGGGAATGTTTCTGTTTTTTTTTTAAATTCAATCATTAGAAAACAAATAGGCTCAGCTAGATCACTAGCTGCGTCTCGCAATGCCCATGAGGGAATGGTAGAAGGACCCAATGGTCTGAATTTTCCAAGAGCAAGAAGCGTTTTGAGACATTCAATCTTAGTAACAAAAAAAGAAAAGGTGTTTTTTGCCTCACCATAGGCAGGTCTACAGTAAAGTTCCTACTTTCGAAAACTCTCCTAAGTTACTAATTTTTAAATTAAGTAAGTTGGCTATTTTAGTTTTATCTGTAATAATTTCATTGAAAGAGTTTTTAAAGAGTATACTGTAGTTGTCGTTTTCTCGGAATTTTTTACTTCATTGATCAGATTCCATTTCTTGCGCTTTGAAGTTGAGTTTTCATTTAACTGATTATGAAATTTCTCAAAATCTTTTTCATAGCCGGCGCACACTTCGGCTTTCAATTCGAAAAACTCGTGGAAAGATTCTGATTTGAGGTATTGCTCTCTAAGCATATTTTTGGTTACGTGTGTTTTTTTGAAATGAACCGTTTGGCAAGGGAAAATTGTGATTTGTTGTTTCCTATAAAAATTGTTTTGATTGGCGCATGAAGGAGTATTTGCTGATCAAGATTTCGCTAAAATGTGCGTAGCATTTCACTGTAAAAATTTTCCCAGTTTAATTGCTTGATAGAATGTTTAAAATCTTTTGGGTTGTAATTCGTTTTATCAGAAAATTGTTTTTTATTTACTTTGTTCTTGCTAAGGTTTGGTGGCAAGAATAATCAATTGAGCAAAATGATCTGTTTGTACTGGTGAGTCAAAAATTTCACTATAAAGAAGGGTTCGTTTCCATCAATAAAAACGTAATCTATAAGTGAGTTCGATTCATCCTTAATGTTAGTTGCTTGATGCTTATTAGTCACATTTAGATCATACGGTTGAAAGATTGTTTCTAAATTCTGCTTTTTTTTGTTTTCCAAATAATTTTAGTGGAAGTGTTGTAGTCCAGTGGAATTGTTGCATCACTTTCTAGCTTACTAATGATGCTGCTAACCAGATCCAAATTTGATTGTTCTTGTTTGAGGGGGATTAAATCAAAATCTCTGACCTTCTCTGAAAAAATCTGGCTTTCTCGAGACTTTGATTCATGGTTGGTTGTGCCCTCCCCTTCATTAGATGAATGTTCCAATGTTTTGTCCTGCAGTTGTCGCCGATAAGTAACGAGCTCATTTTCAATAATTTTTTTCCTTTTTTGTAATCTTTGATGTAAGTCAAGATATAATTTGTAGGAAATTTCCTTTTTAAGTTGAACCCATTCAGTTAGGGATAGTTAGGAAGGATCCGTTCGTTCAATTAGATTGAAATGCTCCTGGCTTTCTAGTTGAGTATTATTAGAGTTTGTCATAGACATTGCCTTCTCTGTCTTTTTGAATGAAAAAGGTCAAGTTTATTTTTGCTGTGTTTGCATAAGTGCAAAATATTTTTGCTGTGTCTGCATAAGTGCAAATTAGATAAAGCAGGCGGTGAATGAGGTCAAAAAAATCTTTATCGCCTGGTAGCAGTGAAAATACATAATTTCGCCACTGGATTTATCGGTGAAATTACATAGTTTTAGCGCTTTGAAAAAGTGTCCGATTATGTAAGATAAGCGGTGAATGCAATGAAATAATGCAATGAAAGCATTAATTCACCAATTAACTTAGTTGTGAAATTAAATAAAATCGAAGCTTAGAAAAAGTGTTTAAATTGTGTGAGATCAGCAGTGAATGCGATCAAATTACTCAAATTCACCGCTGAAATTAGTGGTGAAAAATTGAAAATTCACCGCTTAGAAAACGCTGCGAAGTCTTTTGTTCAACGAAGTTAATATATATTTATTAAAAGACGCACGGAAAATTTACCCACGAATAATCAAACATCTTTTTGAACACTAGAATAAGCAGTGCAATTACAAAAAATAACAACATTTCACCACTAAAAATGGTAATTTCACCGCTAATATTACAAAAGTTCCACGCGTATATTTTACAAAAAGTAGAGTGAATTTGATTTGAAAATATTCTAGATTTAAGTGAGAAGTGGCGCATTGGAAGAAGAAGTGGCCGACATGTAGGATGAGAGGATCGAATCCGTGCAAGGACAGTTATCTGTAGAATGAGGTGAAATGTGGTAAATTTTTGAATCTTCACCGCTTACTCTAGTGGTGAAATTACTTGATAACACCGCATTCACTGCTTATCTTATATATTTTTCCGATTTCTTCTCGACCCGGGACAAAAAACTCAGAAACACACACACATGCACACACACACGCACACACACATATACACAGACGCATACACACGCAAACGCAACTACAGGCACATGTGTATATGTGATTACAGGCACAGGAGAGGGGTGACACAAATTTTCTATAATTCCAATGATACACTCCTAACAACTTTTCAGTGAATGAACTAACTTCTCAAATATGACAAATGTCGCTAAATTTTATCAACTTTATAAATTGAATACATTATTTTGAAATTTATGTTTACAGACTTTTAAAAAAACAGCTATTATTAAAATAACACTAAAAGTAAAATAAAAATCATTGCATAATCATTAAAAACAATTGGTCTACCATGT
Organism: Convolutriloba macropyga; assembly: GCF_964194025.1. Lineage (NCBI taxonomy): Eukaryota > Metazoa > Xenacoelomorpha > Acoela > Convolutidae > Convolutriloba > Convolutriloba macropyga. Next base: position 33,100,173 of record NC_134469.1, read on the forward strand.
TCACCTCTAATACTAAATTCAATATACTCTATTCTGTCTCTTGTAGCATTTTGATATAAAACATTTGTTGGTTTATAAACTGTCATATAACCAGGTGTTTCAGTCAGCTTAAATGCATACAATATATCAGATTTATTTTCTTTTATTTTTATCACCAGATATATTATTAGAGAGAATAATAATTGTATCAAAACCCATTGTACCAACAATATTATTTGGTTTATAATTACCATAGGTATCTACTTGTTTATTAAATCTTAGTAGCGCCGCTATCGAGTTTTATTTATCAAACATATATACCTTTTACTACATGCATTTTATATACCATTGTATTTTTATCCGCTTCTATTATAGATTACCATACTTTTCTTATTTTATTATCTCTGCTATTTAAAATACTTCGTAAGATCCGGGTGTTATTTTTGTAATTGCATCATATTTAAGTGAGACTTCACCAGAAGAATCTTTATTAAACGATTTATTTTGGTAATTTGGAGTATTACCAATTTTGTTTTTCTTTTCAGGTATATTTAACACAGAATTATAAACAGATAATCTGATTAAACCTCATTTTTGTGTTTTAAGTATAAGTTCATCATCAAAATGAAAATTTTCATTTGGTCTTGTCATTCTAAAGCTAAGTGTATGTTCTTCTTTAGCCTTATGTAAAGCATCCTTTATTATTGCAGCTTCTAAAATAGAAGAAATCCGGTGCCTATGCAGTAGCTATCACACATCCACGCACACACAGAAGCAAACACGTAGACACAATCACGCTAACACATACACAAACAGATGCTAACACACACAAACACACACACCCACGTGTACAAACAAACAAATACAAAAGCACAGACACAGAAACACACTAAAATGCGTATAAGGATACACACAACTCAACAGAAAACACACAATCACACAGACACATAGGCACACACAAAAGTCCCGACTAACACAAGCACACAAAGACACGCATTCAGACATACAAAAAATCAAAGACTTCTACGCACGAACACACAAAATTATTCACACACACACCCACACATGAAAACATAGACTCAAAAAGCCCTTTGTACACAAACAAACAAACACACACACACACGTGCACATGACAAAAACAGCTGACCACGAATTCTCACACACACAGGCACAAAAACACACACGCATAAAAACACGCACAAACACGCTAACACATACAAAAACACACAAAAACACACCCACAAACAAACACGCGCGCACAAAAACATATACGCACCTGTACACACAAACAAATACAAACAAACACAGACACAAAAAAACACATAGAAGGAGCGTACCAAAAGATACACAAACACAAACAAAATCCACACATATATACCTATATATACGCGCACAAAGATACAAAAACACGCACAACACTAACCCACAAGCACACCCACTAACAAACACACATGCAAAGACGTATGCAAACACGCGCGCAGACATAAACACACAAACACACTTATACCCACACATTAGTGTTCACATACAAACAACCAACCAAACACACATGAAGAACTCTCAGGAACAAACACAGACCTACACAAAAAACACAAATATCTTTATACACAAACGCACAATTACACGGATAAAGGAACACACTCACACACAAACTTGCAAACAAACACACACCCAAAGACGCACCCACATGACAAACATTTACCCACACAAACACACACAAACACTCAGAGCCACAAGTATAAACAAACAAATAAAAAAACACAGATAGAAACGCATAAAAACGCGCATAAATCTACACACAAGCTTACACGAAACAAACAGTCACTCACACACACAGACACACACACACACATAAACAAACATTCAGTCACACACAAGCACAAGCAGACACACATTCAGACACAAACAAATAAAGGCAAAAACAAACGAACAAACACAACCATTCACACCCACACAAACACGGGCAAAAAAAAACAAACACACACACACACAAAAACACACAAAGCCTCATGTAACCAAACAAACGCCCCCCCCCCCACACACACACACAAACACACACACACATAACTGAACACACACAAATACACAACTGCGCACATATAAAAGCACGCACGCACAAACAAACACGCTAACACATATACAAACACAGAAAAACATTCCAAAACACACACACAGACGGAAAGAAACACCCGCACAAACTCAAATATCTGCACACCAACAAGCCGCACAAGCAAAAACAAACAAACACACACACACACAAAACAAACAACCATACCCACGTGTACACAAATAAACACAAAGAAACAAACACACACAGAAAACACTTAAAAGGCGCGTACAAAAACACTTAGAAACCCACACAATACACACACATCTCCACACGCACTTAAGCACACGCACGTACACAAACACAAATACAGGCATAGTCATAAATACACACCCACATACACACAGCCAAACAAACACACATATAAACACTTACACAAACACATAAAAATGAACACAAACCTACACAAAAAACACAAAAACCATTACACAATTGCACAACTAAACAAACAAACAGAAAAACATACGCAAACCCGCACACAAACACAAAGGCAAACATACACACCCACAGCACACACAGAACATCTCACAAACAAACACACACACATAAAAAACACATAATAGGCGCGTACACACAATTACACACACACATAAACACAGACATAAAACACACACATACCCACGGCCACACACGCAAAGACACATACATAAACACACACATAAACACACACAAACACAAGCACAAACACATATACGCAAACACAAAAAAACAAGGACAGGAACACACAAACGCACACATACATATCCACAAATACGCAACGTAACAAACACACACCTAAATAAACACCTACAAGAACACATGAAGGTAAACAAACATTTACGCAAAAAACACAACTACCAACACACATAGGCAAATGTAATATTACACAAGCAAACACTTATTCGCACAACCACACACAAAATCGCTCACAAACACTAACAAACACATACACACCGACAACACACACACACACACTAACACTCATACCCACATGTACAAAAAACACACAAACACAGACAAAGAAAGACATATAAAGGCGTACAAATACACAGACAAGGACACACAAAACACACAATCACACAAAAAAGCGTCCACACCCACACGCAAACAACCACATACACACACTCACACACACAAACACACAGAGACAAGGGCTCACAGACACACCCAGGCGCACAACCAAAAAAAGACGCACACCAACGCACGAACTGACACAACCGTACCCACAGAAACAACCAAATTCACATAAAAACACACGCACAAAGACACACACACACAAACACACACATAAATACCTACATACACACATATTCATACACAAACACACAAGCGAACACTTATAAAACACATAGGATCAAACACATATCCGCCTGCGCAGAAACAAGCACACCAAAACACGAAGACCCACAATTACACAAAACACACACAAACAAACAGAAACTCTCAAAAACACACATACACGCACACCCAGAAAACACACACACACAAACACACACATTAACAGCCACAACTGACACGCTATCACACAAACAAACACACATACCCCCATGATTACGCAAACTAACACAAACTCATACACAAAGAAAGAAACGAACAAGCTCATATCCACACAAACACAGACACAAATAAAGAACACACTCATAAAATCACACACACGCCCACTAACACACAAACAAGCAATCATACCCACACATACCTAGCCACATACACAGAAACAAACACCCATATACACAACATTTTACACAAACGCTCGAAAATAAACACAAAACTCGCACAAATTTCAACACAGACGACGCAGAATTGCACAAACAAACACAAACACACAAACAGAAACACAAACATATCCGCACATACACACCCACTTATACACACAAACAAACAAATACACAGAAACGCACTTGTAGAACACATAAAAACAAACAAGAACCTACACAGAAACCATATCCCACAAACGTAGCCCATTTACACAAACAAGCACACACGAACACCCAAACACAAACAAACACACTCAAACACACACACACACAAACTCGCTAGACAAACACAAACATATAAATAAACACTCATACCCACCTCTACAAACAAACAAACACAAACACGCACACACACACACACAAAAACTCAAGAAAAATGCGTACAAACACAAAGGGAAAACTACACGAACGTATATATATATATATATATATATATATATATATATATATATATATATACAAACACATATACAAACACGCACAAGCACTTAGAACAAACATCAAAACAAACACACACCACACACAGAAACAAAAAGAAACTAACACACACACACACACAAACGTACAATTACACAAAGAAACACACACACACACACACACACACACACACACACACACACACAAACAAACTTAGACACAAACATACAAACGCAGCACAAATGCACACAAAAGCCCACACAATCACAAAGACACACACTCAGACACACAAACGCTCACAAACACACCAACGCACGAACCGTGCATTCAGACAAACAGAAGCACACACAAATTTACACAAACACAAAAACGCATACATAATCGCAAAAACACACCAACACATAACCACACACAAACACTCGCATATTCTCACATGCATTCCCATGTGCACACACAACCACACAAACACACAGACACTAAAACAAACAAGTAGCATTAGGGTGAGCAAGGCTCTCGGGGGTGTACAACCTATGTATTAAGATAGAGTATAGGAGTATTTTTTGAGATCGGGTCTACTCTAATGTATTAAGACAGGGTATAGGCCGCCTATATGTGTTAAGATTATGTATATTTCCCAAGTATTAAGATTATGAACAGCCGCCGCCACTTTTTAAGATTAGGAATAGCCGCCGCAACGTATTAAGTTTAGGAATAACCGCCGCAACGAATTAAAATTAGGAATAGCCGACGCAACTTATTAAGATTAGGAATAGCCGTGGTTGTATAGTGTGAGCAGATGAGGCTCCATTTTCGGAGCCGGTCATTAACTTTTCCGCGCAGGTGAATTGTACAGGCGGGGAACTGTACAGGCAGCACGCACAAGAATTGTACAGGCAGCGCGCACGGGAATTGTACAGGCAGTGGATAATTCCCTTCGCAGTAAATTTCAACATATTTGTTGGTATAACCAGAGCCATGTACTAAGATTAGGTATAGCCGCCGCAATGTATTAGGATTAGGTATAGCCGCCGCAATGTATTATGATTAGGTATAGCTGCCGCAATGTATTAAGATTAGGTATAGCCGCCGCAATGTATTAAGATTAGGTATAGCCACCGCAATGTATTGAGATTAGGCATAGCCGCCGCAATGTATTAGGACTAGGTATAGCCGCCGCAATGTATTATGATTAGGTATAGCCGCCGCAATGTATTAAGATTAGATATAGCCGCCGCAATGTATTAAGATTAGGTATAGCCGCCGCAATGTATTAAGATTAGGTATAGCCACCGCAATGTATTGAGATTAGGTGTAGCCGCCGCAATGTATTAAGATTAGGTATAGCCGCCGCAATGTATTAAGATTAGGTATAGCCGCCGCAATGTATTAAGATTAGGTATAAGCGGCCCTAAATAGTAAGATGGCGCAGCGGTAGCGTGTTGGGCTCATAACCCAGAGGTCGGTAGATTGAAACCAGCTCTTGCTAATCTGGCATTGTCACAGTACTTGTGGACTTTTACGCGCTCATAACTTGGAAAAATGTTTAACAGAAAAAATTGAATTAAAAAGTACAAAAAACAGGCAGTGTACAAATTAAGCACATGCAAATACAAAATTAATCAAACGTTTACATGATGATAGTACAAAAGGAAAGAGGTTCAAACAACATTTAGCCGAGTAGTTAATAAATTCGACAACAAAAAATTGAGTAACTAACGAAAAACTTAGGAATTTAGAAAAAAATTACTTTGTTGCACTTCGACTTATTTTACATTAAAGTTAACTAATTCACATATTTTTACTTATAAAGTTTAAAACATGAACATCATGAACATTGATCAGTTTTGTGTAAAATTGTGTAAAATCCAGACAAATTATCAGTTTTCTGAACTGGCTGTTGTAACAATTTTTGATACTTTTTATTCAAAAATTTTTATTTTGTGATAGGACGAGTGATTGAATCAGCATAGTAACAAGTTCGAATGAGTCGAGCAATCATTATCCATTGCTCTGCAGCTTCACTGCTCGGAGAAGTGTTGATGATAGCAAAGCTGAATTTGGGTAGTCTTGGAATACAATCTGCTGGAAAGGATCCAATATAGCGGTATTTGAGTTCTCGGATTCCTTCAATAATCTGTCTCTGGGAAGTGTTATCCATGACAAACAAATATTCTCTGCTTTAATTTGCAAGTACCATTAAGACGCGGATTTCTAGCTGTACAGTCAACCTGAAAAGACTCATTCTCTTCAAGAAAAAACAATTATTGGACTTTTTACCTTGCTCTTATAAAACTTTGCTTGATTTTTTAATTTGGTCAACAAAATTGTTATGGGAGTTGGCGTAGAAAAAATCATTTTTAATTAAAGTACCAGTAAAATTAGGAGAGAAACGTAAACAAAAAAATTTGAATTAGTTCGCCCCCAGTTAACGTCCATTTTAAGAAAATATTTGGCGAAGAGAATGGCAACTGGGTGACGATAATATATAACCCACGAATGTTCCAATGCAGAAAACGATGTTGTAAAACCCATAAAAAACTGAAGAAAATATGAAAAAATTTTTGTTAACGCAAAAATCTTCAGACATTTTTGGCAACCGTTCCGATCTGATCAATTTTAACAGTGGACATTCTTTCTCCTAGAACAATTAATTTTCTCGCGCTTCTTAGCGGGCAGTTGCAAAACACTTCTAATAGGATACTTTCACCGCTGAAATCAGGATAATGAATATTTTCTCCAGCATCTTTAAGTGAAGTGAGATCAAATACAAGCACGTAATGGTTCTAAAATAGATTATTTTATAACGCAGGAATTTCTTCGTGCGTTACAAAATTCCTTGCTTTCGTTGTTGTTAAATATGCCCTACAGTCATTGGTTGTATCAACTGATACTATAGCTCTACCTCCTCGAACGATTCTTATTTCACGTAAACCAAATTTCTGATAATGGAAAGGATTTTTTTGAAAATGTCCTATGAATGCTGAATTTGTGTTCATCGCAATAGCTATTCTTTTGATTGGAGCATTGTTAAAAACATTTTCCTGAATAAACTGGTTCTGTTCTGAAAGAATAATAAATGTATGTGCAATTGTTTCCATAAACTTGTAACAAGCAGGTTGATGAGTTAATTGATATTTGATAGTCTGGTGATACACTGGTTAACAACAACAAGTCTTGTAAACAGGGAACAGTCAAGAACTTTAAGGGAGACGTGGGGATTGTAGGAGATCATGTAAAAATTTGCACAAATCAATTTCAGCCTAACTTTTGTATTTAAAAGCAGTAGCTTTTCACATTGGAACAAATCAATTGCTAATTTACCGTAATAAGTAGTTCCATTTTTCAGCAAAAGTTTCAGTAGTTCCATTTTTCTTCCTCTCGATCTATAAAAGGGCTTTTCTCAAAATCGCTAGGCTCCTTTTCAAATTCGTATCCATGGCAAGCCAAATTACCTTCATTATTTCCTGTCGAAGCGTTAAAATCATTGGAAATTAAAGCTTTATGTTCATAGAGACCATTTGAGTTGTAAACCTGTTAATTGTTCAGATACACGTCACAGTGGGAGAAGAGTGAGGGTAATAAATTGTTGACGTCAGTTAGATAATGTAAATCATCATCTGAGAAAGACATTCCCATATCTGCTGTTCCCATATCTGCATTCCCATATCGTCAGTTTTCATAAAGTCGTCAAACAGTCTTCCCTTTTGTAGACCAACTTTGATTTGAAGGTCGATATCTCTCATATCAAGATATATGCTTCTATCTGTTTCAAACTCAAGTTCTATGCTGCTTTCTTTCAACGAAGTACTGGGATAAACTTCTTGAACGTGAGAAGACTCAATTGGTTCCAACACAGGAATTTTGTCAAAAATCTCCACGCAAGAGTTCGTAAAGTGAGCATAACGAAAGTTGCTGTCGTTTGTTGATCTAGTATTCATTTTAGCTTAGAAAAAACTTCTCTTCTAGTTCGACGACGTTGACTGATTTTTGGGGGAATTCTTCGAATAATGCGACGTTTCCTAATTTTTCCACCATCTAGCTGCTTACATAATATTTTCTTTCAAACAGCTGCAGTCACAGATTTGATCTTTTTCTTTCCAGTTAGAACATTTCCGATTTCTGGCGCAGCTATATCAAGCAAATCAGCACCAACTCTTTTTGCTTCTGGGACAACATATTTCCTCAAGAATGGAACAGCTGTCCTCCCAATTGTTTGTGCTAAGGCTCCGAATCCTCTTCCCCTCTTTCTTGAATAACCACGAAAATACGGTAAATCACTATCAGCAATAATTTTCTACAACTTCAAATCTGAAAATGATTGTTAGAAGTTTTTCTAAACATTAGTACTGCTCTTGCTACACCAACAGAGTTGAAAGGAACTTTTTCACCATGAGAGTCCCGGAGCTTGAGTTTTATGCTGTGGAAAGATTTTTTTAAGAATTTTTTTAAATTGGAAGTTTGGAGAATTTTGATAATTCATGTATTGTCCCGTTGAGATGATATCTGCATTCTTAACTTTTGATATAAACGGAGTGCATCGTAAAAAAGCAGCTTCCGTATCACCCACAATATTGTATTCAACAATATCACTATATATTATTAAGGTGTGTATTCGTACAATGTCATAAGGGAACTTGGGAAAATGTGGACCAGCAACACTCATGAAAACACCCATACCATGAACAGCTTCTTCTCATCTAAAGACATGACAGAGATGACTAAAAATGACAAGTAAAGAGTACTGATTAGGAAGAATCAAAGAAAGTCGCTGCGTAATTTAGTTAACGTGTAACTTGATTGGCGTTTTTTCATACTTTTCACGTTCCTGAATTTTTCTGTTTAATTTATTGACAATATCAGAGAACGAGCGGTATAGACCTGGAGCAAGTGTGTAATAATCCCATGGTTTTGTATCTGGCGTTGACTCATCTAGATAGAAGAATTTACCCTCTGTTATGTTTTGGTACAAGGAAGGATACGACAGTTCTGTTATCGCTACCTCCCATTCCCCATCAAAATTAATTTGTTCAGGTAGAAAATTCGTGAAAGAACTTAATGTATTGTTTCGGTAACAATCAAATGACGCATTGGAAAAAAGTGTCCAACTTTTCAACTTCTAAATTAAATTTTTGTTCGAAAAAGGTGTTGAGGAATCAAAACAAACTGTTACATTTCAAAACAATCGATTATTGATAGATGGTGTCAAAATTGATATGAGTTCTCATCCTTTTCGTGAACTTAAAATTACTCTTCTTTTATTTATTCCTGTTATTTTTAGCACGAGTATATCTGGTGTTGCTTCATCTAGATAGAAGAATTTACCCTCTGTTATGTTTTGGTACAAGGAAGGATACGACATTTTTTTTATCGCTACCTCCCATTCCCCATCAAAATTAATTTGTTCAGGTAGAAAATTCGTGAAAGAACTTAATGTATTGTTTCGGTAACAATCAAACGACGCATTGGAAACCAACTCAATAGTGAAAGAACTCATCTTTAAATGATACACTTTGAAAGCCCTTGTTCATAAAACTTACCTAGAATTTCATCACCTTGTTCTCCACAAAGGTTATAGGTTGGTGGTTTAAAAGTAGCAATTTTAACAATTTTAAAAATTTCATTTGTGAACTGATATTTATAACCTTTATTTGAGCGGAATATCTTTTTTCATATACGAATATTTTCACCCACTTTCAAACGTGGTCGCTTGTATTGGTTAATTGGGTTTCAGTAAAAAATTGACAAAAAACCTTTGTTTGTTACATTTTTTGGAGCTTTACCTGTTTAGCGATTAACTCTTTTGTTCATAGTTTTGAGAAAGGAATCCATATTTCTCATTTATTTGTCACCATTTCCTTCCATATAGCGATAAATAGTGTTTTTTTGAGACTTTATAGCACGTTCTGCTACTGCAGCTCTTGTTTCACTTCTAGTAGAGTAGAGTAAATTTTGATTTTCTTGTCACTGAAGAACATTCGAAAACACCACTAAAATCTGTTCTCTGATCAACCTATACTTTCGCTGGCATACTCCTATTACGCAACATTTTTTTGAAAGCTACAACTGCATCGGTAGAGTATTTTGACTTTATTGGTTGCACACGAACAAAGCGAGAAAAACCGTCAACTCATACCAATAAATACTTCACTCCATTATTAGTATCCGATAATTTATCCATAAAAGCCAGATTGAGACACCAGATCTCATTGATTTGCTTAGAAAATGCTGGTAATCTTTTGAAATGTCGTGTTGCATGACAATAATTTGTGTAGGAATTTTTAATGTGCAAAAAGTAGGCAACTTTCTTTTTGGATAACCCACTTCCCTTTTGTAGATTTTTAATCGATCCATATGCGGCTTTTCCATCTCTATACAGTCTTTGTAGCTTGGCTTTTTCAGATTTTGAAAGGAATCCAGCTGCTTCTGTCTTTGCTTTTGGCATCTTTGTTAAATACTTTTTGCGGATTTACTCCGGTAGCGTCAAGTATTGTGTAATATATGTCGGGAAAATCAACGTTCTTTCTTTTAATGCAAAAATAAAATCTGCGAATGCTACCTCTGTATCTCTTCCATCTAATAAAATTGTGTCGTTGAGAGATAGCTTGACTCGCGATGAAGTCAAAATTTGATCTACAATTGATTAGATCTTTAATGATTTGGTTTTGTTGCTGTTTTCTTTGTAATTAGGGTTCAAATGTGTTGGGAAATAAACTGGATTCTGCTCAAAAGTGTCCAACTTTTTAACTTCTAAATTAAATTTTTGTTCGAAAAGGTGTTGAGGAATCAAAACAAACTGTTACATTTCAAAACAATCGATTATTGATAGATGGTGTCAAAATTGATATGAGTTCTCATCCTTTTCGTGAACTTAAAATTGCTCTTCTTTTATTTATTCCGGTTATTTTTAGCACGAGTATATCTGGTGTTGCTTCATCTAGATAGAAGAATTTACCCTCTGTTATGTTTTGGTACAAGGAAGGATACGATATTTCTTCTATCGCTACCTCCCATTCCCCATCAAAATTAATTTGTTCAGTTAGAAAATTCGTGAAAGAACTTAATGTATTGTTTCGGTAACAATCAAACGACGCATTGGAACCCAACTCAATAGTGAAAGAACTCATCTTTAAATGATACACTTTGAAAGCCCTTGTTCATAAAACTTACCTAGAATTTCATCACCTTGTTCTCCACAAAGGTTATAGGTTGGTGGTTTAAAAGTAGCAATTTTAATAATTTTAAAAATTTCATTTGTGAACTAAGATTTATAACTTTTTTTTGAGCGGAATATCTTTTTTGATATACGAACATTTTCACCCACTTTCAAACGTGGTCGCTTGTATTGGTTAATTGGGTTTCTGTAAAAAAATTGACAAAAAATCTTTGTTTGTTACCTTTTTTGGAGCTTTAACTGTTTACCGATTAACTCTTTTGCTCATAGTTTTGAGAATGGAATCCATATTTCTCATTTATTTGTCACCATTTTCTTCCATATAGCAATAAATAATGTTTTTCTGAGATTTTAGAGCTCGTTCTGCTACAGCAGCTTTTGTTTCACTTCTAGTAGAGTAGAGTTAATTTTTATTTCCTTGTCCCTAAAAAACATTCGAAAACACCATTAAAATCTGTTCCCTGATCAACCCATACTTTCGCTGGCATATTCTTATTACGCAACATTTTTTTGAAAGCTACATCTGCATCGGTAGAGTGTTTGACTTTATTAGTTGCACACGAACAAAGCGAGAAAAGCCGTCAACTCATACTAATACATACTTCACTCCATTGTTAGTGTCCGATAATTTATCCATAAAAGCCAGATCGAGACACCAGATCTCATTGATTTGCTTAGAAAATGCTGGTAATCTTTTGAAATGTCGTGTTGCATGACAATACTTTGTGTAGGAATTTTTACTGTGCAAAAAGTAGGCAACTTTGTTTTTGGATAACCCACTTCCCTTTTGTAGATTTTTAATTGATCCACATGCGGCTTTACCATCTCTATAGAGTCTTTGTAGCTTGGCTTTTTCAGATTTTCAAAGGAATCCAGCTCCTTCTGTCTTTGCTTTTGGCATTTTTGTTAAATACTTTTCGCGGATTTACTCCGGTAGCGTCAAGTATTGTGTAATATATGTCGGGAAAATCAACGTTCTTTCTTTTAATGCAAAAATAAAATCTGTGAATGCTACTTCTGTATCTCTTCCATCTAATAAAATTGTGTCGTTGAGGGATAGCTTGACTCGCGACGAAGTCAAAATTTGATCTACAATTTATTCGTTCTTTAATGATTTGGTTTTGTTGCTGTTTTCTTTGTAATTAGGGTTCAAACGTGTTGGGAACAGAAACTGGATTCTACTCAAAAGTGTCCATCTTTTTAACTTCTAATTTAAATTTTTGCTCGTAAAGGTGTTGAGGAGTCAAAACACACTGTTACATTTCGAAACAATCGATTATTGATAGATGGTGTCAAAATTGATATGAGCTCTCATCATTTTCGTGAACTTAAAATTGCTCTTCTCTTAATTAATCCGGTTATTTTTAGCACGAGCTGATGAATTTCGTCTCTGTACTTTATTCCGTCTTTTGGACAATTTCATAGGAACGTTCTCATGAAGTTCTGGGAATACGTTCGGCACGTTATCAGTGTAAAGAGATGTTTTTTGTTCATCGTTCAAAAAAGTAATTTCTTGTTTCGTTTAAGGAAGAAAAAAATAGTGGGAATAGAACCACTATTTGTGCAAAATCTAAGAGAGTCGACTTTTTTCGGAGTCAGATCAATGAGTAAATGACCATACGGGATTGAAGTATACCAATCTTTTAATTGTGATCCTAACCCCAGCTCTTGACTAAGAGTGCTAACTCGGAGAACATCTCTAGGAGACTTGAATAAAACTATATGAGTTTTTTGTAACTCAATATCTCTTCCCAACCTACTCTGATAAAAAAGATGCTTTATATATATTGTACTAAGTCCTTTGTGTCTTCCACCTGTTGCGATTTTGACAAAAATCTTTCGAGCTTGAGATTTCCTCACAAAAATCAGCAAATACTCTGTTCCATTATTGGGTAGACTTTGAATGAACTCAAAGTCAACTCCTTGAATAAAAAGAATGTTCTTAATGTTTTTGGACATTAGTTCGTAATGTGATTCATAATGTTGATAAAAATTAAATTTTATCAAAAACGGGATGAAAAGTTCCAATACTTAGCCAATCATGGATAAGATGAGGTTTTCCAGACCCGCTTGGTCCCACCAAAGAAATAAAAATGCGTTCCTTAGTAGAAATTATTTTGTTCATAGCTTAGGAGAAGGTAAAATATAACCGACTGTTCTAGATAAGATAGCAATCCAAATTGTTGTTTCTTTACAGGTTCCGGCAAGAGTTATTTTTACTATACAGCACGCTAATAGTAACAAAATAACAAAAAATGGGACAAAAAAACCACCACAGATCTATTACAAGTCTGTCCGAAACGTTTCCAAGATTGTCGCTCCTGGTTATTATCATCAAAGACAAAATAACCTAAATTTAAACCGTTTTCTGTATGCTCGGTCTTTTATACCTTATTTTTAAGGGGAAAATCAAATTGTCCAACTGGGAATGCGACTTCTCTCTGATTTCAAAAAAAGTAAAATAAAAATAATTATTTACAGAACGATCACAAACACAGTTAGAAATTACAAATATTAAACGTTATCGAAAAAATCAAGAGTCCAAATTCCGCAAGCATAAGTTTTCTTCTCTCCGCTGTGAAATGTCTTTTTGTGTCGATATGGATATTTGCTACAGTCCCAGTCAGTATCCGATTTGTTGAGAAGTTTGGAAAATTTTTGGACAACCAAGATCATCTAGATTCTCCACATCTTTACACAAGTAATTTGAGAGGGGATTACACTTCTCTATCCCTTTTGCAAAGTAAGCTGTTGTAGGTGAACAATGTTGTTGAATGGTTGATGACAACTTAGTATATTCCAGTTTTCCGCTGTTCCAATTAATCCCATGTAAATTTTTAGTGATCCACTTTGCTTGAAAAATAGGTTTACAGTCTTTGAGTGGGGGAAAACTGTATCCCAATACAATTCCAACCTTAAAAACACCCAACTCCTTGACCATTTTTCCCTCCAAGCGCTCAAAATCAAATACAACGAGATACAATCTTTTTTCTAGGTTGAGTTATTACAAAATTGATTAGCAGTCTAGAAATTTGAAAATTTGAGGATGATAAAATTAATAAAAACACAAAGATTAACCCATTTAAACGTCCCAAGAAACATGAGCTTGGAAAATTTGGTAACATGTAACAGTATCTTGGACCCTTGTTTGTGTTTGCTTTAACCGCTCCAGCAGGATCGTGTAGTATAGCATGTAATCGAAAAATTTTCAATCTAGCAAAGAAAAAGTCTAAGAAGGAATTTCCAGAACCAATAAGTCATCCATGAGGAAATTTTTGGTTAGTTTCCTCCAAATTTATATTCTTGTCCCAAATTTTACAGGCAGCTAATAAACAGTTTTTGCGTTTTTCATTTTCGGGAAACATTAAAAGTATGCTTCCGTAACAATGGAATATCTTGACAGGAATGACAATATCCATCAACTTTGCGTTCCTTCATCCATGTCAACGTAAATTTTCTTAAACTTTTCAATATAAGATAAAAGTGTAGGGAGACGCTCTAGTAAGTTCTCGTACTCTTCTTTTTTTAATTCAAAGTTTGTCAGAAAACTCCACTGATATCCGTTCCAACGATTTTGTGAAATGCTAACTTGTTGTTTTTCTGAACGACGTATAAGACTATTTCTGCGTAATCCGTTGTGAATAGCCCACTTAAATTCAGAAATTTGGGACTCTATAAACAAATTTTCTAATTTGGGAAAATTTTGAGCTTCAAGAACAGCATGGGAATATCTTTTAATTTCGTAAAGAAGTCTAACTTGAAAAACCTTTGACTTATCTCTGAGACTCAAAAAATGTTTCTTGAGCAACAAATATCTCAACTCATTCTTAGATCAAAGATGTTCAAAATGAAAAATTTATTGCAGAGAAGACAAAGACATATTACAAAATCACACAACAATTATTACTGAAAAGTACATTGTTAAATGTTGGAAAAGTCACTCAAATTTTAAATCAGTTCCTTGAACTCGTCCAAAAAGTAGCTGACATAAGTCACCTGATTGAACTCATTGTTTTCTTTACGACAAAAGAGCCGAATCTGCACATAAATGGAGGCTAGATTCTCTTGAAAGTATTGATTGAAAGTCACATATGTTCGTCGATTTCGTCCTATGCTGACCTTTCTGACTTTGTGACATCGTTGCAGCACATCATCCATACATGGGCTCTTATCAAATTGAGTCGCGTGCTGACTCAGTTCCAACTCCCCATTCAGGATATTGTTCTTGATGAAACAGAATTTTTTGAATTCGTAATCTCCAATTCGAAGTTGTTGGTACTTCTCAAATGTTCCAGAGTTATCTTTTTTGAAGACTTGGAAGGTTGGTTCAGAATAAATTTGTCCATTTTTAAAAATCTGGGTCACAGTAAATATCCCAAGTCTTTTTGGGTTGGAACCAAAGTCTATATAAAACGGAACCGCATCAGTTCAACTTTTAGGTTGAGAATTGGTAAACATAGAGGGAGTACTCGCGTAAAACAGAGAGACTTTAGAGAGTCATTTTATCAAATTAATCTGACAGAGAGAAATTAATTGAATGATTTGACTTGTAATTTTTTCACTCTATTGTTTCCGATCACCTTTATTTGGTAGTGATGTCATTATCCTTCTTTCATTTCCAAATATGTACAATTCACTTGTGTCATTTTGCACAAAATTCTTTATACGGAAACTTAGTCAGAAATTTTAAGCTGAGCAAACATTTGGACTTCAGCAGCATATTTATCTTAACGTTTAGCATTAGCACGTCTGTGTGGCATTAGCGAGTAATAGTGTTTTAAATTTTTAGAACAGGTAAAACAACGGATTTTTCTGAGCTGCTGTCTCTTGAAGTGTGTCATTTTTCAAAAGAAATTTTCATTGCGTTTGAACTGAATTTTGTTACTGCCTTATACGGCAGTTCAAAAGAATCACTCCAAAATCACTTTGGTTACAGAATGGCAGCAGTTATGTGTCAAATTTTACCTTACTTTTATAAAAATTTTGTGAGAAGGCTTTTGCGTATCAGTTAAGTATTATAAACCTTTTTTGCTTACTAATGGATACTCTGTTGCGTCTCACAATTACAATTTTTGTCCTCTGAAAAATTGTTCTTATTACATAATTCTCATTTCAACTTGCATTAATGAATTACTCCAAAAAATGGATGATTTCTCTTTTCAATATCAGACAGTGGACTGCTTATACACCTTATATAAGTATCAGTTTTTGGGTCATCCAATGGACGAAGCAGGACTTGTTTTTACTCAATTGAAGAGAGCGGTACAACATAATTCGGAAAAGAAATTTGTTGAAAAATTACCCAGCGTGTACAAGAAGAGATTGAGCAGAAAGATAATCAAGAGACATCTACTAAGAGCTGCGCAAAAAAATGCAAGCACACAATCATTGAGATCATCCTTATTCGACCGCATTCAGACATTTAAGAACTCAAAGTATGAGAGTGAATTGATAAAAATTGTTGATTGTTTACTAGATGGCCGGGGAATAATTGATAACCCCATATTGTACCCAAGTTAGAAAGTAATAAAGTGTTTGTACTAAAATGTTTGAAATCTAGTATATATTCCAAAAGTTGAAATTTGAACTCAATTTGTTCGTTAAAAGTCGAATTTTCAAACAACGTTTTTGTTGACAGTCAAAAATAGAACCTCAGATTTTTCGTTAAAAATCAAAAATGCTACCAAATTGTGCGTACAAAATGTGCAATATCTTCTCATTTTTTTGTTGATTTTAAGCAAAAAACAAAAACTCTAATCATTTTTAAAATGACAAGTTTTGAGTCTGTTCTTGCAGCTTAAAAATCGGATTTGTAAGACAAATTTGTTCTTAAAAATCGATTTTTTTCCCGACATCTTTTGTTAAATCTCAAAAATAAATTCAACAATTTTCTTAAATATCAGAATTAAATTCGGCAATTTTCTTAATTGTTGTAAAATGAAGTTTTTAACAATAACCAAGAACCTAAATTATCAATTAACCTTTCGTGTTAATCTTTATTCTGAAAAAGTTTTAAAGAAGTAGTCAAAAAAATTGATAAATTAAAATGTAAATTTGATGCAAAACACCTAAAAGGTATTCAACAATTTTGTTATTTTTATGAACAAATACAAAATAATTTACAAAATTGAACCTAGAAATCATTCAAAAAGAGTTTCAATAACATATTCTGGCAGGTTCTGAATTTAAATACCGAAACCTCTTTGTCGCTCAAATCTACCAGGTAGTTGTGTTGGTTGAACAGTGATTGGGGTTTTAGTTGTGAGCTGTTCCTTCCTCTATCGAAGGAGTTGTCTTGGAGGGTGTAGTTGAAATGTCAGTAGATCCATAGTACTGCGCTGGATCAAAATTTTCCAGATCGTTAAATGACGTGGCGGTACTAGTATCGATACTCAAGTCGCTATGTTCTCTACTATGAGCTCTTGAAACTATTTGGAGAAGATTATTTTCCACCTCCGGGCTTGATACTTGACATAACTCCGGTGTAGTGAACCAGCTGTTTGGAATTTGTCCTTCCTCCCGCGGAAATGTGTACTGAATGCTTCCAGCTACGTAGCTGGCGAGAAAATCAGATCCATTGATCTAACATGAGGATAGTGGTGTCCACTAACAACAGCAACTTCGTGTCCCATCGCGTGAGTTCCGAGCTGATTCTCTGTGATTGAAACCTGTCACTGATGATAACGTGCCACACAGTAATGTGTAAAGTGATCACAGACTCAAACAGTCCGTTTGATAAATCTCGAATTCCTTTCCGAGCATTCTCCTCAATGAAAGAAACTGAGTACAGAAGGTTATTATTTTGAACAGTGAACTCCATTTTCGATTAAATGATAGAAGAGATTTTTTGTTAGAAAGTGTTGAGAATGGAACAAAAAATTCTTGTTGCTAACCTGATAAAAGTGATCAGTGGAGAGTAAGTTAGAAAGCAGCAAATTTACTTTTTAGGCAGAAAACAGAAAACAGTAATTCAAACCCAAATTTGGGCAATTTCCTAACAGGGTAGGAACTGAAGGATACGTATGAGTTTGCGACTATGCTTTTACCTAAAGTATTTTATTTTAGTTGAAATGAGGTGACATAATAAATTCTTTGATAAATTTTTTTCCAATTCGTCGAATTTCAGATCAATCTCACAAAATGTTCTATATTTGGAATCAAATTTTTGTATATATGCGTTAGGTAAACGAATTCCGAACCTTTTCCGTGCTCCCACTTCATTGAAGTAGTTGTAATAATGGAAGTACAAAGCACTCTGTAGTGAAGAAGTTGTTGCTATTTAGTCTGGGAGAGGAACAAAGTTTGTTTGTGGAATATTTCTGTTTTGCTCCAATTTATCTGGGATGGAGTTCAAAATGAACAACAATTCGTATTTGCTTACATGCAATTCTGAAGATAAATCGAAAGACTATTTCGCAATAAACTACTCATATTCAAATTTTTTATAGAAAACTTTGCATATTCAAGACCTTTACTAAATCGGATTATTCTGTTGGATTTTGTGAAAATGTCCAAAACATTGTAAAAAAGTATGAATCTAAATCAATTTCCTCAATTTTGTACGCATCGGGTATACCTTCTTTTCTCTTGTAAGTCTTCTTCAAAGTTTGTAAGTGGTGTTTGATCAACATGTTTCACAAAATTTCACGTATTAAACTATTAAAATAAAAAAATGTTAAAAGAGAAAACGAGATAAACAAAACGATGTCATTAACTTTTACAACAAGTTTCCTTATACTAAAGTTTGATTGGTTTGTAGTTTGTAATATAATCACGTTAACGTCAATTGTATATAAGTTATCTTCAATTATAGTAGGAGTTTTCTTCTCTGATGTTTTAATATTATTGTAAAAACAACTTTAGTGTACTATCGATAAAGTTACAAAATTAGCTCGTTTACAATACTATTTATATTCTCTAAGTGAGCAAACATCTGACAGATAGATTTTGTTAAAAAGTCTGTTTTGTGATGAAAAGTATTGTTTTGTAAGAAAAAGTAACACAAATCAGCTATATGACAACTAAATATAACTTCAGATTTCCAATTTTCCTCCAAGGAAACAATTACACATTTTGGATGGTTTCTGGATTTAAATACAATGTAGAAAGCAACACTGTGACTGCTTTGTAGGAAGTTCTTGAACTTCCTTACTTCGTAATGTTACTAAAAATAGAAATTACGTCATTTCCTTATATGAAAATAATGAGTCATGCAAGTTATTCTAACTAACAAACCAAAAATGGTATTCATTCTCACTTTATTATCAGATACAGTTGCTCGGCACTTTACCTAAATTTTATTCAATTTATTTTGGATCAAAACATTTCAATGCCTACTCTTGACAGAAATCTACCTGTCAAATGCACAAAGCGCGAGAAAATGATTGTCAAGCAGCAAACGCCTCGACCCAAAAAATCATGTGATAGTGGGACTTTAAATTGTCCCAAGTGTCCACATTTCTGTACAAAGAGGAAAGAGGACTTGAACTACCACCTTGATAAGCATCATGCTCCTCAAGATAAGAAACTTAGTACAGTGTGCACTATATGCTTGGAGGAATTTCCAAATTTTTGTTCTCTTCAAAAACATAAGAGACGGAAACACGGAACATCGACCAAATTTTGAACCAAATCCAGCGAAAGCTTGAAAGATGTACTAGAATCGGGGGAATTGGATAAGAACAACAAACAGTTACAGCAGGAACTTAGTGCCTGTCAACACTTCTTTGACAATACTGAGATGGAGATTGGGAGACATAGATTATTCAATTTTAAATTGTCGAAACTTCATCCCAGCGAAGTTAATGAAAAACTGAAGGAAGTGTTTGAAAGTCTTAACTGCTCTGCAAAAATAAATTTAACTCTTGGATTTATTTTACGAGATGTGGACACAGACGAATACCGATACTTTTAAGCTCATGAGAACAACACCTTCTTTGAGTGTCTCATTTACTTTGTTCTGAGGGTGACTTAGTTTCACTTCAGGATAGAGTAGAGAAAATGGATTTGTTTGAGACTTGTGCTCAAGAAAGGGCAAATACAAAATGGCGGTATGCACTAACTACGAATGTAACAATTTTCTGTGCTCTTCTCAACAATATCCCAATGGGATGTTTAGATGCTGTTATACCTGAACAGTGGCTGAGAAGATCAGTTGTAAATTGTCTTGTTACAAATGGATACGGAGAAACCTACAAGGACTACCTTTGCTTGTTTAGAGCTGTGGCTGTTCGCTTGTATGGATCAGGTGAACTGGAAACAAACGCAGCTAAGTTTTACAGTGACTTTCTCCACGAGTCTGGTCATGGCGCAATTAATTTAGAGGAGTGTCAATGGATCAGCTTGTGTTTGTTGAAAACGCTATAGAACACAACATTTGCATTTATGATATTGACATTGAGGACGGGGATTTCCTAGGTGAACCTGCAAGAAGAAGTTTTGAGATGTACGAGAACCATATAAATCTACTGCGCTACAACAACCACACTTGATATGTTGATGATATCAACACGTTCTTCAAACGATTCTGCTGTCCTAATTGTGATACATATTTTAAGCGTGCTGGTAACTTCCACCGTCACGTGAATTCTTGTAAAGACAGGATACAGCACATTTATTCGAAGAGTGTTTACACTTTGAGAGAAACTTTGTTCGATAAAATTGACGGTTTTGGAATTAGATATGAGGAAGATCAAAAACTGTTCAAAAACTTGGCTGTATTTGATTTTGGATCAATCGTAATTTTGTAATCCTTCTAATGAACTAAAAGATAACAATACAACTACTTGGATAGGAAAACATGAACCAATTTCTGTGTTAATTTCCTCTAAATTTTTACAAGAACCTATTTTACTATGCAACAAAGACCCCAAGACACTGATTGTATCCTTTGTTGAAGCACTAAAAGAACTAGCTAGCAAAAGTAAAGCAGAAATGTTGCAACATTTTTCCTCCATTGAAAATGCAATTAAAACCATAGTCAATTCTGTTTTCGAGAAGCTAAATGAAAGGAAAAATGAGAGTATTCCAATGTTTGAATTACAATAGATCGAAGAAGAGGAAGAAATTGAATTGGCGACTCAATTCCTCCAAATTCAGAAAAATCAACTTTTCGAACTACAAACAACATTTTGAATGTTATGTCAACACTTTACCTGTATTTGAATTCAGCACCGGGAAATATGATCTGATTCTTATCAAGTCTTATTTACTACCCTACCTTATTCACGAGCGCGATATTCCACCAACGGTTTTTAAAAAAGCTAATCATTTTGTATCCTTTAAATTTGGTGATGTACACTTTCTCGATATTCTAAATTTTCTTGGTGGAGCAACATCACTAGATTCGTTCCTCAAAGCTTACAAGACAAATGAGACCAAAGGATTTTTCCCTTATGAATGGTTTGACTCACCAAACAAAATCGATGCAACTTTCCTTCCCCCATACGAATGTTTCTTTAGAAAATTGAGAGATCACAATCCCTTGAAAAAAGAATTTACGGATTTCACAAAATTGTTGAACAGTGGACTTTCCCAACAGGAGGCACTGAAAAACCTTAGGTTGATGTTAGTGCCCCCCTCGGGAGTTGACAACTCAATTACTTGGAATGTGTGTGGGAGCAGGAACAAATGAACTTTTCAAGACTTTGTCAGGTGGTATAACAACAAGGATGTTGTCCCGACACTAGAAGCGATGCAGAAAATGATGCAATTCTATCATAACAAAGGAATTGATATGTTAAAACCGAGTTTCACACTACCTATTTTGGTAAATATTTGTCTACACAAATCAACTAATAACGAATTATTTCCTTTCGTTGAGGCAGACACATTTCTACATGATAGAATACGCGAGGATAAGACCGGTGGTCCCTCTATTTTCTTTACTAGAAAAGCAGTTGTGGATCAAACATATATTCGAAACTCAGAAAACATTTGCAAATCAATTGTGGGTATAGACGCCAGTCAACTTTACCCCTTCTCAATGTGTCAAGAAAAGCCCACTCGGCTTTACACTAGATGGGAGTTTGATTCAGACTCTCAGAGGTTTAAAGCTAGGCAAAATAAATTGAGCAAATTAGGGATAATGGTTATGTCGTACCTACAATCTCATCCTAACTGCACTATTGTAACTTGCTACACAACTGGAACTCAGAAAAAGATTGATTGTTTTAATGTAGACGGATTTTGTGCTCACTATAAAACTATATTTGAAGCAATGGGTTGTTATTTTCACTTTTGTGCATGTCAAGAAGCAAGAGCAAGTATATCAGAGGAAGAGACTGAGAGAGGGACTCAAGAAACGGGAACATGATGAACTAAGACAAGACTATTTGCCAAACAAAGGATATAAAGTTGTTGAGATATGGGAATGTAGCTGGTGGGAAACTCTCAAAGGTGATGAATCTGTAAAAGATCACGTGAGAAACAATTTTCCATTCGAGCTACCTCTGACTTAAGAATATCTTTTTGCTCAGATAAGAGAAGATAAACTGTTTGGTTACGTTCAATGTGATCTCGAAGTTTCAGCTGGGTTGAAATACAAGTTCTCGAACTTTCCACCAATCTTAGAAAATTTAAATGTTAGTCGAGTAGATATTGGCGATTATATGAGGGACTATGCAATTGATAACGATTTACTCAAGCAGCAGCAACGCATGTTGATTTCAAGCTTCAAGTTGGAGAATAGAACAGTTATAACACCTTTACTCAACTGTTACCTTAGTTTTGGGCTGAAATGCACCAAAATTTACTGCTTCGTTCAGTACATACTCAAAAAATTCTTTATCAATTTGGTCTGATCAGTTGTTGATGCTAGAAGAGCTGGAGATGGAAATCCTGAATCAAGCGCTGTAGCAGAAACAATGAAATTGTAAGGGAATAGTTCCTTTGGTCACCAAATCATGGACAGAGGCAGAGATACAGAGACAAAATACCTGAACGATGAAAGGATACACAAAGCTATCATCTGGAAATTGTTTAAGAGACTTATCAGTGTGTCGAAAGAACTATACGAAGTTGAACTTGCAAAATTAAAAATTGAGCGCCACGAATCATAGTCGGCTTTTTTATACTTCAGTAAGCAAAACTACGTCTGCTGGAGCTTTGTTACAATTTTTTTGATAAATTTTGCGATGTCAACACATTCGAAGAGTTAGAAATGGACACTGACTCCTTATACTTAGCTCTAGCACAAGATAATTTGTACAATTGCATTCGTCCATCTAAAAAAGCAGAGTGGGAAGCTCTGAGGGAACACGATTGTGATGATTCTTTCAAAGCTGATGCTGTACAAAATTTCTTCCCTAAAACTTGTTGTGATAAACATAAAAAGCACGATAAGTGTGAACCAGGTTTGTTCAAAGAAGAATTGATGTACTGAAATGATTTGTCTCTGTAGCAAAACTTATTGTTGGTACGATGCCAAATCGGATTAGTACAAATTCAGTAGCAAAAGACTAACGAAACGAACATTGGAACAGACCGGAGATGGACCATTGGAAAAGTATCGACGAGTGATGGAAGAAATCATCAACTTAACATCCACAAATAGAAGATTTCAATTAATCAACCACTGCGTCGCGACCTATGAACAAACAAAGAAAGCACTCTCATATATTTATCCTAAACGAAAAGTGTTATCTGATGGAATTCATACTGTACCCCTGAACTTGTAAACTATTTAATTACTTTTCATACTGTGAGCGCTCTCTGTTGTTTTTAAAAATACTCATAATGTACTTGATTTATACTGTGTCTGCCTTTTTGTACCTTCATAATTCAATCTTTATTTATTTATTTTGTCAATTTTCTCAATTTTTAGCGATTATAACTAATCTTAAAACATTGCCGCGGCTATACCTAAACTTAAAACATTGCGGCGGCTATACCTAATCTTAATACATTGCGGCGGCTATAAATAATCTTAATACATAGCGGCGGCTATACCTAATCTTGATACATTGCGGCGGCTATACCTAATCTTGATACATTGCGGCGGCTAATCCTAATCTTAATACATTGCGCTGGTTATACCATTAAATATGTTGAATTGTCCTGCGAAGGGAATTATCCGCTGCCTGTACAATTCCGCGCCTGTACAATTCCCGTGCGCGCTGCCTGTACAATTCCCCGCCTGTACAATTCTCTGCGCGGAGAGGTTAATGACGGTTCCGAAAATAGGGCCTGATCTGCTCATACTATACTACTACTATTCCTAATCTTAATACGTTGCGGTGGCTATTCCTGATCTTAAAACGTTGTGGCGGCTATTCCCAATCTTAATACGTGGCGGCGGCTAATCATAATCAAAATACATGGGAAATATACATAATCTTAATGCATGTAGGCGGCCTATACCCTATCTTAATACAATAGAGTAAACCCGCTCTCAAAAACACACATATACCCTATCTTAATACATGGGGTCTACACACCCCCGGGGAGCCTTGCTCACCCTATTACTACTCAAATACACAAAAAAAAACGAACACACGCCTACACAAATACACAAATACCAACACAAGCAAACGCACAATTACACAAGCAAACACTCACATACCACACAAACACAGACAAACACACACACACACAAACACAAATACAGACAGACACAAGCGCACAAAAACAGAAAGAAACACATGCAAACACAAAAACGCACATAGACAAAAACCAGTGCACGAACGTACAACCGCACAAAAAGACAAAAACACAGACAAAAAAATTCTCACAAAGAAACGCACTCACATACAAACACAAACACATACAAACACAAAAACAAATGCGCACCCACAGACAAAGACAAAATACCCACACACACAAATGCACAATAACACAAACAAACACACATGCACGCACACACTTAAACACACCTAAACACACAGACACACAAAACACCATCACAATTACGCTTATACGCACTCACTACTAACAAACAAACACACAGATAAACAGAAAAACACACAAAAAACGCACAAAATCACAAAGATACACATTCAGACACACACCAACGCACCAACATACACAACCGTACATGCAGACACAAACACACACATACAGAAAAAACGCACACACACAAACACACACGCACGCAAACAGACTTACACACACACAAACACACAACCCCAAAAAACACACAAACGCGTTAACACACACAAATACTCAAAAACAGACAAAAAAACACACACACACACACACTCAAGCTCTAACACACACCCAAAAAGACTTGCGCAAACACACAAACACAAACAAACACAACCACACACGTACTGCCACAAACATATCCACATACACACACAACCACATACACAAACACTTAACACACATACACAAAAAACACGAATTTCAACTCACAAATAAACGCAAAATAACACAAGCAAACACACACACCACAGAAACACAGAGAAACACATACACACACACACACACACACACACACACAAAAACAAGCAAACACAAACGCACACAGTCACATAAAAGATACACATATACAAGCGCACGAATGTACAAACAAACAAACAAACAAAAATAATTATCCAGTCACACAAACAGACACAAATACACCAATGCACAAACACACACAACCATGAAGACGGACACAAACACACGCACTTGAAAACACACAAACACACAAACGCACAAACACACATACCAGCCAACACAAATGGACACACAAAGACAAACAACCGGAACACACACACACACACACACACACAAGCGCACACACACAAACAAACGCACATACCCACATCTGCACCCCTCACACACACAAGTACAAAAATACAAAAACACTTAAACTCACACAAGTACAAAGTACACTCAAACACTTAAACAAATACAAAAATAGTCACTCTCTTCTTCAATGGACACAAGATATCCACATCAGACAATTTTCTACACTGAGACACATCAGTCAATTACACATAAACATACACAGAAACAATTAAAACAAATTTTGTCTTTTGATAGCAGTAAACTGATGTTTCATGAAGGTTTAATGGATTAACAGCAGAGTATCACTGGTTTACATGTAGTAGGAATTTTGCCGATTATTTTTATTCACCATCTATATTAAAGATAACACTTTTGGATATAATCACAGTGTATGCTAGAGATAAGATTTTTGAAATAGAATTTTTTATTCAATATGGAATATAGCATTTTTAGATATCGTCATAGTCATAGTCTTAAATATATGAATGAAACACGTTTGTATATAGTCATAGTTTTTATTGAAATTACTTCATTAGATATAATCGTATTAATAGTCTGCATTACATAAAGATAACAACTTTGGATGTACTTGTATTCTATACACAAAGTCTATGTTAGAAAAGGATAGAACTTTAGAATATTTATAGTCCTTTATTATAGTCACAGTCTATATTGAAGATGACAGTTTTTAAGAAATCGGTTTTCATTATCATTTGAAGTTTCCATGTTTTATACACTAATGGAAGAAAAAATAAATTGTTTTTTCTTTTCTATTGCTAGTAGTGGAAGAGAATAGTTCACTTGAAATTTTCACAAAAATTGTTGTTTTTTGATCGTTTTTTGTTATTAGAGGACCTCAGTAATGCGCCTTCTTTCTTATATTATTCATGATCTTAGAACATGCTCAATTTTTGTGCTTTTTCAGTAGCGTCCACCGGCACCACATTTTGCGAGCAAAATTACTCACTTTTGAGAACCCATTTCAGATAAATTTAGATAAATTTTAGATAAATGACACATTTAGATAAATTTGAAAGTGATATTGGGAATGTAGAAAATGTGTACTAGAATACAAAATATTGTATTTCGTGCTCTCTTTGCTAAAAGTAGTTCCAATAAAAGTTTGGTGGGCTCATCCTATTTGTCCAAATTCGCTTCACTTCAAAAAAGATGGAAAATTTTGTGACACGACCATACCGCCGAACGTAATTCTAATCACATTTCTTTGAAAGTGTTTTCCATTTTAGGCCATTTATTTGCCGTGTGGTTGCTGCATAAGTAATTTAAGCGCTTTCCACATGAAGCGTCAAAAGACATAGGGAAGTGCGAGCCACATTCTTTTACACTAATTTTCGTTTTGGTATCGGTAGACGCTATTAATGGGTTTTTCTGTCTGATATATTTAAAGTTAGTCCTTTTTTTTGGGGGGGGGGGGGGGGAGGGGAGGGGTCGTAAAAAATTATACTAATTTAGTGAGTTATTCACAAAGTGTGTTAATAGCACTTTTCTTCCACTACTCTCGCAGCACCACAAATGACGATAATGTGAAGATGAATTCTGGTTCTCATCTTCAGTCGTTTATAAATTTGTCTTTGAAGTTTGAAAACAAAAGATGAATATTAGGACAATATAATCAATCAGTCGAAGTGAGATAATTCATCAGATACAATAACCTTCTTTCACTCTAAGAAAAATAGGACGCGAACGTTAAATTTCAGTACCACTGATAGACATGTAGTAGTAATTTTGTTGATTCTTTTTATTCACCATCTATATTAAAGATGATACTTTTGGATATAATCAGAGTGTAAGTTAGAGATTATATTTTTGAAATCGAATTTTTTATTCGATATAGAATATACCATTTTTAGATATCGCCATAGTCATAGTCTTAAATAATAGATAAATAAAACACTTTTATATATAGTGACAGTTTTTATTGAAGTTAACGCGTCGCTCATATCTATTTTAAAGCATATACATAAAAAATGGTTCACCTATGAATCGTTGCTGCGAACACTGATGAAGTTTCTCAAATGCCGATTTATTCAGCATAAAAATTTCTCATATTTGTTTTGACATGAAAATAGAAATGTTTCTGAAGATGTTTGAGATTTCAGCAATTTTTTGTAAACTGTGTTTCGCAGTTATTTGAGGTACAAACTTTTGAATGTTCAAGTTTCAAAATGTTAGACGGTGTTAATCAGTATATTTTCACAGGCGACAAATATTTCGGTTTTATGGCCCGTACATGCCAAACTCGCCTTCTAACTATTGTTATCCGTGCCTAAATGTGGATGATACAGGGTGGTATCCGTGCCTACAGGGTGATATATATATATATATATATATATATATATATATATATATATATATATATATATATATATATATATACATACATGGTATGTTTGTTCGCAGACGAGTTCTCCCTGCGCACTCTGGTTATATTCTTCGTCATATTCTTCTTCGTGGCGTGCTGGACTTATGGCATCCTGGTCCCCTCTGGTCTCTTTGTGCCCAGTATCCTGACTGGGGCAGTCTATGGACGTATTTGGGGAAACATCCTCACAAAGTAATGTTAAATCATTATCACTTAATGCTGATGCAAAACGTTCAAACTAGAGAAAATGTTTTGTCTGCTGAACTTTCATTGTTTGCAAACGTAGAACCCTAAGAATCCCCTACACCTAATATATTAAGGTCATCTTCTGTTCTCTTAAAAAATCGGTTTTTAAGGCTAAATAATTATTTAATTAACTTGCCTTCGATGAAAGCTTCTTGAAAGTATGTTTGTTCTTAGGAGTTAAAAGTACATGATAGAACCGGCATGATTGAATTTCGGATTGGCTAAGACAATGCCTCGTATCTTCGTTAATTAATTGCTCTCAATCGAAGTGTGTGAAGGGCGGTGTGAAGGGCGGTTCTTAGAAATTGACCCACCGCACCCCCCCCCCCCATAACAACCCCCCACAACAACCTCTACCCCCACATCAGCCCCCCCCCCCACACACACACACACACTTCACCCCGCCCTCCCCCAAACCATGCGCATCCTTCAGGTCGCAAGGGGCCCGTGAAGCTAAAGACCCCGTCCACCCCGCGCTCACCTCAAGCCTCTTCAATCAGGCTAAAGCTAGCCTCACTAAACCGTAGCTAGCTACTGACAAAGCCAACCACTCGCCGATCGTTTGAGAGCAATTCGCCCGCCGTTAGTCGGTTATGCTTGCTTCTTTAGATGGGGTTACAACACAACCCTCTACCCTGGATCCTTTGCCCTGATTGGTTCAGCTGCTTTCGTGGGTGGGGTGGTGCGCATGACCATCTCACTCACTGTCATTCTAATTGAGACCACCAACGAGATCACTTACGGCCTCCCCATCATGGTCACTCTTCTGGTTAGACTCAATATAAACAATATAGCAATGTTCCCAATTATGGTATAGGATTGCTTGCATATTTTATGTTAATGGTATTATAACATCAATGTGGCTGTCGACAGACCAAATAGCTAAATCTAGATATCTAATTTACTAATTTGACAAATAAGGTGTGCTAAGGTGTGTGGAGATTGTTGTTT
Organism: Convolutriloba macropyga; assembly: GCF_964194025.1. Taxonomy (NCBI): domain Eukaryota; kingdom Metazoa; phylum Xenacoelomorpha; order Acoela; family Convolutidae; genus Convolutriloba; species Convolutriloba macropyga. Next base: position 33,129,872 of record NC_134469.1, read on the forward strand.
TTTACAGGCTGCAAAGTTTGTGGGTGACTTGTTCAACATTGGGCTGTATGACATCCATAATGAGATGAAGGGCATCCCATTCTTAGAGTGGGACGCACCAGAAGGCATGGAAAGGTCAGTTCACAATTAAATGAAGAAGGAAGTGTCCAGTGACAATTGCTTCAAAACAAATTATCATCAATATTTTCACTTTTGTCAAAGTGTCTCAATTTGTAGAAACTTGATCAACTCAATAAAGATGAGCTGAAATCCTCCTTGAAGAATGGTAAACAAATTTTTAAATAGTGTTTTGTGTGGTCCTTAATTGTTCTCAAATGAAGTTTGTAGTAATTATATTAGTCCTGATGTCTTTTCTGCAAATTTCTCTTTTCTGCAGCAGTTTGAGAGAAGTTCGACCCCAAGTAAGTTGATTACGTTATAATAACATTTTTTGCATATTCAAGTTGCTTTTCTTGTTGCTGACATCAAATTGCTTGTCCAGAAAAAATACGGAAAACAAATCAGCAGTCTTTGTTGCCGAACCTCGTTTAGATTGGGTCTATTTATTAACCGCTATCTTCCTCTCAATGAATTTCTTTTGGATGTTCTCTTTTTCATGACTGGAAAAAGATGATTCGTATCAAACAGTTTTTTACTACTGAAGAGGAGCATTGATATTCTACAGGTCTCAGACTTATGTTTTAGAGCCTCGACTTCTCTATTCTATACTGGTTGTTACCCCAGGTGCTTCACCCCCTCTCTACAGTCCCGCCAACACCGCTTACCCCACCCCCTCCTCTATACTATTATCCTCAATCCCGACTGGCTAGTACCGAAGCAAACTGCTCGACAATAGTTTGAGAGCAGTTCGCCCAACTTAAGTTGGTTATGTAAAAACAGGTTTGTTTGCATATTCAAGTTGTGGTTGATAGCCGCCCTCAGCTTCCTAGCCGGCTATTATAGCGTTCCAATTTTTTATTGAAATCAAATTGAAGTAATGATTTTGGTCACGTCGACACAGGAAGTGGAGCAAAAAAGCAAGTGGTTTTGGGGCGTAAAGTTCTTTAGCTCTAATTTCAAAATTGAGTGATAAAACGGTGTTTGGACAAAAATTCGTTTCCCGCTAGTGGTTTTTTAATATACTTGCGGCATTTTTACATTGATTTCTACTTTTTTTTTAAATTTTTTATCTGATTTGAATCTGTTGTTCTGTTCTGATGCTTTGCTAATCCATTCGTGGTCCAATCTAAGTCTATTTTTTGTTTAGTGAAGGAAAATTCTTCCAATTTTGTAAGGAATTGTCCCGCTAGGTTTTTGAAATTCGACGGATAAAAATTTCTATTACTTTATCTTAGTTCACAGCTTTTTAAAAATTTTGCTTGAAATCTTTTCGACTTCAGGAGGGTAACTTGACTTTTGTTGTCATTCTGAGTAAAGTGCTTTTAAAAAGCAGTTGCTCAGCAAAGTATTCTAAAGTGAAGAGAATCAGTATCGAAAAACGAAGTCAAAAAAGAAACGGGATACACTCATAAAGCCCAACTTTATATGCACTCTTGAAATTTGTTCTTATCACACTAATGCAACATCTTTAATGCTTTTAGGCCATGATGATAGCCCTTCATCCTCTCATCATAAAAAACAGGACTTTGTCTAACTACAAAATCCAGTCAAAATAGTTTGTACTTTCAAAGTGTAATCTATCTCAATCGGCGTTATGGGAATCAATGGCAGCTATTTTTTGGCAATCTGAGGGTTATGTTTCTTGTTGCCGAACCGCAGTCGTCAGTCCAAAAAACGAAAAACAAAGGTCAGCAGTCCTTGTCGCCAAGCCTCGTTCAGATCAAGTTGAGAGTTTTTAATAACTACCATCAGCCTCTCAAAAAAATTTATTTATACACTCTGTTTTGCGACTAGGAAAAAATTATTAGAATCCTACAGCTTTCTGACTCCAAGATGAGCAGTGGAACTCTCCCAGAGGAGTAGTGGAATACAGTGATTTCTGTATTCCACGATTAAATTTCAACAGTAGTTCATTTATCGACACCCAGTAATTAAGAATTGCTGGTAATTTTTAAGGTTAAAAGATACTTTCGATAAGTTTTCCTCTCAACAGTACCTTCTTCCTGTGCAAACTGCATCCCCCACCTACATGCTTGCCCTATCTATCCACCGCCTAATCCACCCAGTTATCATACCATCCCCATATTGTTCATCTACCCTCTCCCACCTACCAAACACGACCTACAAATACAGACACCTCCTTCTCCCCCACCTGCTTGCCATTTACCCCACCTTGCTACCGTCCCTACTCTCCCACTTGAATACCTATTAACAATGACCCCCAAACCCAACTACCTCCACCACTTACACACTCCCACCGCCCACAAGCCACTATTATTTACCCCATCGTCACAAATCTACCTCTTGCCTACACACCTCCCGCACCTACTACCACCCCCATGCTGCATCTCCAAGCTAACCTCACTTGCCTATCCCAATACTTACCCTCCCAACCTACGAACACCCCTACCTATCTACGTAATTCCCCTCCGCCTCCACCAAAAATACAAATAATCCCCAAATCTACCAAACCTGCTTCCTCCTTCCTATCGCTCCACACTCCTGCTTAACCGCCTGCTCGCACCAGCTAGATACGCACCTCATACCTACACGCAAAAACTGAAAATTGTTTGTTTCTCACTGAATAATGCCTTTTTTACCTTTATTTATCTGACTGCTGCGAAACAGATATTGTTAGTTAAGGTTTTTTGTATGACTCTTTGATTCAGTTCTGATATTCTACCGTCAAATAATTTTCTAGCTGAATCAAGTTTGTTCATTAATTTCATGTACTTCTTTTCGTGGTTATTAAGCATAATCAAATAAGTGTGTAGCAGTTACTTTAATCATGTGTTTTTTTATAATGCGGTTTTTTGCTTAACAGACCCTTGGTCTGACTCTTTTGGTTCTTCGACTTCGAAAACGGGATAGACAGTTATAACTCAAGCTCTCTTAGAACCATACTAGTCTATAAGTATGCAAGCAGCAAAAGCAGTTATGATGAGAAAATTTCATGGGGTCATGAAAGTCTTGGATAGTTTCTAGAGGTAATAGAATGGTGATCAATTTGCTAAAGACACGCGTCTTCGCAATTTTTTGATAGAGGTTTTAAAAAATTTCAAATTTTCTGAAAACTTTTATCATGTTCCAAGTTTATCGATCTTTATGAGCCAGTGAAAATGTTTAAGGCTTGAAATAGAGACAGTTTCTGTGGGTGGACAATTAAATGGTTTTTGAAGATATCAATATCAAGAACTTTAGCAAGGTTTTGTTCAAATTTGCAATTTCTTAAAATTTTATGAAATTTTCTGAGTTTAACGGTCTTTACCGGATAACAAAACTTTTTGAAGTTTACTGAACCTTGCAGATGGTTTACAATTTTGCACCTTTCAGTTTTTTAAGCATTTGTCATATTTCTCTAGATTATCTACCTTTAGTGGCAAATAAATCTCTTTCAAGGCTTATGCGTAAGTTAGTGAGGAAATTGAATTGTATCATTTTGGCTTTCAGGGTACAAACTTCAAGAGCTATAGCGATGATTTTTGTTTTGTTTAGTTTGTTTGATTAGTTTAGGTTCTCAGCTTTTGAGGTTTTGTTTTTTGGGCAGGGATTTTTCAATTGATCTGCTCGTCGGTATTTTAGTTCTCAGTTTTCTATTCAATTCTTTGGATTGTATTTCAGGACATGTCATGCAATAATTTTGTTATTTCTTTTTTTTTGAGATTTTATTCTTCTTTTTTTTTCTTAATAAGCTTGTGCTCAACTGAAGGTCTAGTTTTTTTGTCTGGTAATTGAAAATTTTGTTGTTCTTCAGGACTTCTATGTTTTCTCAATTCGTTTCATGTTCTCAGTACCATTTTTGTTTTACAAAAGTCACGACTTTCACATAAGATTTCTGACTGGTCTCACTCAACGTTTCAACCAAATAAAAATCTGATTTTGTCCACCAACTTTAAATACGTCTGTTCAACGTCAAAAAGCGGGTAACCCGGGCACTAAGATTTTTTGTTCAAAGACTTTGTGCATTGGATTTTTTTAGAGTAGCTAATTTGTATTAGTATTAGGCTTATTGCTCGCCAATTTAAAGGCTTAATTCACCATGTTTATCTAATCTATTGAAACAGGAGACAAAATTATAACACTTTTGACACTCATAGAAAAGTTAGGCTTTCATCAATTTTTTTAAATTATTTTTAACAGTTGCAACTCTACCCAGTTCGAGGTTTTCGTTTGTCCTCGTTTATGACGCAGACCATTTTCGAACGCACACAGGAGGTACGGTGTGTTCAAAAAATACGCGGTTGATATTTTTGGTATTTCTGAGTCTTTTCATAAATCGAACGAGCCAAAGTCTGTATCATATCGCATTTTGTTCTGGAAGGGTCTTTTCATAAGCGTTTTTGAACGAGCACATTAATGCACCAAAAATTTGAACGAGGCGAAGTCTAGACCATAGGCCTTTTTGGTCTGCCTGGGTAGGCACAAATGGTCTGGATAGGTATTTTCATAAGAATTTTTAATAGCCGCCCTCATCTTCTCAGCCGGCTATTATAGCGCTCCCATTTTTTTTTACTTTGTCGAATAAAAAATGTACCTCATTTTGCCGCTTTTTCAACATTTTGCGTGAAATCTTTTTGACTTCTCTAGTCTAGTTTCCTTCTTCTTTCATTCTGGTAAAAGTGATTTTGGACATCAGTTGCTCAGCAAAGCAATTCAAAATGAACAGAGTCAGTATAAAAATTGAAGTCAGTAATAGAAACGGGATAAACCCATAAAGCCCAATTTTAGATGCCCGCTATTTGAACGTCGTTCCTATAAGTATTAGTTACCTCTCTCTAATGCTTATTGGTATTGATAGTAGCCCCTGTAGCCTCTCTCTAAGAAACAGAGGTATGTTCAACTACGAAATGCCATCAAAATAAATTGGACTTAAAAAATGTTTTCGTACAAAAATCTTTTTTTTTCAATATCTATTCTTTCAATCCCAATCATGCTTATTGGAATCAACGGCGGCTATTTTCCGGCAATCTGCCTGGTATGTTTGAACGAGGACCTCAACCTGGATAACGCCGTTCTGTGGGTTCAACAAGGGGCTATATTTTCTTCATTATTAGATACAGAGCGATTTACAGTGTATTGGTTTAAGTTTCTGTTTCCTTTAGTTTGGAGGCGAAGGACATCATGTCCTCGAGGCTTTTGTGTGTACTACCCCACAGCACGGTTGAGCATGTGATAGCATTGCTGGGAGACAAGAGCTACCACAATGCGTTCCCAGTGGTGACTCCTGACAATGTGAGACAAGACAAGGAGGAGATGCAAGTCATCGAGAAACTCTCTTTGGGGCTCGCCACTGAGAACCTCAAGTTCAGGGTAAACACAGTGACCCAAATGTTGTAAATAAGACTATCTATAGCATAACTTCCCATCAAGGCAATGTTTGCTCTTAATTGTGTATTCAAATAGTATACTCCAGTCCATTCATGAAGCTGAAATAAATTTGATAGAAATTCATTGAAGCAATTGCTTCTTTATTCAGGTCTCGATGAGTATGAAAAGACCATGCTCGATTGATATTGCCTATGAAAAAAACCTTAAATCAAATTTTGTCGACAGCTGCCCGCAACAACATTCAAAGAAACTCAGTAGTGAAACTCTTCGAAATATGGTTAGGAAAAACCCACGTTGCTAAATTAAGCAGAGCTTGACCGAAACGAACTCTTCCAATCGTTTGCAAATGTTTGCAAACCTAACGCTATTTTGCAAAATTTTACAAATTTGACCTTGTGAAGAGTTAATTTGCAGAAATTTACAAGTTTGGCAATGTTGAGCAAAAATTTGCAAATGTTTGCAATTTTGGCATTAGTTTTGAACTAGGGTAGTTTTGAAGATGCCTGAATGTTAGGTACGGATGGACTTTTGTTCAACCCAAAACTTTTACGCTACCCGGGTTGCCCATCATACAACTTTCTCTGATTTCGTACAAAGGTCATATATGATCCCCGGTAATCATACAAGGTCATATATGATTTGTATGATTTCCCCGTAATCACACAAGTTTCATACAAAAAAACAAAATAGTTGTAAACCGCTCTAATCGTAACAGCTATAACGCTCATTCGGTAAATATACACCAGACTAACCCAACGATGAGTTCTTGAGATTCATTTTTCCCGGTAATCATACAAGGTCATATATGATTTCTATGATTTCCCGGTAATCATGCAAGTTTCACTTTAAAAAATTAGGTGTAAATGAGTTAACAACTCCAATCGTAACAGGTATAACGCTGTTTTAGTAAAAAAAAAACACACCAGAGTCACCCAAACGATGAGTTCCTGAGTTTCATTTTTCCCGGTAATCATACAAGGTCATATATGATTTGTATGATTTCCCGGTAATCATGCAAGTTTCACTTTAAAAAATTAGGTGTAAATGAGTTAACAACTCCAATCGTAACAGGTATAACGCTGTTTTAGTAAAAAAACACACCAGAGTCACCCAAACGATGAGTTCCTGAGTTCCATTTTTCCCGGTAATCATACAAGGTCATATGATATCTTTGATTTCTTACAAGGATCATATATGATTTCTTCAATTTCATACAAGGATCATATATGATTTCCTGGTTTTCATACAATAACCATGTGTTTTCTGGCTCTTATATTTCTACATAATTTGCTTTTCCATATTTTTTGAGGTAATGTGAGAGGTTATTCGTGATTTAAATCCTTGATTTCCCATAAGGATCATTAATGCTTTCCCGGATTTCATTCAAGAATCATATATAATTTTCTAGGATTCATGCAAGAATCATATATGATTTCCTCGGTTTCACGCAAGGATCATATATGATTCCCTTGGTTCCATACAAGTATCGTACTAGGAAATACGTTATGATTTGTATGACATCGTATATGATCCTTGTATGGAACCAAGGAAGCGGCGACCCGGGTACTGTAAATCTCGACTCCAAATTGATGCTGAAATCGGGCTCGTCGTAATACTTGGTGCAGCATAAGAAAATTCGTTGTGGAAGAACCCAACACACCGTCTGATTATTAAACAGATAATTGGTTAGTTGATATTTCCTATGGATGATATTTCTTTCATGTGACAGAGGTCATCAGTACTGGAATCCACACAGAAGCACACTAAGCCTAGTCTCACAGTACAGGATCCTTCTCAGTCTGCCGGGGCAGATGGAACTCATCAATTTAGAACACTCCCGTAATTAGCAAATCTCTCTCTCTCTCTCTCTCTCTCTCTCTCTCTCTCTAGTTGAATCATAGAAATAGTAAAATAATACTCTCATTTGTTTCAACATTTTTAACAAAACGTTTAGCACAAATAATATCAAGTCCTTTTTAATAGCCGCGAAGCGATAGGGGCTATTATTGGGGACATCGTAGTTTTTTTACAATTCAAAGAATTTGAATTGTATTGGTGCGCTGTTTTTTACGACTCGAAGAGTAGTATTGGAGAAGTCCTTTTTTTAATCAATTTTATTGGAGTGATTTTTGAAGCGGGAAATGAAACGCGTGAAAAATTTTGGAGTGATTTTGGTGCTGAACAAAAGTGAAGAGCGGAGTGAAAAGAGAATAGTTTTTGTTCATACCGCTGTTATTGAGAGAGCGAGAAATTGATGTGTGAAAAAATTTTCTCTAAGCGAGCGAAATTTTTTTGTTCACGTGCAGCATTTACGTGCAGCATTTTGTTCACGTGCTGCAGTTTTACTGGCTCAAATGGGTATTGAAGAAACCCCTTCTACTTGAGCAATATTATGATAACAATTGGTTACAGTTTTGTGGGTAAGAATTTCTCGTTTTTTTCTGTTTTAAGCTAAGTTTCTTTGCCTATTATGACTTGCCTATTGTTTTGCGAGCATCTGAATACCCTATTGGCTGAAGGGAATTTTTCTTTGCATTTATATGTTTTTTGAAATATTAAAAAAAATTAGTAACTTTTTCCAGTTTTTCAGTGAAAGTTGTTTTTAAGAGTTTTTTTTCATAATTTAGTCTAAAATATTTTTTTTTCAAAATTCACATAAGTGGTTTTTGTAAGTAGTAGTTGGTTTGATGAAGTTATTTTGGCGGAGATCGTTTTTTGGGATCTCAATTTATAACAAAATTTGATCGGATTTTGTATCATATTTTAACAGATTTGATTTTATTGCTTTTACTTTTTTGTTTCATGACTTTGTTTCAAGATAATCATAAATTAGTGAGGGCACGTTTTGTTTGATGAGAAGTTGGATGGCGTTTAAACGGATTTTCACTTTGAGTTGTTTCCGGAATTGTTCCGGCTATGTTTTTTTTAAGATGTGTTAACACATTTTTCAATGACTTTGATCTTTCAAAACGGGATAAACAGGTAACGCCCAGCGGGCAAGTTTCATTAGAGGCACTATGTGGGCTTTAGTAGTCATTCAAGTGCTTGTAGTGGTGCAGCTACTGGGATGGCCTTAATTTAAGGTTAAAGGGTCATTTTTAGGAGTTTCCGGGCTAAAAATGGTGCAATTTTTCATAATTTTTGTGATTTTTTTTGAGTTTTTTGTTTGATTAGTCTTAAGTTGAAGTTTTTAGAAGTTGATGAAGGCCTTTTGTGAAACAAAATTGCCTGTTACGACCATTTTATGAGCAATATGTTCTAGTACTACAAACACAAACACACAAAATGGTAATAATTTTTGCAATTTGTTTCAGGTTTTTTGAAAATATTTGTCATTTTTTGAGTTTTTTTTAGCCCTAGGTGTCAAGAAACCTCCTCTAAGGTTTGATAAAGGGTTTGAAGATAGATTACTGCATAGTTTTTAGTGATAATGGATGGTTTTCATTTTTCTGCCATCATGAATATTAGCATTTTTTGACAAAACTTGCAATTTCTTTCATATTTTTTGACATTTATTGTCATTATTCAAGCTGTTTGGGTCCCAGGGGCAAGAAAACCTCATTAGGGTTTGAATAACAAGTTACTCAAAAATTTTTAGTTGCCATAGAATAGGTTTCAACTTTTGAATATCACAAATTTTAGAAATTTTTTTGACAAAATTCCCATTTTTTTTTGTTTTTGAAAATTTTCATCTTTTTATCGGTTTTTCCACCTTCAGGGACCAGGTAATCTCCTTTAAAGTTTGCTTATAGGACACTGCATAGCTTTTAGTAACAATGGAATGGTTTTAACCATTTTAATGTCTCGAATTTTGGCATTTTTTGGATAAAATCTGCAATTTTTTAAGGTTTCCTAAAGTTTTTTGTCAGTTTTTGATATTCGTCCGTTCTCAAGTGCAAGAAAACCTATTTCACGTTGTGATAAAAAGTTACAGCATAGTTTTTAGTTTCAATGGATTTGTTTTCAACAATTTAACCTTTCGACTTTTAGAAGTTTTTTGATAGAATTTGCAGTTTTTTTTCATGTTCTTTTAAGCATTTATTTTATTTATTTTTTCTTGCCTCAGTAGCTGGGTAGCCTCGTCCAGGGTTTGATAGTAGGTTACTAAATAGTTGCTAGGGATCTATTGAATGGCTTTCAACATTTTAATAGATCCAATTTTTATTTTTTGAAGTTTGAAATTTCTAAAAAATATTTCCTATCGATCTACGAGCCAATGAGTTTTTAAAGCTTGGAATTGGGTTACTGGATAGCCTCTAGAGACACAGAAATAATTCTGAAGGTTTTTATTTCACAATTTTCAGCAACATTTCCTTATAAATTGCAGTTGACTTCTTTTTTAAATTTTTTGGTCAATTTCGAGTTAGGACTTGTTGTTTTTTAGGACTTGTTCTGCTTTGTTTTTTTAATTCGTCGTCTCCATCGATGATTCTTCCGACCTGACTTCTTGGAATTGAATTCTTGGAATTGACTTCAGTGACTTCTATTCCTTTGCAATTAAAATTTGTGTACGTGACGTCATTTCTGCTTTTAGGTCAATTGCGTGACTTACCTCACTCGAAAAAATGACTTCTGAACTCACTTATGAAATTTTAAATTTTACGAACATTTTAATTAAAAATCAATAGTGTGCATCTAAGTAGTTGAAAACTTATATGCCCTACTTCTTGAATATTAGTCTTTGAGTTTTTGATTTCGAATATCAATTTTGGGATCTTTTCCGTTTGTGCCCCCCCCAGCTTAGTGGGCGCATATTATTTGCACCCCCAAACGCACGTGCAATATTTTTACATAGTAATTTACTATGTAATGGCACGTGCTCTGTAACGGGGGGGCGCGTAACGTACTGGGGGGAGGGGCACAAACAGAAAAGATCCCAATTTTGAAAAAGCTCTTCTTATAGACCTGTGTGTCATAAAATTGATAGTCCAAATCTAACCTAAAAAGTCTAGTGGTCTATTAAAGGACTCCTGGTCGATCTATCTATCTTATTTCTTTAGCTGTTTCAACTCATGGAAGGCCACAAGCGTCTATAGCGGCTATTTTCCGGCAATCTGCCGGCTATGTTTATTCTCTAGGGATAATCTAAGTTTTCGTAACCTTTTACAGTTTTTAATTGCTCTTGAACGAAGTTCATAGCAATTTTTGTAAACGTGTGTGTCTTTTTTATGCAAAATCGTTGCTTGACCGTTTTGACGTTTCGACTGACTATTACGCCCTTGCATTTCGACTGACTTTTACGCCCTGCTATTTTGCGTTTCGCGTGATCAAAAATTTTCTCTCAATCATAATTTCAAGCAGCTGAAATTCGATTGGCAGCAATTTAATACCAAATATAAATTGAAAAGTGCGCCGAAAATGGTGCCATTTTTCACTTTAAATCCTAATCGTTTTATATGTTAACCTCCAATGTGGTTATTTGAAGCCTACTATTCAACCTCTTAGTCCCATTTAGCCCCCCCCCGACTGAAGCAGGCTGCAATTGATTAGAGCTCCTACTAGTCGTTCGAGAGCAATTCTTCCGACGTTTAGTCAGTTATGTTTCTTTGTTCGTGGTTTAGTCCTACAAACAAAAACATTATTTTTCTGACACTCCAATAATTTTATATTTAAAATGAGTGTTCGGGAAAAGTTTAAGAATAAATCATATTGTCTTGCTGATAAACAATATAGTGGTGCTATTGAGTTATAAGTATCGAAGGAAAAAATGTTAAAAGGTACTTTTACTGAATAAAAAAAATCTATGACTCTTTGTGATGTTACAATAGAAACTGAATGATCAAAGGTTTGCTTAAAATATTAGTTAATAATACAGTTTATTATGGAAAGAAATGTGGTAATAATTCAGTAAGAGCTTCAGAAATAGCAATTGAAGTTGGTACAGCCACAGGAACTGGAAATCCAAAACGTATACTATCAACTCTTTATTTTAATTAAGCTTGCTACAACTGGTGACAAAAAGTTTGTACAGAAAGGTAAAATTTTATATTTAAGAACTAAAAGAGTAATAATAATTATTATTATGATTATAAGAATCTGAATTTGATAATAGTGTGAAATCCAAATATTTTCAATTCCAAAATTTAAACGCTAAATTTAATACCATTTTCTTTATTTTAGTTTTAGTTTTAGTTTCAGACTTAACGTTAATTTCACCATTTATTTTAATTGTAATTTTAATGTTATTTATGATTTTAATTATGTTTTACTGAATGCAAAATTATTATTATTATTACTAAAAAATATTTTGATGCAAAATATCAAAAAAAATGGTTTAGAGAACATTTGATTTGGTTTCTTTTTTTCCTATTTTCTCCATAAACCTAAACTAAATAATTATGTTCACTGTTATCTATTGCACTCTCATTAATAGATTTATTACTTTGATGATTAAATTTTTGACTGAACGGTCTATTTGGAATGTACTTAGGTTTCTTTATAGTTTTATTTCTTTTTTAGTATTAATAGGTTTTGAAAGTGAACTAAATACTGTTGCTGTAGAAAACGCAGTTGCTATCACAAATCATAAACTTATATCTGTTAATGCAACTGATGCGGTGGATGTAGTGACTACTTATGATAATACAATTTTTGTTACCTCAGCAATGACAGTATAGTATTTTTTCATTTACTTTTTTTACAAAAATTCAATGTTTCATTTACATAAAAATTTCTAATACTTTTTATAAAAATAAAATTGTTATTGAACAGATTGTTGGCTACGACTTTCTCATTTGTTTTTGATTCAATTACGTTTGAGACATTAAGACAACGCCTACGTTCTGTTTCTTTAATGAGTGGTTCTGTTGTTTTTGTCTTTTCATTACTAAAAAAATTCTATTTCTTTTGTTATGTCCTATGGATTGGGATCATTATGCATCTTTAGTCTAGATTATTTTTTTGCTATCAACTAAATTATTTTCGAGTATTATTGAAATGATGTATTTTATATTAGATTTCACTGTTGTTTTATGTACATTTCTCAACCATCTCTATATATCAACACAATAATCCCCTAATTTTTTATAAGTAATTGTTTAATTAAGCTTATTATTATTATCAGGTTAATGTTTTAATGCAGTATTTTTGGTTATAGTTTTGAAGGCAACATCATTTGCAATTTGAAAATAATCAACAATAACCGAACCGAATAGTAACTATTTTCAGTTTAAGTTGTTTTTAGAACTAATGTGGGTAAATTATTTGAGTTACTAGAAATTTGATCATTATAATTGAATAATTGATTAGATCCGAGAACTTGTTTTGCGGATGAATAGTGTGCTGTTTTTTTTCTCAAAATCTACTTTTTCAGTCCATTGATATTTCTTATTATTACATTGTTTTTATTGTTAGATGTTGATAAGTTATTATCACATTATTCAAGAACTATATTTAATATCAAAAGTTGCATCTAAACTTTTTATCAATTAGTTATTTTTCATATCAAAACTTTCAATGTCTGTATGGAATAGATGCTGTGCTTTAATTGTTGTTAGGCTGTTTGTTGGTTTTGTAATTACTTGTTGCTTTTTCTGGTTGATATGTTTCTTGTCGATTATATCGATTATATCAATTATATCAAACAAAAATGTTCAACTTTGTATACTTATGACCAGAGCTGATTCTAATTTTTTTAGTTTAATTGAAATTTGCACTAAGTTCTAACAACTCCTGTTCATAATATTTCTCCATTAATATCTTCCATTTCAAATGTTGTTGGTTATGTCAATAAAACTTTGTGAACTTTAAATAATTCTCGATTTCAATTTGATTGTAAAATATTTGAAACTATATTACGTTTTTCTGCCATTCTTACGTAATCACCAACTTTAAATTTTTTAATGTTTTTTAAAAAATATTAGTTATTTTCCTATTTTTTTAGAATTGTTTGATACTTCAATTATTGACATTTTTATCGCTGATTGTATAATATTTTTATATATTATTACTCCATCATTCAGCAAGCTTGCCCAATTACCATCGCAAATAAAAAACATTGGTTGGTTAAGTATATGTAACCATATTCTTTTGAATACAGCTTTTAGTTCACTGTATGTAGAGTATTTGTCAATATTATGATCTTCAAGTAGAAAATTTCAATATTTTGTTATAAAACTCTAATTAGCGTAAATTATTTGAGTTACGAGGATTGTGATCAGTTGTTTCCTCTTTAATTGAATATTTAAGTAGATCCGGGAACCTGTTTCGCAGATGAATTGTGTTTTTTGTAATTTCTCTAAATTCTTCTTTTTTTCCATTGATGTTTCCAATTATTATATTGATTTGATTGTTAGATGTCGATAAACAAGTATCTCCTTATTCTTTGTAAAAATTATCTTTTATAACAAGAGTTGTATCCAAATTTTTTCATAAAATAACTATTTTTCATATCAAAACTTTTAATATCTTCTTAGAATAGTTGCTGTGCTTTAATTGTTGTTAGGCTGTTTGTTATTTTCGTAATTACTTGTTGCTTCTTCTAATTGATCTGCTTCTTGTCGTTTATATCAAACAAATTCAGATTACCTATGACCAAAGGTCTATGTTAGGCGATTCTAAAACTTTACTACTTACTTCAATGTTGCGCTAGATTTCAAAACTCCTGTTCATAATATTTCTCTTCCATTATTTCACCATTAATATCTTCCGTTTTAAATGTTGGTAATTGTATCTTTGAACCTTTATCGAATATAAATAATTCTCAATTCCAATTTGACTGTAAAATTTTTGGAAAAATAGTACGTTATTTCTGACTTTCTAACATAATCAAATTTTTTAAGATTTTAAATTTGTTAAAATTACTAGTTATATATCTAATTTTTTCAGGATTGTTTCATACTTCAGTAATTGACGTTTTAATTGTTGACTGTATGTTAATTTTGTAATATTATTATTATTTTTATATTATTATTATTATTATTATTATTATTATTATTATTATTATTACTATTATTATTATTATTATTATTATTATTATTATTATTATTATTATTATTATTAATAATAATATTATTATTATTATTATTATTATTATTTTTGGTATTATTATTTTTATTATTATTTTTATTATTAATATATTTATTATTATTATTATTAATATGATTATTAATATTATTATTATTATTGTTTTTAGTATTATTTTTATTATTATTAAAATTAGTATTTTTAATTGCTCTCAAACGAAGTTTGTAGCAATTATATTAGTCCTGTCGTTCTTTTTATGCAATTTTTCGCTTGACTGATTTTTCGTCAGACTCTTTTGACTTTCCGCCCTCAAAATCGCGATAAACAGCTTGCGCCCAGTGGGCATAAAGTGCTCTTAGAGACTTTTAGCTCTGCTTCAGCTCAAATTGTTTTGGAGACTTATACTTATGGTGTGAAGGGCGGTTCTTAGAGATTGAAGACAACCCCACTGTTGACTCCCCCACTATTGCCCCCACCGCCCCCCACCATGCTGTTGTCTCCCCTCCCAACTGATGCCCCCTCCCTCCCCATCAGCCCCCCGGCGCACCACTCATCCCCCCATCCCCCGCCCCCGTGGCTACTGACGAACAACCAGTCGCTAAAAACTCAATTTTTTTCAAGCTTTTTGATAATTTTTGTCATTTTTTGAAGATTTTCAGCCCTAGATGTCAGGGAACCTCCTCTAGGGTTTTATAAGAGCTTACTGCATAGTTTCTAGTAGTAGTGGAATGGTTTTAACATTTTTAACATCACAAATTTTAGCAATTTTTGACAAATCGTTCAAATTTTTTCAATTTTTTGGACATTGAATTTTCATTATCCGCGTCTTTTTTGACGCAGGGGCCAGAAAACGTCCTTAAAAGTTTGATATAAAGTTACTGAAAAAAATGCATTTGCTCCGGCTAGCTTTCATTTTTTTATTATGACAATATTTATCAATATTTTTTGTCGGTTTGTAGGATTCTCCAGCCTCCAGAGCCGTGAAACCTCATCTAGGGTTTGGCAGTAGGTTAGCATATATTTTCTAAATGTAATGGAATGTTTCTCATGATTTTAACATCACAAATTTTAGCATCTTCTAGACAAAACGTTCAAATTTTTTGATTTTTTTGGACATTTATTTTTCATTATCCGCGTCTTTTAAGACGCAGGGGCCAGAAAATGTCCTTAGGGGATTGATAAAAAGTTACTAAAAAATGAATTTGCTATGAATTAGCTTTCAATTTTTTAATATGACAAATTTTATCAATTTTTTTGAAAAAACTTTTTTTTCAAGTTTTTTAAAAGTTTTGTCGGTTTTTAGGTTTCTCCAGCCTCAAAAGCCACATAACCTCCTCTAGGGTTTGATAATAGGTTACTTCATAGCTCCTAGATGGAATGGAATGTTTTTCAAGATTTTAATATCAGCCATTTTTAAAAATTTTTGCAACTTTTCAAGTTTTTGAGACTTTTTTTTATTTTGAATCATTTTTTTCCGGCACCAGGGTCATAAGGACCTCCTCAAAGCTTGCTAATAAGCGGTCGCAAAGTTTCTAGAATTGATGGAATGGTTATCAATGTTTTAAAGACTCAAGCTCTTAGCACCTTTTTGATAAAATTTAATTTTCAAATTTTTGGAAAATTGTTAACATGTTCCAAGTTTAAGGATCTTCATGAGCCAGTGACGCTCATTTAAAGCTGGGAAGAGGGATACTGGATAGTATCTTGAGACAATGAAATGGTTTTGAAGATTTTTTGAATAATTTTGTCCTTTTCTGAGTTTAACGACTATTAGTGGCCAACATTATTGCTATTATTATTATTACTATTATTATTATTATTATTATTATTATTATTGTTGTTAATATTATTATTATTATTATTATTATTGTAATTATTATTATTAATATTATTATTATTATTATTATTATTTTTATTATTATTATTATTATTATTATTAATATTATAATTGTTATTATTACTATTATTGCTATTATTATTTTTCTTATTATTATTATTATTATTATTATTATTATTATTATTATTGTTATTATTAATTGCTCTCAAACGAAGTTTGTAGCAATTATATTAGTCCTGTCGGTCTTTTTTTATGCGATTTTTCGCTTGACCGATTTTTCGTCTGACGCTTTTGAATTTTCATCCTCAAAAACGGGATAAACAGGTGGCGCCCAGCGGGCATTAACTGCTCTTAGAGCCTTTCAGCTCAAACTGTTTTGGAGACTTATTCTTAGGTTGTGAAGGGCGGTTCTTAGAGGTTGACGACACCCCCACTGTTGACCCCCCCCTATTGCCCTCACCCCCCTCAACGCGCTGTTGCCCCCCAGCCCACTGTTGCCCAAACCCCCCCACCCACCCGCCTCCCGCGGCTTCTGACAAACAATCAATCACTAAAAACACGCCATTTTATACTAATTTTCACAAATTTTTTAAAGTTTTTTGAAAATTTTTGTCATTTTTTGTGTTTTTTCAACCCTAGGTGTCAAGAAACCTCCTCTACGGTTTTATATTACGTTACTGCATAGTTTCGAGGGGTAGTGTAATGGTTTCAACATTTTAACAACCCGAATTGCAGCTTTTTTATGACAAAACGTGAATTTTTTTCAAAATTTTTGACATTTATTTCTATTTATATACTTCTTTCCCGATGCAGGGGCCAGAAAACGTCCTTAAGGGTTTGATAATAAGTTACTGAATCAATTTGTTTGGCATGGAATAGCTTTCAATTTTTTAATTTGACAAATTTTATCAATTTATTTTGATAAAATTTGCATTTTTTTCAAGTTTTTGTTGGTTTTTAGTTTTCTCCAGCCTCAAGACTCGAGAAACCTCCTCTAGGGATCAAAGGTAGCTACTGCATACTTTCTAAATGTAATGAATTGTTTTTCCAGATTTCAACACCACGAATTTCAGCTTTTTTTAAATAAAATTTGCGATTTTTAAATTTTTTTTTAACATTTATTGTCAGTTTATTATCGCTATTATAAGTTTATTTGTCATTATTGTCATTTTTTCAAGTTTTTCGGCCCAACAAAAAATCTCCGTTAGGGTTTGATAATGAGTTACTGAAGAATGTTTGTTGGCCATGGATTAGTTACAACTTTTATCACAAATTTTAGCAGTTTTTTTTGCATTTCCTTATTTTTTAGTTTTTTGAAATTTTTTTGTCAATTTCTTGGTTTCTCCATCCTCAATGGCCACATAACCTCCTCTAGAGTTTGAGCTGAGGTTACTGCATAGCTTCTGGATGTAACGGAGGGTTTTCAAGATTTTAAGATCAGCAATTTTTAAAATTATTTGCAATTTTTCAAGTTTTTGTTTAGTCTTTTTTATTCTTTTATCATTTTTTCCGGCATCAGTGTCCTAGGGACCTCCTCCAAGGCTTCTTGAAAAGCTGTCGCATAGTTTCTAGATACATGGAATTTTTATCAATATTTTAATGACTCCAGCTCTAGCACTTTTTTGATAAAAATAATTTTAACTTTTCGAAAAATTGTCCAAGTTTATGTATGTTTTTGAGCCAGTAAAACTAGTTAAAGCTTGAAATAGTGATGCTGGATGGTCTCTTGAGACAATGAAATGGTTTTGAAGATTTTAATGTCTTGAATTCTAGCAAGATTTAGTTAAAAATTGTGATTGTTTTCAAAATTTTTGAGTGTTTTTGTCCTTTTCTGTGTTTAACTTTCATTACTGGCCAATGAAGTTTTTCAAGTCTTGCAGATGGGTTACTTGACATAATTCAGGAAGGAAAAAATAGTTGTGAACATCTACAAAATTTTCACTGCGAAATCTGGAAGCTTTTTCAAATTTTGCAATAATTTGCAAACTTTTTAATTGTTTTCTATTTGATTTGTTTGCTAACAAAGCAAGAAAACTAAAAGTTGAAGAGTCGAATCAAGCTAGCGCTGGGTTCAATAAACCGTGGCTAGCTACTGACGAAGCCAACCGCTCGCCGGTCGTTTGAGAGCAATTCGCCTTACGTTAGTTGGTTATGTTTATTATTATTGTTATTATTAATATTATTATTATTAATTTTATTATTATTATTATTATTATTATTATTATTATTATTATTATTAATATTATTATTATTATTAATATTATTATTATTATTATTATTATTGTTATTATCATTATTATTATTATTATTATTATTATTATTTTTATTATTATTATTATTATTATTAATATTATTATTATTTTTATTATTATTATTATTATTATTATTATTATTATTATTATTATTATTGCTATTATTATTATTGCTGTTATTATATGTTATTATTGCATCATTCAGCAAATTGTCCGATTACTTTTGCCATTAACAACCATTGGATTTTTAACTATATTTAAAAAATACTTCTGTAAAAAAAGGTATTAGATCACTGCATGTTGACTATTTGTCAATAATATGATCTTCAAATAGAAAATTTCAATGTTTTGTTATAAAACTCTAATGTGGATAAATTATTTAAGTTACGAGAATTGTGATCAGTTGTTTCATCTTTAATTCAATATTTGAGTAGATCCGGGAATCTGTTCTGCAGACAAATTGTGTTTTTTGTAATTTCTTTAAATTCTTCTTTTTTTAGTTCATTGATGTTTCAATTATTATTTTCATTTGATTGTTAGATTTTGATAAGTTTTTATCACAATATACTTTATCAACTTCAATATCAAAATTGAATCTAAATTATTTCAACAAAACAAATATTTTTCATATCAAAACATTGAATATCTTCAAAGAATAGTTGTTGTGCTTTACTTGTTATTAGATAGTTTGTTGTTTTTTAACTTTTTGTTGCTTTTTCTGATTGATCTGTTTCTTGCCTTTTATATCAAACAAAGTAAGCTGTGCTTACTTGTGAACAGAGGTCTATATTAAGCGAATCTAAAACTTTTTTTAAAATTCAAAGATGCAATTAGATTTTGAGAACTCCTGGTCATAATATTTGCCTTCCATTAATTCTCCATTAATATCTTCCATTATAAATGTTGGTGGATGTGTGTCTTTGTCAACATTTCTATGAACTTTAAAAACTTTAAATAATTCTCGATTCCATTTTGAAGGTAAGCTGTTTGAAAAGATATTAGAATTGTCTGTTTTTCCTAAATATTCAACAATTTTCTTTTGTTTAAATTTTTTTTTGTTGAAATTGCTAGTTATATATCGAATTTTTTAGGAAGATTTTGTACTTTAGTATTTGAAATTTTTTTAGATTGTAAATTACTATGATATGTTATTATTGCATCAATCAGCAAGCTTGCACAATTACCATCGCCGTTAATAAACATTGATTTGTTAACTATATGTTACAGTTTTTTTAAATAGAGCGTTTATATCACTCTACTTTGATTATTGGTCAATATTATTTTCTTCGATTAAAGTTTTAATGTTTTGTTATAAAACTCACAACATCTATCAACTAATATATTTCTGGTGTTCCACCATCGCCTTATACTTTTTGCATCCAATTTGCTATTCATTATTCCAATACATACCTGTTTTATTCCCTAAAAGTATAGCCCAGACCTATTCGGTAAAAATACCTATAACTGTTGATATGATTCTATAATTATTTTTACTTAAAGACGACTTATCAATTACATCAGCTGACCAATTTGAACTTTGTACAATGGTATAGTTCATTCTTTTTCAAATTTTGTTAGTTGTAGACTAATTACATCATTAGCCAATTTTTTTGGTTTATGTATTTCGTTTTCTTAATTACCATGATTAAAAACAAAGTTAACTAGTTGTTCTTGGGTAATAATTTGCATTGATTACATTTGTAATAAGATTTTACAATTTCGCCACATAATCAATCATGTCTTGTTTTCGTTTCTAGTATTAGTAGTTGTAATATTTCTCCTAGGTGGTCATCTTGTTCTTGCAGACAATGTCTGTTAGCATTTATGTTCAATAAACCACTAGCTTTACCTTCATAGACTTCTCATGATTGACCATCTTCGGTAGTTCCGTCTTCAAAGTCAATAGAAAAGCTACACTCAACTAAATTCTCACTTCTAGACGGCAATCTTCCCATTAATTTTATGTTTGGAGAGAGATTAGTCCCTAAAACTCCAAATTTTGATCTATTAATACTAGTATCCCCTTTTTGTGTATAATTAATATCATTTGGAAAGCTTTTAATTTTATTTTCCCTCTTTTATCTCGTTCAGTTACATTTTTATTTGTGACAAACATAGTGAATTCCCTTGTAAAGTTCCAAAAGTTATCTTTTAATTTTATAGTATCAAGTGTTAGAGATACATCTATACCATTTATTTCGAATCTGTTTGAAGAATGTATCAATTTGTTTTACTTCTAATTGTTTATTTGCTTGTTTACCAATTTCTACTAGAACAATAATTATTTCATTATTTTTTCAAATACTTTTCACTTTAATTTTTACCAATTTTTGCAAACTTTTTGATCGAATTGTATTCTAAATGATTTTCCCCAGTTCTTTTTCAAGCCGTCTGTGGTCTAGTGTTTGTTTACTCAGAGACAATTCTCTGAATTGTATGTTGGAACTTGTCCTGCTTTGTTTTTTATTTCGTGAAACAAAAATTTGTTTCGTTAACCTTAGTTCACAGCCTGTTCAACAATTTGCATAAAATGTTTTTGACTTCTTCTTTTTTGTTTCTTTTTTCTCTGATTCTGCTCAAAAGACTTTTAAACAGCAGTCGCTCAGCAAAGAAATTGCTATATAACAGTTTAAAAATAGTTCAAAAGAAATCAGAAAAAGGGCTATATGATCCCATAAAGCCCAATTTTAAATAAAGCCCTCTTTTTATAAATCTTGGTTAACATGTGTAATGGGTTTTGGCATTGATACTAGTCTCTGCATTCTCTCATTAAGAAACTAGGGTATGACTAACTACGAAGTCCAATCGAAATAGTTCGCACTGAAAAAATGTTTTTGTACGACAATCAACCTTAATCTTTGTTTTCTGTTCCTTTAATCGACGTTTTTCTGTTCCTCTCAATCGTCGTTATGGGAATCAATGGAGGCTGTTATCCGGCAATTTGCCGGATGAGTTTTTCATTTTGCGCAAAGATACTTACAAGTAATTGTTTTTGCTATGTGCTCTCTTCTTTCGCCGTGTCGGCTCAGTTCTTTAATGCAGACGGTTTTACATGCCGCACGGCTCACAAGAGCAGTGTTGGTAATATTTTTCGCTCTCGCATACCTGACTTTATTAATTGTTCGCAATTATTGTAAACGTGTGTGCCTTTTTTTGGGAAATACTTTTGTTTGACCGTTTTGACCTCTTAAGTTAATTTTACGCCCTTTACTTTTTGTTTTGCGTGATCTAAAAATCTATCACTTTCACGAGTGCCTGTGCAGAGAATTTCGTTGGATTCAAACACAAGAATTGTCGGTTTTCGTCAGTTTTCCTTCGCCAAAATCATTCAAAGCCCTTACGTTTTTTTCGTCGATTTGATCGGTTTTTGTCGGTATTTGAACGTAAGAATCGTCGGTTTTGCCATTCTAAAAATCATACAAAAATGACAGTCCCTTTTAGGATTCGAACCTTTGCCCCCTAAAGTATTATCCACCTTCTTCTCCACTGCACCACCAGTAATTTAGTTATACTGTACTTCTTTTGTATTTAAATCCCGAACACCCACTCAAATCCCGAAGACCCACTCAATTATAGGCCTATTTTTGTCACTTCTGCTTTGTCAAAAATTTTTGAAAAGGCGTTCAGTTCACAAAGCACAAGTTTCCTAGAAAGGGAGCAGTTATTGTCTATTAGTCAATTTGGTTATAGAAAACAAATTTCAACAATTGATGCTATCCTGAAATCGACAGAACAAATGAGATTAGAACTCAACATGAAAAGAAAAATGTTACAGGTGCGGTTTCAGATCTTTCAAAGGCTTTTGATTCTATAAACCACAAAATACTGTTACGGAGACTTGAAAATATAGGTTTTGACGAACATGGTACCAATTTATTAGAGAATTATATGAGTGAAAGAACGCAAAGAGTTGTCCGGAATTGAATTGAATCAGATTGGATAAATTTGAAAAGAGGAATTCCACAAGGTACTATTTTAGGACCTCTATTATTTAACATTTAAGTCAACGATTTAGCAAAGATTGTAGAAAAGGATTGCACGGTCGTCCAGTACTTAGACGACACTTTTCATTTTACATTTTACATCCGACACTGATGAAATATCGTCAAACACAAAACTTGAACATAACATCTCAAAAAGTTATTGATTTTTTTTGCAAAGTCCCAGTTAGTGATAAACAAACAAAAAACAGTGTTCAGCAAAAAACAGTTCAAAAATATATTGTGTTCAGCACCAGGAAGAGGTTAACAAATACTTTTCTGAATGTCGACAATGAAAGAATAGCAGAATCAAATAGTGTGAAGTATCTGGCGTAATTATTGATAGCAAACTAAAATTTGATGGAGAAGCGAAAAAGATTCTTCAGAGAATGGCTTGTGGAATAAAAGTTTTGAAAACACTAAGTAAAAGTTTATCAGAAAAAACGAAAGTCTTATTACTTAATGCAATAGTAATAAGCCATCTACATTATTCCGCTCTAATTCTGATAGGGTTGCAAAAGTCAGTACTCACAACTTTCGAAAAACACTTTAATTAGGGAAAAAAACATTTTTAATAGGAGAAAATACAATCGGTCTACAGATCTCAAACTTCGCAACAAAATATTACCAGTTTCTTTTCTCTTAAAATATCATTGCTCAAAATGTTTTTTCGCTTACTCAGCAACGATCTTCCAGCATAAAAAATTGAACCTCTCTCTACCATGAGAATAAAACAACATGACAGGTCAAAAAAATAACGTTCGATATAAGAAAGAACAAAAAGTTCTTAACTGATTCTTTTATTGCACAAGCCATTCTAATTTATAATAGTCTGCTTTCTAATATTGGACTGAAAACAACGTCAAAAGCTTCCTTTAAAAAAGAACTGAAAGAATAATTTTGGAAGGACCCAAAAGTAACTGATATAAAAGATGACATTGAGAGCATTAGATTTTAATTTTACTCCTTAATCTTCATGATGTACATATCAAAACTGTGAGAACATTTTATGCTCGCATTTTAGGCCACTTTTTTTACTAATGTTTGGTCAAATTTTTAGTTAGATAAGTAGTAGAGGCTAAGCAAGACAGGGTGGGGTAAAAAGATGTACCTATGTATTAACATTAGGTAGAGCTTCTTTTCATCCAATTTCCAAAGATGTACCTAAAAAGAGAGAGTGAGAACAATAGAACTGTCATCTTATTGTAATTACCCAGGGGTAATTATCTTAATTACCCCCAGGGAAATGCATCCAGTTTTCCGCTCTAATGCACTTCAGCTAATCTTATCTACTAAATAAATTATATCTGCAGAACTTTTACTTTCAAACTTTTCATTTAGGCATAATTTTTTCAATTATCAATTTTTTTTAATTGTTCGATTAATAATGAAGTTTTGTTTTCAATAACTTCAAATTATCGGAAGTTTTTCACAAAAACTTCTTGAAAGCTTTTTTTTGAAAATTCTTCAATTTTTCAATTTTTTTTACTCATGATGTTAAAGCATGCAAGTAACGGATTTTTTGGAATTTTATTTCGGTAGTTTCTGGTTTTTTTTTCGCGGTAGTTTCAGCTTCAAAAACCCGAAACCGTTAAAAAACTTTCATATATAGTTGTTCTAATAATCGATTAACGTTTTTCTTAACGCTGATTTCAATGAAAAATACTAAAGCACAGAAAGGCATCACTGAAAATTTTTTCTTTTTTTGTAGTTTCAAATTCTGAAACCTAAAACTACAAAAAATTTTCTTCGAGAATGGTATGCTATATCAACTCTCTATATGTTGTTTTTAAACAGAACATTTGATAGTGATTTCTTTGACTCTAAGAAGTTTTTGGGTTTTTGCGAAGTTTAAGCTTCTGAAACCTGAAACCTCAAACTATTTTTTTTGGAATTGTGTGGTAAAGTACATCTTTTCAGCGTAATTTTTAACGCAGAATTCACTGGATATAGCTTAAAAATCGTGAAAAGAGGACAAGTTTTTATTTTCCGAAGTTTTAGATTCTCGAAACCTGAAACCTCAGTTTTTTTTTGGAATTGTGTGTTACAGTACATCTTTATATTTTAATTTTTAACGCAGAATGCAGTGGGCATAATTTATAAGTCATGAAGAGAGGACAAGTTTATATTTTTTTTCGAAGTTTTAGATTCTGAAACCTGAAATCTATAAAAAGTTGTCAAAAAATACCCATTTCTTGCCAAAAATACCCAGTTCCTGGAAAAAATACCCAATTATCGCCAAAAATTACCCATTTTTTGCCGAAAAACCCAATTCTTGGCGAAAAAATCCCAAATTCGTGAAAAACAAACACTCCACTAATGTGAAAAGTTCCCCACTATTGCCAACAGAGCCCAGGTCTTGGTGGAAAACATCAAATTCTTGACTCAAAATATCCAATTATTGTCAAAAATAACCCAAATGTTTCCAAAAAATATCAAACTGTTGCCAACAGAAGACAATTCTAGCCCAAAAATATCTGTTTCTAGTCCAGAATTACGCAATTCATAGCAAAAATACCCAATTATTACCAAAATATAGCACATTTTTGCCAAAAATACCTAATTCCTGCGGAAAGGAACCCAGTTCTAGCAAAAATATCCCAATACTTGCCACACAAAGAGACACAAATCTCGCCAGAAATACCCATTTTTACCACAAAGTAGCAAAATTTTGTAAAAAAACCTAAAATGTAACCAAAATAACAAAATTTTATCAAATATTTATCTAAAACATATCAAAAATTCGACAACCTTGCATCATCTGTATTTCTCTACGTTCTTACTAACAATCCAATTCTTTAGTGACTTTAAAAACATCAACTCTAGAGATCATCTTTTGTAAAGACGAATCTTCTCAGGTGACCGATATAAGTTTAATGAGCACAAATTTATCACGAATTATTTGCTATTGTACAGAATTAATTGTTAAATGTTTGAGTTCAATCATAGTAATTTAAGAATTACGTCCTATTATCTTCTCAATTACGAACAATTAGGTGATCTCATTTTTTTTGAGAGGGTCAATGAACACTTTGGAACAAAATTTATTCCAGCTACGTCATATGATTGCTACAATTAGGGACATCTAGGTATTGTATGGGGTCACTGAACTCATGTGAACAAAAAATAATCCTTACTACTTACAATATTATTCATAATTTATCGAAGCATACACAGCTCACGCGATCGAAATCAAGGTCTTAATCATAATAATGCAGTAATTACGTCACTATTGCGTCATAATGAAGTCATTTTTATTGTAGTATACAAACTTTATCGATGCATACACAGCTCACGCGATCGAAATCAAGGTTTTAATCATAATATTGCAGTAATTTCGTCACTATTGCGTCATAATGATGTCATTTTTATTGTAGTATACAAAAAAAATTAACTTATTGTGCTTATCTTCCTTCATTTCAGCAATACAGCGATATTTAGCTGATTCATTCTTTTTCGGAGACAATTTGAATCTCCTTCTCCTACAAACCTAAGTTGTCAGTTATAAATCTTTCAGTGAAGATTGTTCATCTCTATTACATCTTCCTATTTCCAATTCCAGGTAAGTCACCTCTGTCATAAAAAATGAAAGCAGACCAGAAGAAAAGAATAAAGGGCTATTATATTCATCGTACTCATTCGCGAATAGCATATTAATTCTTCAGAGATAGAGATTTTGGAATATCTGTAACTTCAGTTCTTTTAGGAGTTCAACAGTCTTCACCAAAAAAGCCTGGTATAATGAATATCAAATCTGTGAAATTGAACGAAAATCTTAAGGCCCACTTCTTCTTCCCCGATTTCAATGATGATTTGGCAATTATAAAGGAGAGGAAGACGTGCTTCGGCTGTGTAGCTGATCTTCCATTCTCAATTCCGAGGCAGCTTCTGGTCGTCGTTATTGCAATCGAGAATTTGCCTGAAATATGTGTTCCATACAATCAGACAACTGTAGACTTCTACAAGAAACACATCGAAAACAAAACTTTACAAGTCTCAGACAACATGGAACTGAGCAGATCAGTGCGTGCACAATTCTGTTATTATGAGTTGTCCTATAGACCAATGTATGAAAATAAATTAGGATTTTTTGAGGAGGAAAGAGAACTTAATTTTTTCTGGTGTGTGTCTGACGAGTATGACAATTTGCAGGAGCAGAAACCTGATCGGGATTGCGACGAATGGGAAAATGGGTCATTGACAGAGAGTATTATTGCAAGTATAGAAGAGGAGAACGCACTTGACCCCAAGTTAGACAACAAAAAATCTGACAAGGCAGTCCCTTTTTCGTGTTTTTCTACGGACACTGGACAAGATACAATGAAAGAAGTACAAGGAGCGTCGATCGTTGAAAATACTTCAATCAAGTCTGCCAGAACCATCCTTAGTACTGTACTAAATGATTAAACAGATTACCAAGATCATATTTTATCTAATGAAGCAAGTGAAAAAATACCTGAAAAAACTTCCCTCAAATCTGAGCAACCAGCGTCTTGTACACAAAAGACTGTCAAGAGAAGGGCTCCTGCTGTCAATAACCCTGAAAGAGTGGGAAGTAAAAATCCAGATGGTGAAGAAAACGAAGACAACATGTGTCCTCCATAGCGCAAATTGAGACGAGCTGCTGAGTTGGATAGTGACTAAACTAACAGGCTGAGAAGTTATTTCTTTGACTGATTATTTGTTTATATTTCCTGAGATAACTAAGTGACTGGTAAATTTGTAATATTCTGTTTTTACACTCAGAAAAAGCTGAATATCATGTATACTTTTGAATTGATACTTTGATAATTTTTTTTCTTTGAGTTTTTAAAATGCTATTTCGAATGCTTTTTAGCGTAATTTGTAACGCAGAATTCACTGGATATAGTTTAAAAATCGTGAAAAGAGGACAAGTTTGTATTTTCCGAAGTTTTAGATTCTGAAACCTGAAACCTCAGTTTTTTTTGGAATTGTGTGTTACAGTACATCTTTATATCTTAATTTTTAACGCAGAATGCAGTGGGCATAATTTATACGTCATGAAGAGAGGACAAGTTTATATTTTTTTTCGAAGTTTTAGATTCTGAAACCTGAAATCTAAAAAAAAGTTGTCAAAAAATACCCATTTCTTGCCAAAAAAACCCAGTTTCTTGGAAAAAATACCCAATTATCGCCAAAAATTACCCAATTGTTGCCGAAAAACCCAATTCTTGGCGAAAAAATCCCAAATTCGTGAAAAACGAACACTCCACTAATGTGAAAAGTTCCCCACTATTGCTAACAGAGCCCAGGTCTTGGTGGAGAAGACCAAATTCTTGACTCAAAATATCCAATTATTGTCAAAAATAACCCAAATGTTTCCAAAAAATATCAAACTGTTGCCAACAGAAGACAATTCTAGCCCAAAAATATCTGTTTCTAGTCCAGAATTACGCAATTCATAGCAAAAATACCCAATTATTACCAAAATATAGCACATTTTTGCCAAAAATACCTAATTCCTGCGGAAAGGAACCCAGTTCTAGCAAAAATATCCCAATACTTGCCACACAAAGAGACACAAATCTCGCCAGAAATACCCATTTTTACCACAAAGTAGCAAAATTTTGTAAAAAAACCTAAATTGTAACCAAAATAACAAAATTTTATCAAATATTTATCCAAAACATATCAAAAATTAGACAACCTTGCATCATCTGTATTTCTCTAAGTTCTTAATAACAATCCAATTCTTTAGTGACTTTAAAAACATCAACTCTATAGATCATCTTTTGTAAAGACGAATCTTCTCAGGTGACCGATATAAGTTTAATGAGCACAAATTTATCACGAATTATTTGCTATTGTACAGAATTAATTGTTAAATGTTTGAGTTCAATCATAGTAATTTAAGAATTACGTCCTATTATCTTCTCAATTACGAACAATTAGGTGATCTCATTTTTTTTGAGAGGGTCAATGAACACTTTGGAACAAAATTTATTCCAGCTACGTCATATGATTGCTACAATTAGGGACATCTAGGTATTGTATGGGGTCACTGAACTCATGTGAACAAAAAATAATCCTTACTACTTACAATATTATTCATAATTTATCGAAGCATACACAGCTCACGCGATCGAAATCAAGGTCTTAATCATAATAATGCAGTAATTACGTCACTATTGCGTCATAATGAAGTCATTTTTATTGTAGTATACAAACTTTATCGATGCATACACAGCTCACGCGATCGAAATCAAGGTTTTAATCATAATATTGCAGTAATTTCGTCACTATTGCGTCATAATGATGTCATTTTTATTGTAGTATACAAAAAAAAATTAACTTATTGTGCTTATCTTCCTTCATTTCAACAATACAGCGATTTTTAGCTGATTCATTCTTTTTCGGAGACAATTTGAATCTCCTTCTCCTACAAACCTAAGTTGTCAGTTATAAATCTTTCAGTGAAGATTGTTCATCTCTATTACATCTTCCTATTTCCAATTCCAGGTAAGTCACCTCTGTCATAAAAAATGAAAGCAGACCAGAAGAAAAGAATAAAGGGCTATTATATTCATCGTACTCATTCGCGAATAGCATATTAATTCTTCAGAGATAGAGATTTTGGAATATCTGTAACTTCAGTTCTTTTAGGAGTTCAACAGTCTTCACCAAAAAAGCCTGGTATAATGAATATCAAATCTGTGAAATTGAACGAAAATCTTAAGGCCCACTTCTTCTTCCCCGATTTCAATGATGATTTAGCAATTATAAAGGAGAGGAAGACGTGCTTCGGCTGTGTAGCTGATCTTCCATTCTCAATTCCGAGGCAGCTTCTGGTCGTCGTTATTGCAATCGAGAATTTGCCTGAAATCTGTGTTCCATACAATCAGACAACTGTAGACTTCTACAAGAAACACATCGAAAACAAAACTTTACAAGTCTCAGACAACATGGAACTGAGCAGATCAGTGCGTGCACAATTCTGTTATTATGAGTTGTCCTATAGACCAATGTATGAAAATAAATTAGGATTTTTTGAGGAGGAAAGAGAACTTAATTTTCTCTGGTGTGTGTCTGACGAGTATGGCAATTTGCAGGAGCAGAAACCTGATCGGGATTGCGACGAATGGGAAAATGGGTCATTGACAGAGAGTGTTATTGCAAGTATAGAAGAGGAGAACGCACTTGACCCCAAATTAGACAACAAAAAATCTGACAAGGCAGTCCCTTTTTCGTGTTTTTCTACGGACACTGGACAAGATACAATGAAAGAAGTACAAGGAGCGTCGATGGTTGAAAATACTTCAATCAAGTCTGCCAGAACCATCCTTAGTACTGTACTAAATGATTAAACAGATTACCAAGATCATATTTTATCTAATGAAGCAAGTGAAAAAATACCTGAAAAAACTTCCCTCAAATCTGAGCAACCAGCGTCTTGTACACAAGAGACTGTCAAGAGAAGGGCTCCTGCTGTCAATAACCCTGAAAGAGTGGGAAGTAAAAATCCAGATGGTGAAGAAAACGAAGACAACATGTGTCCTCCATAGCGCAAATTGAGACGAGCTGCTGAGTTGGATAGTGACTAAACTAACAGGCTGAGAAGTTATTTCTTTGACTGATTATTTGTTTATATTTCCTGAGATAACTAAGTGACTGGTTAATTTGTAATATTCTGTTCTTACACTCAGAAAAAGCTGAATATCATGTATACTTTTGAATTGATACTTTGATAATTTTATTTTCTTTGAGTTTTTAAAATGCTATTTCGAAATAAACTTTTATTTAAAGTTCAATTTGAATTAAAATTTATGTCAAAAAATGCTTGTTTTTATTCTCAAAAATGGCGGTTAACGACGAAAAAGGCTTGTTTTTCTAATATCTGTTTTTCCAAAGACGCGGGTTTTTTTGGCTTCTGCAATACACTCCCGACAGCTGATACTGGATGATGCAAAGCGATTACAGTGATAATTTCGAAGCAAACTTCAGCAGCAATTTTTCCCATCAGAATATTGCAAAAAGCGTGCTGCCTTTGATAATAGATTACCTGGTCATTTTAAAGAAGAATTTTTGGCAGGAATTTTTAGATATAGATTCTCATATAAATCGTTAAGTATAGAATTTACAATTTTTTTTAAAAAAGTTGAAAACCTTTTGCATAATTTTTCACTGTTTTGAAAAACAAATTTTCTTTTACTATCCCATTTTTTTTCAAAAAAGTCGTTTTGTTACAAAAGGTTTCTATTTTTCATTTTTTCATTTGTCAGTTTTTGTGTTTTTAATTTTTTAATGTGAAGTTTTGAATTGAATCATTTTTATGGAGATGAAAATCTTTTTTACTAAAATAATTTTTTTGAAAATTGTCGTTTTTTACATAATGTTTTTAACAAAAATGTAAATCTTGATGTTTTTGTTATTTTTCTGTTTTAACATTTTTCAGTTTTTGAAGCTTTTTTCATGCAAAGTTTTCAATTTAATTAATAATCAAATTAATTTTTCAAATTAATTTTCAATAATCAAATTAATTTTTTTTAAACAGGAAAAAGTTTTACTAGAATAGTTTTTTTTTCAAAAATGCCGTTTTTTACATAAGGTTTTTAACAAAATATGCAACTTGTGTTGTTTTTTATTTTTCCTTTTTTTCTGTTTTTGAATTTTTTAATGTAAAATTTTAAATATAATATTATTTTTTTTTGAAAAAACAAGTTTTACTAGAATAATTTTTCTTTCAATAATGCCGTTTTTTACATAAGGTTTTTAACAAAAAATGCAACTTGTGTTGTTTCTTATTTTTCTATTTTTCTTTTTTTTTTCTGTTTTTGAAGTTTTTTATGTAAAATTTTAATATTATTTAATTTTTTTTTGCAAAAAAAAAGTTTTAATAGAATAATTTTTCTTTCAAAAATGCCGTTTTTTACGTAAGCTTTTTAACAAAACATGCAACTTGTATTGTTTTTAAATTTTCTATTTTTCCTTTTTTCTGTTTTTGAATTTTTCAATGTAAAATTTTTAATTTAATTAATTTTTTTTGCAAAAACAATTTTTACTAGACTAATTTTTCTCTCAAAAATGCCGTTTTTTACATAAGGTTTTTAACAAAAAGTGAAACTTGTGTTGTTTTTTAATTTTCTATTTTTCCTTTTTTCTGTTTTTGAATTTTTTAATGTAAAATTTTAAATTTAAATAATTTTTGTTTGAAAAACAAGTTTTACTAGAATAATTTTTTTTTCAAAAATGCCGTTTTTTACATAAGGTTTTTAACAAAAAATGCAAATTGTGTCGTTTTTTATTTTTCTACTTTTCCTTTTTTTCTGCTTTTGAGTTTTTTAATGTAAAATTTTAAAATTAATTTTTTTGAGAAAACAAGTTTTACTAGAATAATTTTTCTTTCAAAAATGCCGTTTTTTACATAAGGTTTTTATCAAAAAAATGCAACTACAGGTTACAGAATAAGCAAATACAGGTTTTACTAGAATAATTTTTCTTTCAAAAATGCCGATTTTTACATGAGATTTTAAACAAAAAATGCAACTTGAGTTGTTTTTTATATTTCTCTTTTTCGTTTTTTCTGTTTTTGAAGTTTTTTATGTAAAATTTTTAACTGAAACAATTTTTTTTGAAAAAAAAATATTTTACTAAAATAATTTATCCTTCAAAAATTATCTTTTTTTGAAGGATAAATTATCGTTTTTTACATAAAGTTTTTTACCAAAAATGCTATTTTTGTTTTCTAATATTCTTTTCTTCAGTTTTTTAATTTAAAAATGCAATTTTTGTTTTCTAATATTCTTTTCTCAAGTTTTTCTAATGTAAAATTTCAAATTTAATAATTTTTATTGAAAAAACAACTTTTATTGGAATAATTCTTCTTTCAAAGATGCCGTTTTTTCATAAGGTTTTGAACAAAAGATCCAATTTTTGTTGTTTTTTATTTTTCCATTTTCCAGTTTTCAAATTTTTTTTATAAAATTTTTTTAATGAATTATTATTTTTTAAATATTGTTTTACTAAAACATTTTTTTTCAAAAATGCCGTTTTTTACATTATGTATTTAACAAAAAATGTGAATTTTGTAGTTTTTTGTTTTACCGTTTTTTCCTTTTTTCAGTTTTTGAATTTTTTTTTGAAAAATTTTTAATTGAATTATTCTTTTGAAAAAATATTCTTTTAGTAAAACATTTTTTTCCAAATGTCGTTTTTTGCATAATATTTGGAAAAATTTTTTGATGTTTTTGATGTTTTTTCTTATTCTATTTTTCAGTTTTGATGTTTTTTCTTATTTTATTTTCAATTTTTGAGCTCTTGAAGTTTTTTGCAATTTCTTTATTAAAGCCGAAAATTGTAAAAATCAATTTATTACAATTAATACAAAAATCAATTATTTATTACATTTATTTATTAAAAATTATTACACATTATTGATAAAATTTGCGGAAATCTATAACAAATCAAGCTTTTGATGACAAACTTATTTTTTTAATTTTTCATTTTAAACAATTAAATTTTTATTAACATCATATTCTTCTTAAGAAATTCCGATTTATTCATCGTCTCATGATAAACATACTTCGGAGTAAACCACGGGGTACCGGTGTCGGGTGGTGACAATTACTGGCTTCAAGCAACCCTAGCGTGCATCACTGGATGTTGTTCGGAAATAAAAGATCGTTGGGCGCGCAGAAAATGAAAAATGAAAAATTAAAAAAATAAGTTTGTCATCAAAAGCTTGATTTGTTATAGATTTCCGCAAATTTTATCAATAATGTGTATTAATTTGTAATAAATAATTGTAATAAATAATTGATTTTTGTATTAATTGTAATAAATTGATTTTTACAATTTTCGGCTTTGCTAAAGAAATTGCAAAAAACTTCAAGAGCTGAAAAATTGATAAATAGAATAAGAAAAAACATCAAAACTGAAAAATAGAATAAGAAAAAACATCAAAAACATCAAAAATTGTTCAAAATATTATGCAAAAACGACATTTGGAAAAAAAAATGTTTTACTAAAACAATATTTTTTCAAAAGAATAATTCAATTAAAAATTTCAAAAAAAACTTCAACAACTGAAAAAAGGAAAATACGGAAAAACAAAAAACTACAAAATTCACATTTTTTGCTAAATACATAATTTAAAAAACGGCATTTTTGAAAAAAAAATGTTTTAGTAAAACAAAATTTTTAAAAAAAATAAATCAATAAAAAAATTTACATAAAAAATTTGAAAACTGGAAAATGGAAAAATAAAAAACAACAAAAATTGGATCTTTTGTTCAAAACCTTATGAAAAAAAACGACTTTTGAAAGAAAAATTTTTCCAATAAAAGTTTTGAAGGATAAATTATCGTTTTTTACATAAAGTTTTTTTACCAAAAATGCTATTTTTGTTTTCTAATATTCTTTTCTTCAGTTTTTTAATTTAAAAATGCAATTTTTGTTTTCTAATATTCTTTTCTCAAGTTTTTCTAATGTAAAATTTCAAATTTTATAATTTTTATTGAAAAAACAACTTTTATTGGAATAATTCTTCTTTCAAAGATGCCGTTTTTTCATAAGGTTTTGAACAAAAGATCCAATTTTTGTTGTTTTTTATTTTTCCATTTTCCAGTTTTCAAATTTTTTTTTTTAAAATTTTTTTAATGAATTATTTTTTTTAAATATTGTTTTACTAAAACATTTTTTTGGAAAAAATGCCGTTTTTTACATTATGTATTTAACAAAAAATGACATTTGGAAAAAAAATGTTTTACTAAAACAATATTTTTTCAAAAGAATAATTCAATTAAAAATTTCAAAAAAACTTCAAAAACTGAAAAAAGGAAAATACGGAAAAACAAAAAACTACAAAATTCACATTTTTTGCTAAATACATAATTTAAAAAACGGCATTTTTGAAAAAAAATGTTTTAGTAAAACAAAATTTTTAAAAAAAATAAATCAATAAAAAATTTTACATAAAAAAATTTGAAAACTGGAAATTGGAAAAATAAGAAACAACAAAAATTGGATCTTTTGTTCAAAACCTTATGAAAAAAACGACTTTTGAAAGAAAAATTTTTCCAATAAAAGTTGTTTTTTCAAAAAAAATTATTAAATTGAAAACTTTACATTAGAAAAACTTGAAAAGAATATTAGAAAACAAAAATTGCATTTTTGGTAAAAAACTTTATGTAAAAAACGATAATTTATCCTTCAAAAAACGATAATTTTTTAAGGATAAATTATTTTAGTAAAACATATTTTAAAAAAAAATTATTTAAGTTAAAAATTTTACATAAAAAACTTTAAAAACAGAAAAAACGAAAAAGAGAAAAATAAAAAACAACACATGTTGCATTTTTTGTTAAAAACCTTATGTAAAAAACGGCATTTTTGAAAGAAAAAGTATTCTAGTAAAACTTGTTTTTTCAAAAAGACAATTAATTAATTTCAAAATTTTACAATAAAAAAATTCAAAAACAGAAAAAAAAGTTGCATTTTTTGTTAAAAACCTTACGTAAAAAACGGCATTTTCGAAAAAAAATTATTCTAGTAAAACTTGTTTTTTCAAACAAAAATTAATTAAATTTAAAATTTCACATAAAAAAACTCAAAAACAGAAAAAAGGAAAAATAGAAAATTAAAAACAACACAAGTTGCACTTTTTGTTAAAAACCTTATGTAAAAAACGGCATTTTTGAAAGAAAAATTAGTCTAGTAAAACTTGTTTTTGCAAAAAAAGATAATTAAATTAAAAATGTTACATAAAAAAAATCAAAAAAAGAAAAAAGGAAAAATAGAAAATTGAAAAACAGCACAAGTTGCATTTTTTGTTAAAAAGCTTATGTAAAAAACAGCATTTTTGAAAGAAAAATTATTCTAGTAAAACTTGTTTTTTCAAAAATAAACTAATTAATTTTAAAATTTTACATTTAAAAGTTCAAAAACAGAAAAAAAAGGAAAAATAGAAAAATAAAAAACAACACAAGTTGCATTTTTTGTTATAAACCTTACGTAAAAAACGGCATTTTTGAAAAAAAAAAAAATTCTAATAAAACTTGTTTTTCCAAACAAAAATTAATTAAATTTAAAATTTTACATTAAAAAATTCAAAAACAGAAAAAAGGAACAATAGAAAATTAAAAAAACAACACAAGTTGCACTTTTTGTTAAAAACTTTATGTAAAAAACGGCATTTTTGAAAAAAAAAATAATTAAATTGAAAATTTTACAAAAAAAAAATTCAAAAACAGAAAAAAAGGAAAAATGGAAAAATAGAAAACAACACAAGTTGCATTTTTTGTTAAAAACCTTATGTAAAAAATGGCATTTTTGAGAGAAAAATTATTCTAGTAAAACTTGTTTTCAAAAAAAATTAATTAATTTTAAAATTTTACATTAAAAAAATTCAAAAACAGAAAAAAGGAACAATAGAAAATTAAAAAACAACACAAGTTGCACTTTTTGTTAAAAGTGCAACTCAGTTCCATGTTGTCTGAGACTTGTAAAGTTTTGTTTTCGATGTGGTTCTTGTAGAAATCGTCTGGTTCTTGTAGAAGTCGTCTGATTGTACAGTTGTCTGATTGTATGGAGCAGAGATTACAGGCAAATTCTCGATTGCAATAACGAAGACCAGAAGCTGCCTCGGAATTGAGAATGGAGGATCAGCTACCCAGCCGAAGCACGTCTTCCTCTCCTTTATAATTGCTACATCATCATTGAAATCGGGGAAGAAGAAGTGGGCCTTAAGATTTTTGTTCAATTTCACAGACTTGATATGCATAATACCAGGCTTTTTGTTGAAGACGGTTGAACTCCTAAAAGAAGTGAAGTTACAGATATTCCAAAATCTTTCTCTCTGAAAAATTAATATGCTCTTCGCGAATGAGTACGATGAATATAATAGCCCTTTATTCGTTTCTTCTGGTCTGCTTTCATTTTTTATGACAGAGGTGACTTACCTTGAATTGGAAATAGGAAGATGTAATAGAGATGAACAATCTCCACTGAAATATTTATAACTGACAACTTAGGTTTGTAGGAGAAGGAGATTCAAATTGTCTCCGAAAAAGAATGAAAAAGCTAACTATAGCTGTGTTGATGAAGAGAAGGAAGATAAGCACAATGAGTTAAATTTTTGTTTGTTTACTACAATAAAAATGACAGCATTATGACGCAATAGTGACGTAATTACTGCAATATTATGATTAAGACCTTGATTTCAATCGCGTGAGCTGTGTATGAATCCATAAAGTTTGTATACTACAATAAAAATGACATCATTATTACGCAATAGTGACGTAATTACTGCAAGTTTATGATTAAGACCTTGATTTTGATCGCGTGAGCTGGGTATGATTCGATAAAGTATGAATAATATTGTAAGTAGTAAGGATCATTTTTTGTTCACAAGAGTTCAGTGACCCCATACAATACCTAGGTGTCCCTAATTGTAGCAATCACATGAGGTAGCTGGAATAAATTTTGTTCCAAAGAGTTTATTGACCCTCTCACAAAAAATGAGATCACCTAATTGTTCGTAATTGAGAAGATAATAGGACGTAATTGTTAAATTACTATGATTGAACTCAAACATTTAACGATTTATTCTGTACAATAGCAAATAATTCATGATAAATTTGTGCTCATTAAACTTATATCGGTCACCTGAGAAGACTCGTCTTTACAAAAGATGATCTCTAGAGTTGATGTTTTTAAGGTCACTAAAGAATTGGATTGTTAGTAAGAACTTAGAGAAATACAGATGATGCAAGGTTATCTAATTTTTGATATATATTTGATAAAATTTTGTTATTTTGGTTACAATTTGCGTTTTTTTACAAGATTTTGCTACTTTGTGGTAAAAATGGGTATTTCTGGCGAGATTTCTGTCTCTTTGTGTGGCAATTATTGGGATATTTTTGCTAGAACTGGGTTCCTTTCCGCAGGAATTAGTTATTTTTGGCAAGAATGTGGTATATTTTGGTATTAGTTGGGTATTTTTGCTATGAATTGCGTAATTCTGGACTAGAAACAGATATTTTTGGGCTAGAATTGTCTTTTGTTGGCAACAGTTTGATATTTTTTGGAAATATTTGGGTTATTTTTGACAGTAATTGGATATTTTGAGTCAAGAATTTGGTGTTTTCCACCAAGACCTGGGCTCTGTTGGCGATAGTGGGGAACTTTTCACATTAGTGGAGTGTTTGTTTTTCACGAACTTGGGATTTTGTCGCCAAGAATTGGCTTTTCGGCAATAATTGGGTAATTTTTGGCAATAATTGGGTATTTTCTCCAAGAACTGGGCATTTTTGGCAAGAAATGGGTTTTTTTGACAATTTTTTTGAGGTTTCAGGTTTCAGAATCTAAAACTTCGAAAAAAAATATAAACCTGTCCTCTCTTCATGACTTATAAATCATGCCCACTGCATTCTGCGTTAAAAATTAAAATGT
Organism: Convolutriloba macropyga; assembly: GCF_964194025.1. Classification (NCBI taxonomy): domain Eukaryota; kingdom Metazoa; phylum Xenacoelomorpha; order Acoela; family Convolutidae; genus Convolutriloba; species Convolutriloba macropyga. Next base: position 33,167,740 of record NC_134469.1, read on the forward strand.
AAAGATGTACTGTAACACACAATTCAAAAAAAATTGAGGTTTCAGGTTTCAGAATCTAAAACTTCGGAAAATAAAAAATTGTCCTCTTTTCACAATTTTTAAACAGTATCCATTGAATTCTGCGTTAAAATTACGCTATAAAGATGTACTTTAACACACAATTCCAAAAAAAAATAGTTTGAGGTTTCAGGTTTCAGAAGCTTAAACTTCGCAAAAACCCAAAAATTGTAACTTCTTAGAGTCAAAGAAATCACTATCAAATGTTCTGTTTAAAAACAACATATAGAGAGCTGATATAGCATACCATTCTCGAAGAAAATTTTTTGTAGTTTGAGGTTTCAGAATCTGAAACTACAAAAAAAACAAAAAATTTTCAGTGATGCTTTTCTGTGCTTTAGTATTTTTCATTGAAATCAGCGTTAAGAAAAACTTTAATCGATTATTAGAACCACTTTTTATGAAAGTTTTTTAACGGTTTCGGGTTTTTGAAACTGAAACTACCGCGAAAAAAACCAGAAACTACCAAAAATAAAATGCCAAAAAATTCGTTTCTTGCATGCTTTCACATCATGAGAAAAAAATTGAAAAATTGAAGAATTTTCAAAAAAGCTTTCAAGAAGTTTTTGTGAAAAACTTCCAATAATTTGAAGTTATTGAAAACAAAACTTCATTAATAATCAAAAAATTAAAAAAAAAAATTGATAATTGAAAAAATTATGCGTAAATGAAAAGTTTGAAAGTAAAAGTTCTGCAGATACAATTTATTTAGTAGATAAGATTAGCTGAAGTGCATTAGACCGGAAAACTGGATGCATTTCCCTGGGGACAATTAAGATAATTACCCCTGGGTAATTACGATAAGATGACAGTTCTATTGTTCTCATTCTCGCTTTTTAGGTACATCTTTGGAAATTGGATGAAAAGAGGCTATACCTAATGTTAATACATAGGTACATCCTTTTACCCCCCCCCCCTGTCTTGCTTAGCCTCTACTACTTAGGTAATTTAATGATTTTATAATTTTACATAATGCTATATTCTTAACTTTACATTGCTTCTTTTACCACTTGCTTTTTAGTCTTATGTGTACCAGAAGAAATTAATAATGTTCTTTTTTTTAAACAAAATGAGACTGACAATACCGACAAAAAACAACGATAATCGACACTTCTTAGATTAAGTACCGACAATACCGACGAAAACGACGATATCCGACATTTCCTACAAAAAAGACAAAATCGACGAAATTCGACAAGAAATGGCGCTTCTTGCGTCGATTTTGTCGCATTTTCTCAACCCGGGTGTCAGTGGCTAAAATTAAGTGGCTCAAGTTTAATACTAAAAATTATATAATGGTCAACAGACCTGAAACAAATTGCTCCCAACAACAGTCATTTCTCTCGAAACATTGGCTGCGTTCACTGTACAGGAACATTCGATTAACTTTAGTATTTTAAAAACAACTTATCGTATACCCGGGTTGACCCTTCTTTGAAACCATAAAAAAGACCATAAATGGTTCTTGGAAACCATACGTAAGACCATAAATGGTTCCATCCAAGAAGCGCCAAAATTTCTTGTATGTTTAATTGCTCTCAAACGAAGTTTGTAGCAATTATATTAGTCCTGTGGTCTTTTTTTTTATGCGATTTTTCGCTTGACCAATTTTTCGTCTGACGCTTTTGACTTTTCGTCCTCAAAAACGGGATAAACAGGTAGCGCCCAGCGGGCATTAAGTGCTCTTAGAGCCTTCCAGCTCTGTTTCAGCTCAAACTGTTTTGGAGACTTATACTTATACTTAGTGTGAAGGGCGGATCTTAGAGGTTGAGACACCTCCCCCCCCCCCCCTGTTGACCCCCCACCCCACTATTGCCCCCCACCGCGCTGTTGCCCCCCAACCCAGTGTTGCCCCCCATAAGCCCCCCGGTGCAACCCCGCGGCTAGCTACTGACGAAGCCAACCGCTCGCCGGTCGTTTGAGAGCAATTCGCCCGACGTTAGTCGGTTATGTTCTTGCAATGGTTTCTAAGAACCATAAATGGTTTTGTTTATGGTTTCAAAGATTCCATACAAGATTGATGGGAAATGAGTGGCAAACAGATGGAACCATTACTTTCATTTATGGTCTTACGTATGGTTTCCAAGAACCATTTATGGTCTTACGTATGGTTTCCAAGAACCATTTATGGTCTTACGTATAGTTTCCAAGAACCATTTATGGTCTTACGTATGTTTTCCAAGAACCATTTATGGTCTAACATATGGTTTTCAAGAACCATTTATGGTCTTACATATGGTTTATAAGAACCATTTATGGTCTTACGTATGATTTCCAAGAAGTATCAAAAAATTTAGTGTGACCAAACTCTCAATATCTCTATCTATCTATATATCTATCTATCTCGGCTTGATATTTCAGGAAAATGACGCCCATTAACTTCCGTTTCACTACTGTCTAAACAATGCATCTAGTCGAAAACAACAGTTTCAAATTTTAACCAAACAGAAAATTAATTTAACATGGTTCCGCAATTAAAAACATTTACAAACAAACTCTCATGTTCTTTAAGCCAATGTGCTTAATCATGTTCAGTCATACAAAGTAAGGGTGTCAAAAAAAATTATCTGTAGTTGAAATAGCCATGCATTTCTCCTTCACCGTATCCAGAGGGATTGAGACTCTCCTGTCACTGTTTTCAACAACTACAAAGGAATAAATTTCCAAGTTTTTTCCACGTGAGCATTGAAATTTCTCCAACACGGAGAAGCAATTAACAGAGAGCATCTCGAAGCCTTCATTTATATAGAAAATTTTAACTTGGCCAAAGCATAATTTGTTTTTCCAGACATAAGCAATGTAACTGTTGTTTGCCGACGTATGAGAGATTGAGTCCAGGGTAAACAGATCTGACTCGTAGTTGCTGAAAAATTGCCTGCCACTTTGTTTGAAATAGTGTGGTACACAGTCAAATGGGACACTCCTGCGGACAAATGTCTTTGTACCTCGCAGTTTGTGGCAAAAATCGTACAATATATCATTCTCAACAGTCGCTCTGTAAGACTCTTTGTTTCTTCTATATCTCTCGACTAACAGTGGCAGCTGATTAACCGTCCCTGTTAGCTTCGACTGCAACAAATAATTTGCGGACTCAAACATCATTGCTGAAGACGTCCAAAGTGGTCCAAACTGCCGTACTTGCCATGACAGATGCATCAAGGAGTGGACATTTGCCGTAAACACGTGCTCTGAGTGATCCTCCTTCAAATCTGATAGAAAAGATTTAATCAAATCATCTGCATCATTGGCGTATGCTGAGGAAATCATCAATAAGCGGATAGAAAAGCTGAGAAGTGTAAACCGCTCATACAGTCTCTCGTTAACTGCGAAACTGAATAGTACCGGACCGATGTAAAATAGCCATGCTCTGTATTCATTTGCTTTGAAAAACTCAATTTCACTTAGCGGTCTTACTCTTCGCTTGAATTCACTGGGCAACTGAAAGAAATGAACAAAATCAAGTTAATGCGTGTTGAAACTGAATATCTGAATTTTAAATAAAAATGCAACTTACTTTAAGACTCCGAACAATATTGTTGATGGATTCAATATCTGATTTCACTGTTTTCGAAACTATGACATGAAGTAGAACTTTTGCAACACCCAAGTAGACCTGATGCATAACATCGATCGGTGCAGCGAGTGGTAAATTGGGTATGATGTCGAAAAGCTTACTTCTGCCTTTAACACCTTTGAAAGCCGTAAAGTTTCGACGTTCCAATATCTCAATACAATTTTGATGCACGTCAGGTGTTCTCATTGAAGTTTGTTTCAATGGATAATATCTCGTCTTCTCGTGTAACTTTGTCTCAATAAGACACAATGTACAGCCGTAAGTAGCAAGATGGTGATGCATATTCCACATCGAGGCAGTTGCAGGCAAGTCGGAGACAAGAAGGACAACGTGGAAGTTCAAACTGAACGTCTTCTTTTGAAATTCAATATTCGGTTTCTTTTCAAGTTCCCTCCCAATATACTAAAAAATCGTAATTTATGGAGCCCATAAAAGTTGCTACTTAGTGAAATTACAGAAAAACTTACCTCAAAAACATGGTTCCACGACGGTTTCTTGAATCCAAACCTTAAACTTGCCAGAACTATATTTTTGAAAGATGATCGAAGTTTCGGCGGCAAATTGGCTACTGCAAACCAGACTGGCCACAAAGATTTCCCTGATGACCTCAACAGCCTGACACCATCTGAATTAATAAGCAAGTATATGTTGATAGATCTTTGATTAGAACTCATAGCAGTAGGAATCTTCAAATCGGAAGACCGCTCTCGTTTTGAATCTTACTTCAAAATAGCTGCAATATTCTTCTGTACAATATCTTGAAGTTCCTGTACAAAATTTAGAAAATTCACATCTCCCGAAGCACAGCTTTTCACGGAGTTGCTAATGTGGCGTTTGGATGAGTGATAAGTTTTTTTAATTGACTTGAAACTTGGAAATTGATGAGATTTATTAGTCAGCTTTAAAAGTCGGATCCAATCACTGGCCTCTGCATCAGAGGAACCATGCTTAGCAATAATGGCGTTCACACACAGTCTGAAGTTCGGAATGCTGATTTGGCTCAATTCATCTTGTTGCTCCACCTCTGTCGACTCGGAACTTTCATTTAAACCACCTTCTGGCGACCCAATTTCGGATACATCATTTATCACTATGAGAGGAGCTTGTGATTCATTAGGAGAAGATATTAGATAGCGACAATTGATCGATAGCCCAACACCATTTGCAAGACCATTTGGGCTTGAGTTTTCATTATCAACAGGAACACTTTTCTCATCAAATCCAGTTGGAACTAAATCGTTGTCACTATCAGCCAAAACTTCTTCAATATCAGTTGAGATAGTGGTTGAGTTTATGTCGCTATCGGTCAAACTTTCTTCCACATCAGTTGAGCTTGGGTTTTGGTTTGCATCACTTGCACATGAAATGTCCTCATTGTTCAAGTTTCTCGAACTGCAATTGAAAGCAACCTCACTTTGTCTGCTTTGGTTTTCAATGTTCAAAACGTTTTTCCTCTCGTTGGCTGTGTCATTTTTGTTTGAACTGTTTTCACTGGAATTGTTTTCATCGCTTTCTTTTGAACTGTTGTCATCTGAGGAATCGGATGGAAAATTTCTGAGTTCGCTGTCAAGTTTAACGCGCTTCCTTGATTTATAATCAACGAATAGCCGCCTACGGTGTTGCGTCGAATTTGATCTCGAGTTAACCGCTACGTTTTTGCTCGTGGGTTTTAGATACAACAAATTTTCTGTAGTCGTTTTCTCATTAACTGTAACCAAATGACTTTCCTTGTAAGGGCATAAGCAATCACAATTGTTCTCACCAAAAAACGAATTCCCATAGAAAACCGTCAGTTCTTCTCCAGGTGAAATATCTCGTACAAGCCTGAGCATGACACGCTTCCTGTTATTTACTTCCTTAATGTCATATTTGCAGTTTGGTTTGCATGAGTGATTCGCAAACCGCACGGCTCCAATCATAACTCTCGATTTTTTGCAAACTTCAGTGGCTTGGAATATTGAAATTGGCTTTATCAGTTGTTGATCCTCTTCATCAATGACTTCTAACAGCGCCCAGAGACCCTCTAAACAGTCCTTTTGTTTGCTAGTTTCTAGAACATCAGCACCACTATAAAATAACCCATAGCCACAAAAACTGTCCGGACGAATGGAAAAGTTTGCATTCTATGCTTCTTGATAACATTTTCGCAGCAATTGGTCGTAAAATGAGTGAAGAGGAGACGATTCCAAAAGAACTTGGTACTCTTCCACTGATAGTTTCGCTACCATTGTATCAACAAAACGGTCTGTTTCCTCCAAAACGGCTTTTGTCACATGTGCATCACACTGCGCAAGGATAACGCTCTTGTGCTTTTTTCGCATTTTATCTAAAAACATTTACTGTGAAAAACTCTTGACGTCAACAATCGAATCAACAAAATTGATCAAAAGATTTTTAGCAGAAGAAAAAGAAGCAGTAAATTGAATGCACGAAACACAAACAAAAATCAACAAAGTACAAATAAAAAATTTCCAATTGAACAGATTTTTGGCAAAGCATAAATTGGTAAATCTTCTCCCCAAAAGTTCTTTTTCTCAAGCATTCTCTGCAAAAAAGTTTTGTTCACGGATTTTTTGCACTGATGTAGTGTGCAAGATACTACATCAAGTCAAAGAAATTAACAACAAATTGACAGATTTGAGAAAAGTTTTTGCGAAGAAAAATTGCAAAACAATTTTAAAAAAATACAAACAAACATATAAAGAAATTGATTTTTAGAGTCTATTGCGGACATATATTCAGACAAGATCTGTCTATCAATGAAGTGGACATTCGTCGTTTATATTCTGTTTAAGTTTGACATGAGAAAAAATTTCTCAGGCAACAGAAAAGATGTTCTGAAGGTTTTTCTGAGCATTTAAATCTGTTGTGCGTTGCTTCCTTTGAACTTCTTCTTCAAATCCAGTCCCATCTGATTTGCAGCTGCTTCAGCCTCACGGTAAGCTAGGACAGATTGCTTTGGGTACTTCGCTTTAACTGTTTCTAAACAAAACAAAATATAGTCCAAAAACTAATAGGCATGCTATGTAATTGATTAGCTCTCTGCTTTTGCGAAGAAGACTGTTTTCTGTGCTTAAAGAAAGTTATCTCAAAAAATCAAGCAGATCAAACTAATGACCTTTATAATACCCCCAGAGGAAGGTTTTTCATTTTTGAGTGATTGTATTTAAAATTGGAGAATAAATATAATAGCTTATTAGAAACAAACTTTCAAAAGCTGTCTCAAGATCGTGTGAAACTCTGGAGCGCATGTCGCTGTGATTCCGTTTGGGACCTATCATATGCGTGATCAACTGGCAGTCACGGTTTTCGCCGAAAATGAATTTGCCCAGTTCTCTTCCGAATTTGTATGGCTCTTTTCCAGCTGGCAACTGCATGCAGTCCTTTCCATTCACAAATATTGGCTCAGCCGACAGATTATTGTCAACAAAAAGACTCTCTCCAAAAAGAAAATGCTCTACAGAACCCAGGAACTCAAGGTTTGATGCTCTCTCATTGTTTCTAATGGACTTCAATCGGGCCTGGTGTTCGGTAAGCATACTCTGAATACTGTCTTGAAATGATGTTATCGTTGGATAGGCAGTCAAAGCATCAGGTTTCTCCAGATCTTTTGAATTAGGAGTTTCCCCTGGTGAGACTTGTTTCATTATTGTTGTGGTCTCCAAAGCATTCGCATTTTTGTCTTCATCATCAGGACATCGATTTGAGTCAGGCTTCTTACGACTAGCTTCAGCACCAATTTGCTGCAATGAACGTTTATCATTGGCAAGCACCCCACTCCCATTATCCATAACCGCGTCACAGTTCTCTCCCTTGCTGTCGTCGATACGAGCAATTTTCTTTCTTTTCTTTTCTACTGGAGGTGAAGCATCAGAGCTGTGACCTTCGTTGTCAGTAAAAACCGGACTCTTGTTTGATTGAGACATGCCTCTGAAAAATTATGCAGCGATTGAAACTCGACTGTTATTAGCCCAACAATCAGTAATGGAAAAACAAGAGCTATGGACGAGTTCAAAAAAACCAGAAACCCCACTAAATGACCAGAAAACCTATCAGGAAACTATAAATTAAACACAAGAAAGAACAAAACTTGATAAAAATAAGAAAACAGCAAAGGCAGGAACAATAAAAACAGGGCATTACTCCGTAACAAAAGAGCTGATAAATTACACCACACATTAGTTTCAAAAGTTCTGATACAAATTGATGCAAATTATGTAAAAGTTGAATAAAGAAAGAACTCTTCTCAGAGCATCTAAATAAGGAAAGAAACAGCAACACAAGACAGTGAAAGTTAAGCGTCAAAATATAATCAGATCAAAAGGTTCTCCTATTTTAAAGTTATTTCTGGAAAATTTGGTTATTCGGACGGCGGAATATTCTCCTTAGCCTCGTTGGAAACTTTAGATGGATGTTTTTGACGCATCTCGATGCCATATTGATTAGCGCCTCCAATTGCCATTTCAGTTGCTGCCTCAGCGTTGTCGACAAAATTACGGGCAACGCATTGCCTGAAAACATCTTCGACTGGTTTGCTGCATGGCTTGCGGGCATTTGATTTCGACACTTTTTGTCCTATGCGGAAGTTTATGAGCTGGCATTTATCCTCTTCACCGAACATTGCAGCACCGAGAGCCCTGCCAAAAGAAGAAGGCCCACCAGTTGGAACAAGCGTCATCAAGTCCAATTTTCCGAACCACAATGGATCACCCTCATCGCAAACGGGAATTGGTACTGTCGACAACGAAGTGGAAGAGCTAGAGCTCCTGGCTTGTTTCAATAAGGAAGTCAGCTTTGATCTCATTAATTGGTTTTCTTTCGCCATCTTCCGTGCGTGCTCTTCCTGTGTAGCTAATGCTTGTTTGAAACTTCCTGTCAAGCTTTCCACAAGATCTGTGAGAAGCTTGTCCGGGACCATCTTGGAGCTCTAAAGAAATTAGATTTCCAAAATATACAATAAAACACGTTCGAAGAAATATCTTTCGACTGTCATTAATTATTGATTAAAAGGAAAACTTTGTTTGTTCAACTGAACTAAAAAAACATTAACTCAAGTGTAAAAAACCTCAAGAGGCGTTGAAGTGGCTCCCAACGTGACTAGTGGTTCACAATGTCTCGCCACATCTCCCAAAGAGTCGTCAAAACGGATCTTTTTTGACGGTTTCCCATCAGAAGATTTTCTAGCATCTCGTTTCCGTTTAGACTTCTTAGGTTGAGCTTTCGGATGGTTCTCAGAGGTAATCGCTTTCTGAGAGCATGAAGCCACATCTTTTTCGTTGTCCCTATTATAGCAAAGGTTAGTTGCTTAAAAGTGGAGCATAGTCTTCCTTTTTTGTTATTAGTCGAGATTGGTTCCGACGCCGTTAAACATTTGTTGAGAAACATTCAATAATTTTGAAAGATGTTTTAATGATTAAGATGATTGAACTAACGCAAGATAGCTGACATCAGTCAAGCTGTGGTCCGCAAGTGCAACTTTTTGAGCAATCACTTCTTCGGCTTTTTGAACCTCTTCTTTTTGAACCCTGCAGCTGAGTGAAGCACTAATTGGTACATTTTCGTACAGAAGATTCACTTTATCACCAGGCACCAGGCACATTTTACTGGCCGTTGTGTAATTAGTAGGCCAGCGACAACTATTGTATTCAATTGGAAAAGAATTGACATCTCCTTTGCGATAAAAAATCCAACGCATGGAACGGGCCTCTTTCTCCAATCTCTCATCGGCGGGATGCATGAAGTGTAATTGGGAATTAACACCCTTGTTAGCACGCTCAGTTCTGCGACACTCAGTCATTGAAACTGAAAAAAAGTTCAACAATGAAAACAGAAAATTGTATGTTTGTCGTTATCAGAACAAGTGGGTAAGCATGAAATTTTCTTATAGATTGTCCTCTGGAGTAAAGAAAGAATTTTAATAATAGACACAAACGAGAGATTGCAGCCAAATTCAATACAAACAGAAGTAACACAAAAAAACTAGATAACTGTCTAGTTAAGACTCAATACATTGTATACATAACAACAAATTACTCATTATCTTCTATGCACATCTCTTTCAAGTCTTCAATTAACAACGCCACTGAGTTTCGTACTGAACGAGGTGTACAACAACGATCTCCTAAACTGAGGAGCAATATTTGAAGCGGCTTGGATACAAAACACTTCTCAGCGATGTACGTTAACAATACGCCAATACTATAGACATCTGATGAGAGTCCAGATTTGCACAATTTTTCGTTTCTTAGCTCATACTCGATCTGTTGGTATTTTTTATTATATAAATCACGCTCAGCAGCAGTTAAATTGTAAGTAATTGGAAATTTGGTAAGTGACGCTTTACCGAAGTCAATCAGCTTTACCGCCTCTTGCGAAGCTAGAACATTGCTAGCATGGATATCCAAATGAATAATTTCGCGAGAGTGAAGAAAATCCACGGCTTGAGACAACTCAAGCAGTCTTTTTGACCAATCATTCGCAACCTGACCCATGGCATGCTGTTTTACTGATAATCCAAAGAACCGTTCACAAACCAATCCGTTCTCCTCGACAGAGTAACCGTAAGGGAAAGGAAAAAATTTTTGCCTCCAGTCAACTGGTTCTTCAAAAATTTTTAAAAGTATTCGGCCTTCCAAAATGAGCTCTTCTCTGGCTCCAGGTTTAGATTTCTTTATAACGCATTGCAGTTTTCGCTTGAAGCCAAAGTCGCAGGCAAAAACTACACCGAAAGATCCAGCACCAAGTTGTCTATCCATACGAACGTTGAAATTACTGCAACCAAAGTTCGGTACTTTCTTCAAGTTGCTGATTACATTTTTTCGTTGAATACTTCCATCATGATGTTCATTTCGCTCAGTTTTGGCAAATTGCTGAATTTTTTTTGGTCTCGTCTTGTTTAGAACGCTCTGAATCAATTACAAAAGAACATTAACATAAGAAAATCAAGACCAATAAAAGTTCACTTTAAGAGTTTCAATTATCGTGAGTCATCTTTTAAAATTCAGTTAACAGCAACTCTGCACGCCTATCGGACAGAAGCAACTACAACTTCAGATTTTGTAAAAGTGCCTTCAAGTGAATTCAAGAAAGTAGTTCAAAGACGAAAAAGGTAGTATTAAGAAAAAAATTACCCTACAAAGAACAGGAGATCTCTTTCTTTCAGCTACA
>NC_134469.1:33181037-33186037 GCF_964194025.1 Convolutriloba macropyga
TACGTAACAACGTAACAGACAACATATTTACAACTGCAGCAATATAATATAATAACATACAGAGTTTATACGAGTTTATAATATTACGTTTAAGTTCTTGGTTACAAGGTGAGCCGTGGCCTCACCACATTCCCCCCCTTGGGGAAGATGAAATCTTGCTTTGATTTCGTTAATGCTCGTTGGGGTCGTTAAGATCGGGGATGTGGGATGTAGGGTCCTTGTCGGGTATCTCTGCGTGGTCTTCTTCTGGGGAGTCCATATCGATGTCGTGGATTGTTGTTGCCCGTTCGGGATCTTTTGGAATTTGGACAGGAGCATGAGGTTTGTCGGGTTGCATGTTCCTTGTGGGAACAGAGTTTATTGATGCCGTGTGGAACGAGTTATTCGATTCCTGTGAATCGGACGACAAGATTACTATATCTTGCCCGAAGGTGGAGCAATTGGGGTTGATGCTCAGAGGAGTTTGCGGCTGCGGTTCTTCGGAAGTGTCGACTAAGTCGATGATCGTTGTCTCTTTTTCCATGTTTGTGCCATGAGATTCATCTGTTGAAGGAGTGAGTGTAATGTTAGAGAGTGCTTTCTCTAATCTAAGCTTCTTTAAAGTTGGTTCCGCCTGGAATTTTCGGGGGTCTCGCAGTGGGGGTGACTTCGCTATGGTTGTGACCGTGCTCCTGTTGGGAGTTCCTAGCATAAAATCGGCCGCCGACGATGATGCGGCGATGATAAATGGCTTCTTATTTCCTGTTGATTTCTCTTTGAATATACGGGTGGTTGACTTCTTTGATAGTTTTTTGAAATCTGTCGGGCTTTGGCTAAGATGAAACGCATAAGTCTGTTTGAGAGCAGCTAGTTTTGCCTTTGTGAGTTTGGAGTTTGCGGACTTTTGTGCAGCTGAGATGGTTGCCTTTTTTCTGATTGCTCCTCTTTTTCCCTTTTGGGTATTGGGGGGTGTCTTTTTCTTAAAGCGTTTCGGTCCTGTGAGGATCGGAGAAATGCTCAGTGACGTACTGGGTGCATCAGTTTTTGTCTCTTCTTCACCGATTGGGGTGGATGTTCCTTGTTTCTGATTGTCAGTTGAGGGTCCGTCTTTGTTTGGTGAAGCCTTGCGTTTGCGTGGGCCTTTCTGGATCGTCAGCTGTTGGGTGTTATCGCTTGCAGTAGTTGAACTGCTTTGGCCCGTGTGGGTTGATTTCGCTTGTTGTTTTTTCTCTTCTAAACAGAATTTTTCTAATTTGCGTTTATTGCGGTTATATTCGCCAACAGTTTTGCAAGCTACGAAATTTATTAGGCGGAGTTTGGGTTCTTGGGGAATTGTTTCCTGCGGTTTTGGGCGTGTTTCGGTAGAGATAGCTATGTCATTATTTCGTATGACAGTGTTTTTACGGTTATGTGTGTCGATTGTTATTGTATGAGGGGAGTAATTTACTATTGTTCCATCTGGGATTATTGACCATATCGGTTTTAGCGTGCCTCGTGGTTCAGGATTTTTACGTCTTATGGTTTTGCGTGCTACATTACGGCGCGTTTGGTCAATGATGGTAGTTTTGTCTCCTATTGTGAATTTAAATTTCGAAGGAATTAATGTACCCTTTTGGGAAGGCATGAGCGGCACGTTGTCTGAGTCGGAAGTATCAGACATCGGGTTGTCCTTGGGTTGGGAGTCCTGTTGTGGCTGAGTATCGGGTTTGTACTGTATGTCGAGGTTCAGTTCCGAATTTGTGTCCCTGTCCCAGATGGCTGCTGGAGTTAGGCTGGGGTTCTGGAGGAGTCGTTTGTCTAAGTAGAATGATTTTATTTTATCGTACGATAGGTGATGTGTGTTAGGTTTTGTAAGTATATTGGATAGTTCTGTGTTTTTAGGTCTACCAAAGTATGCTTGGAATGGAGATATTTTAGTTACTCTATTTGGAATGAGTCGTATCGATTCTATTATTTCCGAAATTTTTTCAGCTATGGTTGTGTTGTCCCATATGGGATCAATATTCATGGTAGCTAATCTTCTTAAGTGTTTGTATTAGGCGTTCTACCATGCCCGAAGCTCTGTGATCATGGGTAGGGGAGAATATTAGTTTTATGTTTTTCTCTTTGCAGAAGATTTCGAAGGTTCGAGATTTAAATGCTTGTGCTTGGTCGCAGCGTATACTGCGTGGTATTCCGTGAAATTTACAATATTGGTTTAGAAATTCTATGGCAGTCTGTGTATCACAGTTTGTATGTACTACCGCTGATGGATATCTAGAGAAGCGATCTACTGCCGCTAGTATATAATGTTCGATGTTATTATTTTTTGCGTCTGGTATTGGACCGGCGAAGTCTATTTGGAGTTCTTCATTTGGTTCGCTTAGCTTCGGTAAGGTTCCTAGTTCTAATTTAGGTTTTATTGACTTTAGATTCTTACCTTGATCGAGGCATTGCCTGCAGTTCTCTGCCCTGAGGGCTATTGTTCGATGTATTTGTGGGAACCAAATAAGGTTAGCAAGTCTGATCATCCCCACTTGGCCCGGGTGGGTTCTATGTACAGCGTTAATCACTAAGTTTTGGAGCTGGTACGGTATTACTAGCTTTCCGTCATAGATCAGGCACCCCGATGGGGATACTGATAAGCCGTTGCGTAAATTGTAGTAATACTTGGATACGATCTTCAGTTCTTCCCAGTTCCGTGACTTCACCAGGCGGGTGATGTTTTGTAAGTTCTTGTCTTTGAGAGAGGCTTCCGCCAGAAACTCTTCGCCGAATACCCGTGCTAGGTTTGCTCTGTAATTGGGGGGTGGGACATCGTCGAATTCGAAAAGTGGATGGTGTTTCGTTTCATCAATTGGTTCCCGTCCTCGTCCGATGTTTGAATGGGGTGGTGTAAGATCCGTTTGGGTAGCAACTGAGATGGGGTCATTTGATGTTGTTGGGTCTTCTGAATTGGGAGAGAGCATCTTTCGCTTGTTGGGTTTTCTTTGGCGTCTCGTTATTTGTCGGTCGTATGTGTTAACTTGGGGGTTGTTTCTTGTCACTACGTTAATTTTGGAGGGGGTGTTGTAATTGGAAATCTTTCGTTTATTAACTGTTGGAATTTCTGTGTTGTTCAATTGATAGGGTTGGAATTTGTTCGATAAGTTTTGAGAAAGTTTAGTAAAGGTAGATTTTTCGTTGTAATTTTGAAATAGATGGTTAGAATTTGAAACTTGACTATGAATGTTTGAAAATTGATGATTTGAGAATTGACTATGAGTGTTTAAATTTTGATTTAATAGCGATAAAGGAGGCGACTGAATTTGAGAGTTGGAATGGCAAAAAGCGTTCGTTCTATTGTGCGTGTGTTGACTATGGTTAATTACGTCATGTGATTTCAGCGTTTGTCCGAATGGAGCGTTCTGATTGGCTGAAATGTTATGCTTTCTTTCTTCATTTAGTAGCGTAAAAGTGAATTCTCTTATTCTGTTAATGACAAAGAGTTCATCGTCCGGGCTTATTGGGGGGGGGGGGGTTTGGTGGGGGTTTCTGCTAAGATAGTCCGTGAAACCCATGTCTTTACCCGGCAAATGATGTATTGTAAATGTATAAGGTAGTAGTTTGTCCACCCATCTTATTAGTCTGCTTTGTCGGGATTTGTTGGCCCGATTGGGTTTTAATGCGGACAGTAAAGCTGTGTGGTCTGTAATTAGTTCGAACCTCGACCCTAATAAATAATACTTAAAGTGGTTTGTGGCCCATACCACTGATAGTAGCTCGAGTTCGTTCGTGCTATATTTTATTTCAGCTTCATTGAGAAATCGGCTGGCGTATGCTATGGGGAACCAGCCTTCGGGATATTGTTGTTCTAGAACTGCTCCGAGGCCTGTGTGACTTGCGTCGCATTTGAGGCGTGTGTTCCTCTGCTTGTCGAAATGTTTTTTCTCAGTAATGTTTGATATTTCAGCTTTTATTTTATTTAAAGCTGTCGTATGGTAGTCTTCCCAGCGTATTTTGTTGTTGGTTATATTATCTTTTTTAGTAAAGGTCGTATGGGATTTAATAGATTGGCTAAGTTTGGAATGAATTTAATGAGTTGATGTACCGAGCCCATGAGGGAACGCAGTTGTTTCAGGGTGTTTGGGGGTTTAAGGTTCAGTATTGAGTCCGTCTTCTTTATGGTAGGAGATGTTCCCGATTGGGTTATTTTGTATCCTAGCCAAGTTATTGTTGTTTTTGCGAATTCGCATTTTTCTAGCTTTATTGCCAAGTTTTCTTTGTCTAGTTTGGATAGGACTTTATAAATGTCTGTTTCGTGTTCGCTTGGAGAGCCCTTTGTTATAATGAGTATGTCGTCGAGGAAATTAAATTTGTTATCTATGTTTTCGAGCGTTTTGTCTAGTGTTTTTTGAAAAGTTGCGGGCATATCGCTTAGGCCGTAGAACCCGTTTACAAATTGATATGTTCCTGTTGATCTACCCCCGAGGATATTAAAGTTACAGTGTTTTCGGATCTCTGGATGCAGGGGGATTTGACTGTACGCGTATTTGAGGTCTATTTTTGAGAAGAGGAAGTTACCGTGTTTATTTTTGTTGTCCGAAATGTATTTTGCGACTGAGTCCATGAGGTTATCTATGGATTGCATTTGATATTTATTTTTGTCGATGGCATCGTTGAGTAGTTTTGAATCCAGTGCTAATTTTATTGATTGGTCGTGTTTTACTGTTATTACTACCGGGCTAATAAAGACATGGTCGGAGCATTTATCAAGTTTTACAATTTGTTTGGTGTTCAAGAGATGTTGTATTTCTTTGTCGACCTTATCCGTGAGGTGTAATGGTACTCTTCGACCTTTGTGTTGGTACGGGGTAATATCTTGTTTTAATGTGGATTTTGCGATGTGGTTTTTCGATTTTCCCAGACGGGTACATAAGTGGGGGAATTTATTTATTATTTTAATTTGTAAGGTATCGTCTGCGATTATATTATTAATGTATTTACCTTTGTTTTGGGTGAGTGTGAATCCGAGTTTTCCCAGGTTTTTGTTTGAGGAGGGA